>NC_088983.1:64923606-65231939 GCF_963932015.1 Anas acuta
GAGTTGCAGTCCCAAGGAGGAGGCAGGTGCCCTTGTGTTACAGAAGGCTGCTTTTCCTCTAGACCTTGTAATGCTCTTTAAATTATTGATATTGCTCAAAGAGGAGGACACAGGGAAGCAATCGCTTATTCCCAGAGCTGAGAGAAAAACGGGAGTGTGTAATTGCTTGTGTGGCTAGCCCTGCTGGGGCTCCCTGGAAGGTTTGCAGATTGCATATTATGGAATTTGATTTCACCAGTGGTGTGACTGCAGGGTACTTACTGCAAATGTTTGGTTACATGGGGAGAAACAAGGCAGGTAAGTTTACTCCTCAAAAGAAATAGTGACTGTGATACCCCCCAATGCCTTCCTCCATCTTGTGCACTGGCAAAGGCTTTTGAGCCTGGCCGTCCCTGCTCATCCCGCAAAAAGACCCTTTGAGCTTGCAGCTTCACTGAGCATGAGGACTGGGTGCTTCTAAAACCAGATATTTTTCTTACCACAAATTACTTCCATTTTGCTTTCATTGCTTTACCCCCTGGAATAAACGTGTTTCCTGGATCCAGGTTTTAAATTAGAATTTAAGACAGAAGTCCTGTTTCAGGGCTGCAATCCAGTACAAGGAAACGAAGAAACATTTAAACTGAAAGAATGGGAAGTGATTTTAATCTGAATACAACTTGCACATAGAAATCCAAACATTACCTAGCAGTTACAAAGAAAAATGGCATTGTTAGCTGTAAATAATGTACAATTCCAAGATGTTGCCCAGCTGTTAATCATTAACCCTGTAGCAGGTTGAAGTATAGAGACAGATGTGGCATAGGCAGTTTTATTTTCTTAAATAAAGAGAATGAATCTATGAATTAGACAAATTAAGAAGAAATTCAAATATTTACACACAGTTGAAACAAGATGCTGGGAAAACAGGCATGATGGAAATTGCTGCAATTAAATGTAATTTAATTTATAATTCTGAAAACATGTTTCTTCCAAAGGCAGCCTTTGAGTTTTCCTTATGGAGTGCATTGTTGTGATGTATGGATTTTTCTGACTTATTATGGCATTTTAATCAACAGTTCAATGATGTGATAATATTCCTAAAGCAGAAAAATAAGTGACGTTTGTTTAGACATAATTAATGAAATATTTATGTTGCATGAGGCTGTGTGATAAAGCCTTGTTCTTTTAGTCCATTTGCTTCTGATTACATTTGTGATTTTTTTATATGACCAGACATTCTGACGCCAACTATTTTACACTGAGCAGATGTCATGTAGTAAAAATGGGTGCCAGATGCTACAAGCCACATAAGGGTAATTTGTTTAAGAGCTGGCTCAGACTTTTTGCATTCAATTACACTGTATAGTGAGCCTTATACAATCATTAGGGTAATATGGCTAACTTCAGATATACATTTTAATGAATGTTGAATGCATTCAGAACACCATGCTACATGAAGAGGGCTCAAGGAATTAATTTATTTGTCCATAATACCTGAAAAAAAAAATCAATTATATACAAGCAGAGTTTTTGACAGTGACCAAAATTTAATTATCACAGTTGACCAAATTTCCAAATTGCTCTGGGTGCTGCAAAGTGGAACTCAGGGCAGGTGCAAAGAGTCTGTATATGTTAAAGAACATTTTTATGTTTTGTTTTTTTTCCTCTGATAGTTTTGTTCCTTCATTTTAGGATGTGAACATCCAACTGTCAGAAAAGAGGCTGCTGAGTATTCTACTTCTTCCTCCGAGGATGAATTTGAATTGAAACCGTCATTAACACATAAGGTAACCTTTAGTCTGAAGCAAAAATACATTTTCACAGTTGGACTATATTTAACATTCATCGTAAACTTAGATCTAAAACACACCATGATTTCTCAAAGTGGGGACTGGAACTTTTTTTAGTAGAGGTTAAGTGTCTTGGATAGAAAAATAGATTAAAACTATGACAGATGAATATCAAAATTTCTTTTTCCTCTTTGGATCTGTAATTCCCCCTGATTGTACCAGTGTTGACAGAGGAGGTCTTAATTGGACAAATAGACATGTTTTACAGAAACCACTCTGAAGCAGCATTCATAAGTGGATTTAATATGTAGTCCAACAAGCAAACCATTGAAAAAATTAAACCAAACAGATGCAGATTTCCCATACGGAAATACAACTTCATTTGTGAGGTACTACAAGCAGATTGCATGGAAAATGCTGTGTTTACCCTAATCAGCATGGCTGCATGAGCTATGAATTCGCACCCAGATCACATACATTGGAAGGGCCTGCTGCACACCGACATCTCTAAGCCCTAACTCAGCTCATGTGTCTCACTGGAGCAGTGGGTTTAAATCACCAGTGAACTCTCGATACCCATCTGATTTGAAGAGAATTGAAGAGCTTTTATTGCCTGAATAGCTCAACAGAAATATGTTTACCTTTTTCCCATAAAGGGAATATCAGTAAGTGGAATTAATAGTACAAGGTGGCCTTTTGATTTGTTGCTTTGGGAGGCTGGGGGGGGAGGCAAGAGGCTGCCCAGTACACTATGAAAAGCCAAGCTGAGATCTAAGTGGGGCTTCGAATGGAAGTGCAGTTGTGCAGCTCCAGACCAAGTGAAGCACCAAGAGGGGGAAGTGCAGGAACATGTGGCTGCATGTTCTGCCAGCCCTCCTGGGTAAGGACATGCTGAAGTTGCTGAAGCCTTTTGAAGCAGAGCAGCTGTAGCATTTTTGGAAAAGTTATCGACAAGTGTGGATCTTTTCATTACCCGAGAGCATTTTTAGTTTATTTTTAAGAAAAGGTCTCCAGAGAATAAATTTTTCGTCACACATTGGCATTTTTAGTTCTCTTCTATCCACCACATAGCCAAATGTAAGTCTTACATTTGCTTAGCCATTTTGAACAGTACCCTACAAATAATATGCTTTAAATAAATGTATTGTTTGAAATACAGTTGCTTGAAATTGTGGGAGAAAATAGAGTAATCAATATTTAGGTCCTTTCAAGCTCAAAAGATTCAAAAAAACAACAGACTTTTTGTTAACTGGGGAAGTGTTACAGGAAAGGTGGTCTATAATAAGTTAATATTACAGTGAATTAAATTAAAAAAAAAAAAAAAAAAAAAGACAGAGAAAAGGGAGAGATGAGATACAGGAGAAAACTGAAGAGGAGCAACTGCCCATTGTGCAGCCCAGGCAGCGCTGCTGGGATAGGGGTGAGAAAAAGGGTGGGCAAGTGGCTGACACACATGGTGTCTACAGTGGCTCATTTTTTGATACATTCGTCCCCCTTGTCTCTCTCTTGGATATCTCTGAGTACCTCTTTTTTTGCCATTACCACTGTTTTTCACTGGCAAAACTGGGTGGGAAAAAATCTAATGGCTTCCTGGCTTGTCGGTTTTCAATCATCTTGTCTCCTGTACTCATATAATCTGTCTCTTCATGAGTGGAAAAACCACAGCCTTGCAACACTTCTAGAGAGTTTAGGTCATGAGCTAGATGAAAATATTCCCCCGCAGCACATGCTCCTTGCTGTTCCTGGCAGTGGTGCTTGGCGGCCATTTCTTTCAGATACATCCCTTCTTCCATAATACAAGCAGCCCAGATGAGCTGCTGCTGGAAGTGGGGGTGGACCTCAACTGGAGCAGGCAGAATGGAAGAAGGTCTCTCCCAAAGCCAGGCCGGGCGGTATTGAACTGGAACCACAGCTGATGCCAGCTGCTCTTCCTTCCTGCCCTCAGCCTTACTGTGCAGGTGTGCGTTATGATCAAACCAACTAGTTTTTGTAAGACAAATTTCTATGGATAATACCCATTTTAAACATCAAAGAAATTATTCACAATTCAAGCAATTTTATTTTACTCCAGCAGCTACAGCAATAGTAATGAGTTAAGTTTTCCTAAACTGGTTTGATGACCTTTTTATTGATAGAGATGGTTCACGTATACTTAGTATTTCAGTAGACCTTGTAATGATTCAAAGTCAACACAGGTTAATGTGTGAAAACTTTCCTACATCAATATTTTCATTTCAGTGAGGTTGCCCAAAGCAGCATGCAGCAGCTCACCTTGCTTTGTGCAGGGGACTTGGATTAAACAGTCTCTGCAGATCTGTTCCAACCTGAGTGGTTCTGTGATTCTGGGGAAGACTTGTGGTAACATTTAATATCATACGTGTACATTGATTGCTGGTTTTTTTTTTTTTCATTTTCTAATATTTTTGGCAGGCAAAAATGTCTCTTAGAAGGAGAAGGAAGCTGGAGAAGGAGACAAAGCAATTGATTAAACAAGAGGAGCTGAAGAGGCTTCACAAAGCACAGGTGACAATGTAGCTTGCAAATACCCCATTTGTTTCCCAGGAGTGCCTGGTGAGGAGGGGGGTAGTGAATGTGGCCCATGCACTCTCATTCCTCACTGGGACTCACTGACTTCTTCATTAAAATCCACCCAAAATGTCAGGTGCAGTAAGATGCTAGTGACAGGGTCTTGCATCTCTGTGTGTGACAAATCCAAGTGTGCCCCAGTTGATAGTCACAATTTTGTAATTATGCATTAATGCAAGACCAAGAATAGTAATGACTGACAGTAGCAGTAGAACACATTGATCATTAGGGAAAGAGAGAGAAAGGGGAAATATCATCCCCTGAGAATGCAAGAAGCTGTGCTAACACTCCAGTGTACTATAGGACACTGGCAAAATAGAATGATGGCTTTTGTCCTCTCTGCCATAAAAGTGAAAGTGAACCATTTTGTTTTTCAATGTTGCAAAGTCACTTCACTTCATGTAGGACCCTGATCTGAACCCAAGAAAAAATTTACCCCACACTGATTTCTGTCTTGTTCCTTCTCAGCTGCTAATAATACCTGAGCTAATGTGATCAGAACTAGCTCAGTCTCTGCATTGCAGCATGGATGCCATAGGGACTGCAGAGTAGAGTTTTGTCTTTCCAAAGAAATCAGCTGATGACTTTGGGTTGTCTGCACTGTTTCCAATGTGATGTTTAACTTTTGTGTGTGTGTTTTCCCATGCAGTAAAATAAATAGCAAGGGCATTTTGTCTAATAAATGTTTTTTGAAGGCGAAGTTGTCCACCATCCTCTGTTTTATTACTATGCCAGGTGGACAGTAAGAGCTATGGAGCTTCTACTTGCTATTTCTGTACTACTACTAAATATAAAAAAGAAAGCTATTGAGTTGTTTTTCAGATGTGAAATTGAGATATCTGTTTATGTAGACATCACTCCTTTGGCAAAATGTATTACTGAAAAGGATAGAACTTATTTGTTTGAACCAGACAGTAGAAATGCTAGTATCTAGCAATTTCTATAAAATCAGTGACAGGAAAAAAAAATCCATGTACCTACTCCAAAGAAAAAAAAAAACACTTAACATTTTTGTTTTTTTATTCTGAGCACTGTAAATGATGTAACATTCTCTTCTTTTACTGCTTTGTGGAAACAATCAAATCCAGACTTTTTGAACAATCTTTCTTGTCTGTTAGGCTGTTCTGAAGGTATGGTTTGGAATGCCCTATCACAGCCTGAAGTGGAAACTGCTGAGCATCTACACTTGATGATTCAATCTTCTAAAGGCATTTCATGCCCATTATCCATAAGGCACTTGTAAAAAAATCTTATGCCAAAGGGAATGGGTCACTGAATCTAGATGTCGTTTCTGTGCCACTGGATTATCACTTCTTAGTTACTGGACCTTTTCCTGCCTGTGTCAAAAGCTTGTGAAATATAAGAGCAAAACAAACAGCAAAAAAACATGGGCAAAAAAAATAGCTAGCAAAGATTTCTAGCTGTAAGCCTTGAATATTTATGTGAGGTTAATCTTGTAGCGTCTTAAAATATGCACCTCTGGATGTGTAAGGAGTTCAGTTTTCACACCTTGCAAGATACAGAAATTGTATCATCATCTCCCATTCAATAGTGGGAAAACTAGAGTTCAGAACTGACGTTGTTTTTGTACCGGAGATCTTATCCACACAAAAATGTGGATAGATACCTAGTAGAATTTGTAGAAATTGTAGTAGAAATTGCTTATGTGCCTAATACAATCAGTGAGTTTGCAGATCTCTTAACTCCTCAGAGACCTTTTCAAGCTCTTTCTCTAACCACTGAGGCCATCTTTTGTCTCTGAATTTTTAAGCTATGTCTGCAGCTTTTATAACCTTATAATTTTTCAGGCAGTCCAGCGGCAACTAGAAGAACTGGAGGAAAGACAGAGAGCACTGGAGATTTTTGGTGTTAAACTGGAGAGAGAACTCAGAGGAGAATCAGGTAAATGACACAGTGCTTGTTGGTGGTGGGTTTTGTTTTTTAATACGAGGAGTTTTATCATTGTCATAGAAAGAGTTCAGTGCCAGTGCAAAATTTGAAATGAAACAGTGATTGGAATGACAAAAATCCTTGTTTACCCTTTTCCTCAAACTCTGTTAGTTCAAGAACCATTAGGCTGAACATTATAAAATTCTGTTGATTGTCACGTATTTTGAAGTAGTTGCCATGCTACTGAATCTGCATTTCTCCCCCCCCCCTCTCCTGACCCATTTTTTAAAAATTGAGCTTAATTTCATCTTTGGGAGGGAACCAATACTGTTCCCAGGAGCTGTGTTTCAGTTACCATGCCTAGTAACAGAGTCCTTAATGACTTCTCCCAGTGTGTGAAATGTCATTACTCTGATGAGGGCAATGGCCATGATATAGCAATAGCAGCCTGCAGTCCCACCGCCTGGATGGGTGGAATGGAGCAGGGACGTTGTCCTGGTTGCAGACTGGGACAAAGCTTTCACTCACCTGAACCAACTGTGCCAACACACTGGTCCACAGCATCCTCCCAACGCTGGTGGGGTGAAGCTGGGGAGACCTCCTGCAGGAGGATGGAACAGGACAAAGGGGGTGAGGGAAAGGCCTGTGTGTGTGAGGGACTTCAGAGGAGCATATGTTTCTGTGCCAAAAGGGTTCTGGGGAGCCAACAGACCTATTGCAAATGTCTCTTTATTTACCTCTGCTTTAGAAAGCTGAACCTTGTGCTTTTGAGACAGGCAGTTGCACAACATTGCAAACATAGGTATGTTTTGGCACCTGATCTTGTCATCTTAGCTAGACAACCCAGCAAAATCTCTACATGCTGACTGTTTTAATGCCATATTTCTTAGCGGTTATCACTCTTATTCTAACACCAAGCTAACCAGTTTAACAACAGAGTGTTTGTGCAACCTTCTAAGTTTATTAACAGATTTCCTATAACTAATAGTGGTAATGTATTTCAAATGTTATTTTAAAGGCTAGCATTATCTTTTTTCCCTTAAATGAAAACATAATTTATCAAATAACACCCACTTTACCACCTATGAGAAAGTGTCCTAAAGAGACTGAGGATCTGGTGTTTTAGCTTTTTTCTTTACAGGTGAGTGGTTTATGGAGACATCAAAAATATGGGGGGCAAGAGATTTCTAGCTCATGGGATACGTGCAGAATACCAGGATAAATGGTCTAGAGCTACTTCTTGGTTTTGCTGTTTTGACAATCGCATTTCCTAAAGAAGGCTGTCTGCCAAGAGATTGATGCTTCTCATTCTCTTCCCATCCTTAGTAATTGGATTGCCCTCATTAAGGTGAAAGTACTATTTTTTCTCCCTGTTGATTGTTTGCGTGTAGGTGGCCAGTTACAAATAGGGCAGCTACTGAAATATAGGATGTTACTGTGTCTCAATAACTATTCTGGTGCAAAAGCATGAAGTTTCTGTAAGTTTCCCAAACAAAACATGAGTGCTTTGTTGCTTGTAACAACACACATGTAATGATGCAAGAATCAGTGAGTATAATGTTCCATTCAATCTTCTTAAAAATAATGGGCATTATTGTTTAATGAATGACCACTGTTTATTAGGTTAAGTTGTATTTAAGTAGGTCTGTGCTTATGTAATTCAAGTGGTTTAATAGGTATTATTAAGGTAATTAGAAAACAATCACGGTTCAGCAATAATATTGAGCTGGAAAGGTTGTGAATAACCAAATTTAGAGACAGGTCTGCAAACACTAGTCTTCAGTGACATTTGCGCAACTCTCTAATAATTCTGTAAGCAGGGGATGAATGGCCCCTTTGTTAGGAGGAGTTATTCATTAGCTCCTCAGCTGAATTAGAAGAGAACATGCATGGGTGTGAAACAACTCCCATGAAGACTGTTGAGCAAAATGAGGCTTTGATGATCTTCTAATTGTAGTGACAACAATTCATGCATTTAAAAAAAAAAAAAAAAGAATATCAGTTCTATGAGTATTTTTTCATGGCCCTTATTCCCTTTATTTTGATTCTAAATACCAAATAATAAATCATTAATGTACAACTGCTTTGTTTTCCATTGACATTTGTGGAGGCTTATAGAGATGATCTGCCTGCAGGAAGATACAGAAATAAAAATCTCCTAACATGTTTTCCACTGAAACTGACATAACCTATCAGTTGACTAAACAAATCATGAAGAATAGTGGTGAAGAAGAAACTCTGTGTTGAGAAAACAAAATAAATATGTGTGTTTGTGCACGTATGTGTTTTGGAAGGTGAACAAACTTCTGTACATATTGTGGGTAGTTTTTGATTTATAAGCATCATATCCAGGGTTTCTCAGAACTTTTAACAGAGTCCAAAGCGATCAGCTGACAACTTCGATGAATAAGGAATATGAGGTCTAGAAGTTCCCAAGGCGGTGCAAATTCTCAGGGTCCCCCTTACTGTGTAACTGCTGTACATAGGGACAGCATAACATTGCTCTGTGGAATGAAAGTTTGACAGTGAAAGCTCATTACAGCCTCTTTCCCTCAGAAGCGATTAATATCGAAATGGCTATGATGTAATTAGAGCATTGAACTTTCAAGTGGGATTTTGGTTACAAGAGATTTGGGCAAACCAGAAGGAAAGTTTTGCTTTAGTAATGCTGTAACAAAAAGCCAGCATAGCTCACAAAACAGACTCTCAAATGTTTTTTCCTTTAACATTTAAAAAATATTTGTCTTACTACCTTACGCCAAATGCTTCAGTGGCTTGTTTTGCCCTTGGAAGGCATAAAGCAGTCCATCAGACTCAACTATTAACAGTGTTATTACGAAACATTTGAAAGAAACATTTGAAAAGCTCAAGGAAAAATGCCCCTGGGAACACTAGGGGAGTGTTCTGTGAGATGAACAAGTAAGAAAACAAAGGCTATTTTTATTTCAGCTTCCACTGAGTGACGTTTTTGCAAAGCACATTTCTGTTTGTGTACCTCAATCAAGCTACAATACACTGTGATTAGAGAGAGAGGTTTTAAAGTGTAAAGAGGAAATGTTTAAAAAATATATATGTATTTTTGCCTAATCAAGAAAACAGCAAACAGGAAATAGTCATCTCTGTATGTGCAGGACATACACATTCCTGCAATAGCAATGTTTTTAATGACTCTATGACAATCAGTTCCAGATGATAATTTCTGATGATGACACATGAAGACCAAAGGCTCTGAATACTACCACTATATCCCTGTGCTGAATCTGTGACAAGCTACCATTGACACATCCCAGCCAGATGTGCTCTGGCAGTCACTTTGAGAAGATGTTTTTATCACCACTTGCTGACCTGGAAGATCCTTTAGGAACACATCCCTTATGGCCAAGCTTTATTGGAATCATTCAGCAATAAGAGCAAGATTTCTTTGCTCTTTTTCTCTCCTGCTGCTTTACTATCCTGTTTCACAGTAACAAAGCAAATCCCAATGGGAAATCACCAGTGTACAAGCCACCATGACTCCTGTCCTCGGCACAGGGGCCCACACAATTCTATTGCTGGCATGAGGAGACCTGGGCTCTCTGAGATGACACTGCCTGATTGTAATTCTGCATCAGTACTGGGGTCACATTGAAGGGTGGCTGAGTGCTTTTGTTTTGTTTTGTTTTTTTTTAAAAAAAAAAAAAGATGGAAAGCATGAAGTAAGTTGCATGTTAAAATCTGCGAGAAAACTCCATAACTGTGTCCACTTCGGAAGGTGGACAGCTTCAACTTGTTTAGGAATATCATTGGGCTTAGATATTCTCTTGACTGGCTTGATTGAGATACAGCTGGTAAAATGAACTTACACATTCACAGATAGGTTTGCAAAAGAAAAGTAGAGCAATATGTAATCAATATGCCATTTTTGATTAATATAGGTAGGGAAGTCACTATCTCCTCCAGTAACTACATCCTGTTGATGCAACAAACACTGCAAGCATATGGGACAGACCTGAACAAGGATGTTTGGGGAGGGTCGTGTGAAAGGGCGCAAACCCTTTAACACCCTCTGACGTGCCATTGAAAAACACCCAGGGGTTCTTTATTGCTCTGTTTTAGAGCAATAAAAGCCTTTACCTGGTGAAAGAGGAATTCATCCTCTTTAGCAAAATAGACTCAGACTGTGAACTCTTTGGGAGAGAAACCATCTCATTATTTTATTATTGTATCTGTATTATTATTGTATCTGTACAATGTCTACCAGTGATGCCCTAACCCCAGTTGTTCCAAAGCTACCCTAGAATAATAGATTTTTTGTGTACCACAACCTTTGCTGCCAATTAAAGCAAATACAGATTTAGAGGCCAGTTGGCAAAGGAACGGACATCTCTACTGGATTAGATTGTACATGTGACGCCCACTGGAAGCAGGGATTAGGCTGATATCTGCCAGCAAGTACATCCCAAATCTGACTGTGTTAGTGGGATATCAATTTCTAAATATAGTTCTGGAGTCCACTGTCAACAAAGAAACTATGTTATCAAAGGCAGAACTAAAAGTGAGTGACTATATTTAAAGTATATATTTATATATATATGAAACAACAAAAAAAGCTAACTTCCAAAGCAATAGTGCTTTGAAAGCTAATGCATCTTTAACTGCAATAAAATACAGCATAACGGCATAAACAGGAATGTTATGTGTTATGTTTGATGTTACTGTTATTAGTTGCACAAAGAATAAAAAAATCTGCATTTGAGCTCACCTAGCATTATAAATGAGGACTATTTAAAGTGACCTTAAGTGGCAAAAGCATTGGAAGGAAACTCAGTAATGCATATTCAACTCTCCTATTTTAAGCAGATTCAGGTACACAAGATGAAACTCAGATGCTGCATGAGTGGTTTGAGCTGGTCCTGGAGAAGAATAAATTAATGCGTTACGAGTCTGAGCTTTTGATTGTGTAAGTAAGAATGAGCATTAGCACTAAAGAAGCGAAGGGGAGACAAGAACTTGTACTCACATGACATCTACCCACCCTTCTGTGTGATGGAGTTTGGAACTGTTGTAGAATAAATGCATCCGCAGTAGCTGCAGTCTGTTTTGATCACAGATTTTCAGCTGAGCCCTCCTCATCTTTCCCTCACACAGTGGCTCAATTATTTCAATCCTATAGGATACTCTAAACCACTACAGCATACAGGTGTTCTGCCTTTATGTAGTGTGGGCCTAATTATGTAGGTGTAATGAACACTTGGGCACTTTGTCCTGTGGAAGAAAAATAGTCTGACAAGCTTATCTCAGTTTTCATTGGACATAGTGAATTCCTTGATCTTTTCTCCTACAGAGATGAAAAAGTATATACACCAAGACAGTAAAGAGCTGTCTCAAGTGCCACTGTTTGTGATTGATGGAAACAACATTGGTTGTAGTTGCCTCACCTTGCTTTGTTTGAAACAGGTTCAGCAGATAGGCATAGGTGACTGCCAGATATTTTTTCCACTATCTCTGGTCAATGTGGGAAGGTGAATAGAGCTGCAGCAGTCATTACTCACTTATGGCAGGGCTCTTAGTTCATGGGAGGGTCCAGAATCTTGTTCTGAGTGCCACCAACAAGGCACAGCTGGTCAAAGCCCCAACTGTTGTGGTGTAAGAGGGAGCTTAATCCAATACGTAATACAAAAGGTGGTATTGGTGCTTCTGGCATTGCTGTGCAGAGACTAAGCTTTTAGCTTTGACTGCCCATTAGGAGGATAAACAATACACAAACTCTTGGTTGAAATAATACTAATATATGTATGTCTTTACTAAATATATATATACTATTTAATGTGCTTTTTATTGTATCCAGAGCCCAAGAACTAGAACTGGAAGACCACCAAAGCAGGTTGGAACAGAAGCTGAGAGAGAAGATGGCTGTTGATGGTAAGCAAAGCAGGGAGCATGTTCCAGCCTGCAGCCATAGACTGTGTCCATGTGAGTCCCTCCTTGCTCTGAGGAGCAGAGGGGCTGATGTTCTTCCTCCTGTGCTCTTCTGTGAGTGCAGCTCAGCCAGCAACATCCAACTTGTAAGATCTTTTCACCTGACTTGGAATAAAGAAAGCTGAGCTAACCTGCCCAATTTTTAAACTGGATTAGATCAGAAGCACACCTAATGCCCCTGATTGTGCTGTGCCTGCAGCAGCATACACCTAACATGATGATGGGCAGCTACAGGAAGTGATTTCTTCAACTACATAATGCAAGAGAGGTTCAGTTAACTCTGATGCTACCAGTTGCCGCAGTACTTTGGAACTATTTTTATGTACTTTGGATTACAGTTTGGGTTTGTCCTTTCATTCACTATTAGAAAATGGAGCGTGGGGAGTAGGAATGCAGGCAGAAGGGGGGGGGGAATGCAAAGCACTGAATATGCCAAAATATCCTGTTGTGTTCTAAGCACCTGGATTGCAAACTACTGTTATTTTCAATATTTTTTTTTCTGGGAAAAACAAACAAACAAACAAACCCTATAAATTTACTTAGATTCTGCATTTTGCAACTAAGCTTTTAAAATTTTATAAATTCAATTTAAAATCCAACATAAATGTTGTTACCTTATAGTTTATTTCCTGATATAGTAAAGTGCTTTCTGCTATATAACATTTTAATTATGGTGTGATGTTTAGGCAACATTTATAAATGTTTTTGTAAATACGTAGTGCTCTTACTACTAATTCCACAGCCTAAGCTTTGCTAAAAGTCCTAATATAGAATTTAGGGGCCTTAATGGGCAACCTTAAATGGCCCAAATGCAGGATAAATTTTCCCTGAACACAAACATAGAAAATATTAACTGCCATTGTCTTCATTTCTTGATGACTAATATTAATTCATGCTGCACATCAACAGTTAAAATGCAAAGCATAACAATATAGTGATCTAGATTCTAACCTCTTGTTTTATGGTCTTTTAGACACCCTTAAAGATGAGATGGATCTAAATGAGGAGGATGAAATTTTTACTGAGATGATGAAAACGGTTGAAGAAAGGGACAAACTTGTGTCTGCCTTAGAGGAGCAGAGAGTGAAAGAAAAAGCAGAAGATCAGCACTTTGAAAGTATTATCTTATCTAGAGGCTATCAGCTGAGTGGGATTTAAACAGCCATATGTAAATAAACATGATTTCAGCAATATTCATAATCACAGAGGTACTATCTTATGAAATATGAGGGAATCCAAATTTGAAGTCAGCTTATTTGGGAAAGGTCATCTTGTTATCTTAAGCAGTTTCTTTGCTTACACTCGAGTGAGTCAATTCACTGTCAGCTTCAAGGGTCACAAGAATAAAGAACGGGACTGGATTTACCTGTGTGATGGGCATCACGGTCTGTAAAAGGGAAATTGGAGCTCTGATGTTTTCTTGGAATTTTATTTTAATGCTGAGAATAGAGTTCCTGAGAAACATGATGACATCATCCAGTATTTTTGAGATGGCATTACTTTCCATCTGTTTGTCTGACTCTGTATGTGGTTTTGGGGATATTTTGGCACAGCCAAGCAATGATGAACTATTTAAAGGACAAAAAGCAAGTTACTTGTATAAAATTGTTTAATAATAAATAATTAGTTTTTATTTCTGGTGGAGGAAGGGTCTTTTGACTAATAACTATGTATAAGCACTCATTAAAGCTATTGTAAATGCAATGTCAGAAATTAATTTTTCAGGTATTTCTAAGTTTTAGAATACTGTGTATTTTTGAACAAGATGTTGAAACAATATTAAATCCCTGCATTTTGTAAGGGATCATCAAATGGGTGACTTATCCTTAAAACTGTTATAGGCTCAAAATAGCTATTGTATGGCACAGATAAAGATCTTTTCTAAAATATGCTGAATGATAATTTTAAAACCCAGACCTGATTAGCATCTATAGGGTAGATTTTACAGTTGTTTCATAAAATATATCACAAATATTATCATAGGTGTCATGAGTAGTGTAGCAGTTACAAATCTCCCTTAGAATAATTTATCAAAACATTTGCAAAAATATTGTTTTGTAATGGGAACATTTAATAGAAAATGTTGTGAGTATACTTAAATTACGTTTATATTGCTGCTCGAAAGTATATATGGAGATTTTTTTGCTTAAAGGAGGTATCTGCTATATTTTTTTGTACATGCATTGTACAAACAGACATTGGCATAGCAGATGTGCAGAAATTATCATTAGTATTCAGCATACTTTTAAGTACTTTCTTAAATCTGAGATAATTGTGCCATTTAAGATTGCTAACATTCCCAACTGTATGTATGATGCACTACATTTTCAAACCGGAAAAAAAAAAAAAAAAAAAAAAGGAGAAACTGAAAACCTGTTTATTCTTGAATATCATTTTACCTCATGCTTTGACTAAGATTTGATGTTCTCATTATTTCAAAAATGGTGCTTATTTGCAAGAGTTTTCTGTCTTGCAGCCAAAGCTACAAGCATTCTTGTTGCAAAAAAAAAAAAAAAAAAAAAAAAGAGCTAAAAAAAACCCTCTTGGTAGCTACTTGTAGGGTAACGGACACACTGAATCCTGTCACAATAATTTATGAATGTTTTTTTTTCTGTATTGTAAGAAATTTAAAATATCCTTTTTAAAATTAAAAGCAAGATTTTACTGTTCACCACAGATTTACAATATACCTCTATTGGTGCAAGGAACATAGCAGTGTTCTGCAATATTTATGTATTTATACTTATTTATTAGCCGGTTTAAAGAGGATAAGTGTCTCATATTTTCTAGTTTGGATGTTGTCTGCAATTTCCATAAATAAAAGTGTATTTCTAACAGTTATTTATAGGTAAAGGCCTGGATAGTAGACTAGATAGCTTTATCAATTTGGTAATTATTAGTATAAAATATGAATTTAGATTTAAACAGCAATATCTTAGTGGGATACCCTTCAATATAACATATAGGACCTTAGCAATATAATTTGTATTTCATCTTGGAAAGAAATAGCAGAATCCCTGAATATATGTCAAAATTACTATCGGTTTGGTGTTTTTTTTTCCTGCTGTCATTCATATGCTGAGCATACTTTGATCTTCAGTTTACATTTTTTGTTGAAATGGATTGCAGTGAGTGGTTTTTTAAACCAACTCTATTACTTAAGATTGACACAAAGTAGAAGCAAGCAGGACAGCAATAAATATTTAAATTTTCTCTGTTGAAATCTTCTGGCATTTCCAGTTTTGTGGAGAAAATTTCTGGATTTTACCACTGTTCCCAGAAGCCTCATGTAGTCCAGTAGATTAATACTGTCTAGATCATCCATCGTTGTTCTCTGTAGAAAACTGAGAGTCATAGTATTTTCAACAAAATTTTTTAACGTTTTAAAGCAACCATTTTTCTTAGTGCTTTGCACAGGATGGTAATTCAGCACAGAAGCCCTCAGTTATATCAATTAAGGACTGTTTTTTTTTCACCTCACTGCTACTCTCAGAAAAGCCCATTCATCCTCCTGTTGCTGCTGTACAAAGAGCGGGAGGAAGGGCAGCCTCAGAAGAACATGAAGCACCTTGTCCTGAGGGGCAGATACTCTGCCAAAGTCTGATCCTCTTGCCCAGGTAAGGTGCCACACTGCAAATGCCCAGGTTCAGGTCACTCCACATTGTAGACAGGCCCTGAGACTTCACCTTATAGCAGATCCTTGTTTGGCCATTGAGAGCTGAGAATATTAAAGTCAACAGGAGCTGAGAGCCATCAGCATTTTATGGACCTCAAAAATATTATTTACTAAAAAAATACTTTTCTGTGTGCCATAACACACTCCATCCACAACTGCAAGTCTTGTGTGTCTGCTCCTGCATGTAAAAACCTGTTGGGCTACCATTATCCTGACTGATACTGTGTACCTCACAAGATTAGATCCAAAAATGAACTATGCAGGTGATTTAAAAATAAATAAATAAATAAATAATCACCTGCAATTTAAAGCAGATCTTCATGTATTGTGAGAGTAGAGGAGGAAAAAGAAAAGTTATGTGCACTGTTCATAGGTCAATTTAATATGGCTGACTTTATTATAAATGTATTTAAGAGTATTTGGTTATGAGTGTTCTTGCTGCTCAATCTTTTCGGTAAATTGACTCACTAACGTATAATGGATTTACGGATTTTTTTTTTTCAGTCCTTGGCACTGTCATTGTTGGGTATAATGTGATGTGCTGGAACCTATTGGCCATATCTAAATGGACTAGATGTGAGCAACTTTGTATTTGAAGAAATAAAATTGTATCTCACTCTCTGAAGTCCCAGTCATTTCCATAGTAATTTCCCTCCCTTGGTAGTGTAATAATGTGCGTCTAAGAAAAATCTGTGGGTAAGAAGTATCAGTTCCTTAATTCATATACTGGTAAGTAAATTACACTGTCTTGCAGTTCACAGATGCGTTCTATATTTTAGAAATAATGACACCCTGAAGCTAGACAGTATTCAACTCTTAACACATGAGGTGTGAAATCCATAAGATCAATGACTTCCTTATGTTCTTACACAGGAATTGACAACCTAATTTCTTAAGATCTGACATACAAACAATAACAGCCTATGAAGACTTGAAGGAAAAGTGTCCCTGATTGGATCACTGAGAATTGATGATCTTAACTTAAATCTTAACTTTACTTATGTTAGGTCTTGTTGTTCTGTTACTTTCTGCCAGTGGAAGAGCCTTACAGAGCAAGACAGCGTGTTGCTTGAGATGAGAGAAGCAGATAGGCAAGATTTCAGCCTATATGGGCACCTACGCTGTTGTCCTCTGCTCAGTGACTCTGAACTAATTGATAGTTCTCTCCTCATCAGATGACAGACAGATGGCAGCTTCTCTTCAGAGCTCAAAATAATTTTTGGCACATTTGAACTGAGGTTTTTCTTCTTTTGTCGCAACCTTTCCCTTCAATCCTGTATGCCTGAGAGGCAGACAGGTATGGCAGTGACTTCTCTGATGATACCACTTCTAAGTTATCAGGACTGCACAGGAATTACCTACTTGCTGGGTTACTGGAAATAATACATCAAACTTTTATCTGTGTTTAAAACCTTACAGACACATTGACTTTACAGTCAGCAGGTCATCAGCTGGGGGGGGCCCTGCTGGCGCAGAGCAGGAAGTGGGGAGAAATGCCCTCAGTAAAGGAATTTACTGCTATTCATCTCCCTATGTCCCCTCTTCAAAAGATCATAGGTCTAAAGAAAGCCGATTGGACAGGAAGTTCAGGGAAATGATTTTGTAAGCCATTATTTGCCTCAAGATCAATCTGGTCGCTCTCAAGATAAAGGAATGCCTCACATTTTTGGGCTATTTGGACAGCTTTCTCTGGGTCCACACAACAAACTTTGAGGACCTGTGCCTTGAAATCTTTGATTCTTAGCTTAAGGATTATGTGATTTCTAATAAAATTTTCACTTTAGTTTAGCAGTCTTTTTCCAGAGAGAAATACTGATTTATTTTCTGCTTAAGCACATACCAGGATGTGGTTTAGTAGATTGGAGATTCTGTATATCTTTTAAAGTTTTGTTACTGTTAAGAAGGCCTAAAGCTTTCTCTGCTGAGTACTGCATGGATCATACAGTTATTTACATAGTCCAGCACAATGGGTTTATCATGTTAGCTGGGGAGTGCTATCCCCTTAGTCTTCACAGCAGCTGCATCTCATGAACCTACATCTTTGCAAATACCCTATGTATAGGATATTGACTGGATTTCTTTTTGCCCCCAGAATTTATGAACTTTTTTTTTTAATTTTATTTTTTCCAGGTAGTTTCTTCTGCTGGTTCCAATCAACTACTGAAAGAGATGTGGTGGCCCTGCATGCCAGCAATGTTCTTGCTGGAATATTTGTGTAACAGATGTACAAAATTACAGGCACAAGTGTGTGGTACAAGGGATGCTCATTAAGAAAAATTCGATACCGATTTTTTCTAAAACTGTCTCAACAAGGTCAGGTGTAAGTGCATATAAACTTGGACTTGTATTTATAGGTAACTGATTGACAGAACCACAGGTTGCCAGAAGCATTAAATGCCAGGATGATATTCTTATATCACTGAGAAGTTTCAAAACCACTTTATTTCCTTTGAAACCTTACAAATAATTAATCTCCATAGTTGTATATAATACATTATCTTTCTTGTGCTTCTAAGCAGCCTCTTTTAAAATGCTGTTAACTATTACACAGGGCCAAGGGGTGGGTGGGCATGTTCAGTAGTTAACTGTGTAGAATTGGCAGGTCAGTAGATAGCCGGGTTTTACTATGTAAAAAAATAAAAAGGGTAGACTTTGGTCTAGTTCTGTTCTTCCTGAAGTCAGTGAAGAGTTTGGCTCTTCACTGTAAGCAATTAGAGGAAGAGCATTAGGTCACTAGAGCATTTTTGAAAATACCACTTCCACTGTTGAAATGACCAAAAATGACCAAGCAGTTAAAAGGCTAGTGCGGATGTACACAATGTACACTTAGGAGACAAATGTTGAACTCCAAGACAAACAAACAATTTACTGCATGGCCTTAACCAGCTTAGCTTAAGCTTGTGTGTTCATTATTTTAAAATAAAATAAAATAAAAAGAGTACTTTTAAAAACCACATACAACATCAGTGCTGACCTCTCTCCTGTGAGACAGCCTTCTCAGATGATGATTGTATAATATCCTTTCCGCTGACACAGTGCTTTTTCTTGCCCTAGCGACCTAGCCCATCATGGGTATACTTATTATGTATCCTATCT
Source organism: Anas acuta (assembly GCF_963932015.1). NCBI lineage: Eukaryota > Metazoa > Chordata > Aves > Anseriformes > Anatidae > Anas > Anas acuta. The sequence continues at coordinate 64,942,585 of NC_088983.1, forward strand.
CTTCCACCTCAGTCAGAAACAAGATTCTGTTCCTGATCATTCTGAGTCCTGCAGTGAAAGAAATAAAAAACACGTGTGCATAGACAGATATGCAGGTGAATTAAAATGCATTTGAAGTATAGTGATTTAGCCTTCTTTTATTGTATGGATACAATTAATTGTATCCTGATCACATACATGCAAATATGTATGTGCTACTGGCTGGCTTATCTTTAGGAACGAGGTGCTGACAGAGAGCACAGTGAGAGCCCTTGTGGTCTGCTCCAGATTCCTATGTGCCAGATACAACAGGGCCAGCCTGAATGGCAGCCTCATGCTGTTGTGTCCTGTGCATGGGATCATAGAGCATGATTATGAAAGTATCCAACTGTCAGATGGGAAGCAGAACAAAAATCTAGCCAAACGAAAATCCCCACTAAATTCATATTACTGCAGCTTTTATTTGTGGTTAAAATACTATTTAAAGATGAGTCAGATATTTAAAATCAACATTCCCATGTCTGCCATAAGTTAGACTTTGTGCATATCTATAAGAACCTTTGTGATGAATGCAATATTAAATGAAGATTATATGTCCACATATATTTCCACATCAAAAGAAAAAGTAGCATATGTAGTTCTAAATATAAGATACAGAAAAAAAAATGTTGTAACTGCCCTCAGAGACAATCATCGTAAGTAGAATCATCATAAGTAGAAAAACCTTGCAATATTACATCTAAGAGAACTACAAATAAAATCAGAAAGGAACCCATTAAAAAAAAAAAAAGGTAAACTTAGGTTTGTCTCTTTTTCTGATCCCTTAGCATTATTACTTAAGGCACGCAGTGTTCATGTTTCCAGATCTGATAGAGATGATTTTAAACATTAAATTTGATTTGAAATGTACTTTCTCCTTGTGATGAGCATTTACCCATAGCTCATGGGGCTATTAAATAAGTAGTATTGCATTTGACATCTAATTTACATATGCTGAGAGTAATGAAATAGGAAACAGTAAAAGAAAGATGTTAGGTCTTTTTATTTATTTTGTGTGAGACCTGGCAAGTGCACGCTGAATTCTGACTTTGCTGTGCAGCCCAGCTCCCATTCCTGTTCATGTGTGTCTGGTTTGTTTTTTCTGTCTTTAACACAAAATTTAGTGGTACAAAAGCAAGCACATGCATGCTTGCCAAAATGCTCTCTCTCCTGCTGTGCCCACAAAACCCTATATTGACATTTGTGTGTATTCATTTGGGTCCACATGGAGATTCAGTTGTTTTTTTTTTCTCTATTTGTAAATGTGACAGATTCACCTGCATTTAACAAATTACTTGACGTGTTGGTTTCTTTTTCTTTTAACATATTCTTTAAAATCTTTTTATTCATATTATATTATTTTCTTGAAAAATGTTCAAAACTGTTCATATCCTAATCCATACAGTATGTGAGTAGTACTAATGTGTGAAATTCGGTGCATGTCCTAGAGACAACAGTCCAGAGATGCAGTAGTTGCTCTGAGCCAGTGCAAATGCAAGGAAGCATGAGAGTGGTGTAGTGGCTTGGGTTCATTCCTGCTTTTAACTGATGTCTGTAAAGACAAAGTTTCTCCCCAAGGCATATACTAACTGCATACAACAAATATTCATTGTTGTGTACTCCTCATCGGCTTACCAATGTTACCAGCTTGTAAAAACACAATTACTAACTGATTTAGAAATATCCTCACGTTAATTTCATTTTACTTATTATGCCTAATGGATAGCTAGATATTTGCATGAAGTGTGTGTGGCTTTTTGCCTGAATTGTTAATCGAGTGATTAAGTGGTAAGTGAAAGTAGTGCATCCAGATGACATTAATGCTGTTCCAGTCCTGGATGCCTCATGAACTAGCTACCAGTTGGAGCAAATTAGCTGTTTTAAAGATGCCTCTCTCTTAAGCTACCCATCTGCAAATAAAAGGATTGGTATAGGCAATCTATTGTGCTAGGTCATCTTTCTTTCCCACTGCTTTTTTAATGGTCTTACTACAACTGTTTGTTGTTGTCGTTGTTTTTCTGTGTAGAAATGGACATCGCCATGTCTTCTTCCTCTGATGACAGATGTAGTGGTAACCTCCAGGGCTGCTTTGCAGCATGTGCTCAAGACTGAACTGCATGTATTAACTTGAAGTTGCACAAAACCATGTGGTGGCACTTGATTCCTTCATGAGTTCTTCTCGGAGCAGTGTCGAAACTTCTGATATCCACTCATGGTTTCACCTGTGAGGTCACATACATGGGTGCGTTTGACAGAGCAGCCTGAGGTGGTGACTAACCCGTCTGCGAGGTGGTGTGAGGACAGTTTGGACAATCGGGAGTGGCCCTCCCCAAAAGGCTGATAAAATGAGGTGCCCGGGGGGCATCGCTGGGCGCGAGCGGCCGCTGGGCGCCGAGGGTCTTCGGGCGGGAGCGGCCGCTGGGCTGAGGCAGGTGCCGGCGGAGGCCGTGTGAGGGGAGCGGGCCCTCCCCGGCGGGCGCCGAGCGAGCGAGAGGGAGGGCGGGCGGGAGGCAGGGCAGGAGCGGGAGAACGAAGCAGGAGCTGCCTCAAATGCTTGAAATAATTCCGCTTCCGTTCAGAGCCGGGAGCAGCCTCCCACGGCATCGGGGCCTCGGACCCGTCTCCTTCATCCCCCAGCGCCGGCCCGGCCGTCATGGCAACTTCCCCCCAGAAGTCCCCTTCTTCCCCTAAGTCCCCCACCCCGAAATCGCCCCCGTCCCGAAAGAAAGATGACTCCTTCCTGGGCAAGCTCGGCGGCACGCTGGCGAGGAGGAAAAAAGCTAAAGAAGGTAAAAAATCAGGGGCGCGCGTGTCCTCGGAGTTACCTTAAAATGGGGGGTGGGGGGGAGAGGAAAGGGCTCGGGGCAGCGGGAGGAAGGGGCCGACTCGGGGAGGGCGCTGAAGGGAGGAGCGCGCTTGGGCCCCCGGCTCCGCCGCCACCGGGCGGAGGCCCCGGGGCCGTGTCCCGGTGCCAGCGCGTCCCGGAGGGGAGCCGCGGGAGACGCCTCCCTCCCTCCCTCCCGCTGCGGGCCTGGGGGGCTGCGGAGCTCGGTCCCAGCGAGCGGCGGCAGCGCCCAGCTCGGAGCGCGGGGCAGAGCGGCCGAGGCTGCCCAGGCTGCAGGAGCGGAGCGGAGCGGAGCGGAGCGTGTCCCCGCCGCGGCGGCCTGCAGGGCCTGCGGGCCTGGGGTTTGACCTGATCGTGGACGCTGCGCGCCTCGGAGCCCGCCAGGAGCTGTGCAAGAAACACGCAAAGCTTGATGTGTGTGGCATCAGTGACTTTCAAGGCGTTGGTTTATGGTGGCATACAGCATGCTCTAACGTGCTGCTCTGAAAACAGCATAACACACACAGAATAATAGTGCTCGTTCCTTTAAAGGCTAAAATAAGGGCTGATTATTATTATTATGCTGTGCTGAAAATCTCCGCCTTACCATCATGGAGCTCCGAAGAACACTGAGCAACTGGTCTGGTTATTTGTCCATACATGTGAATTAATATCCACCCCCTTCTGAGTCTGCCTGTTTAAAACCCCATGAGACAGAGAATTGGAATTTAGTGTTACTCATCCATCGTTTTCACAGCTGATGTTAATTTAAATAAGATACCAAAGTAGTAGTCACTTCTAAACAGTTATTTATATAAGTTTGCAAGTTCCATGCTTGCAAATGAGAAGGGCATTATGCTCAACAGATCCTTGCTTCAGGCACAGTATTTCAGAGTAGCACCTATGCTACAGACAAGGATAATACCCCTTTGGACAATACAGCCCCTTACTCAGCAACTACCATGTCTTCTCTCTCAGATGCATTTTGCATGACTGTTCACTTTATTTGGCTTTTTCTGTTTTTTTTTTTTTTTTTTTTTTTGCGGATGGACTAAGTTGATAAAATGGTAAATGGTGGCAAACTACGTTAGTTGTCCACTTTCTTATGTTATCCTTTTAGTGTTGATAATATTAGTGGCACTGAAATAGAAAAAAATCTGTGTTGAGGCCATATTGTAGGTATGTTTAGAGATCTTTAATTTAGCCTATTTGTAGTTAATTTTGTATACGTGGTATTAATATTAAACAAGGCCCTTTTCCTCAGTGACAGATAGCATTAAGTTGTATCTTTCCAGGAAGTTGTTAGAGGCATCACAGTTACTTTTATCCACAGTCTTGTAATCTTACAAAAAAAGATGTATTCTGTGAAATTGTATGTCTTCTCAGACGTACTCTGTGTTAAATTTATTGATTAAAATCTGCACTTACTATTTTATTATCTCATTGTGTTAATGTTTGCCCTTTTAAAAAGTTGGAATGACATTGGTGTTGTCCTTGTCCTTTGTGTTTCACAATTTTCTAACATTTATTCAAAGCGAACAGTAGTTTGGAAAATTAATTTTAACTTGTTGAGGAGTTTATTTGCTGATGGAAGAAAAAGTATTTTATAGTTTAATAATATCTATTTTATTTCCACATATATGTAGTTGTCTTATTTCTTCAGTGGAAGCACATGTACTAGTAAGATCAATACTATGCTATCTTCCTTTTTTTTTTTTTTTGGTTTGCTTTTAGTAGATTCACATGGCTTTGAATCCTTCCTGGGAAGCTTGTCCTCTTCATGCTTCCTAACTTTTCCTCCACTAGAATTAAATACAGATTTGCAAGCTGTTCATGAGACCACTTGTTTCTTGTAGGCTATGACACACATGGGTTCCATTTTAAGTTGTGCTGCCACAGTTTGTAGGGCTTTGGGTGCCTTTGAAGTCAAACCATGGACTTCATATAGGAGGTCAGATTGCTTGTTGATCTAGACTACATTCTTTGGTTTTCCTGTTTTAATTGAACTTTCTAGTGACTGTCCACCACAGAGGCAGGTCTTGGTCATAGGCACAAATGTGGTTATTAAGCTGTTAACACACATAATGTATTAAAAAAAATGTTAAAGTCATAGACATTTGGAAAAAAAATGAAAAAATGTTTTATCTGTTGTAAGGAGTATACTAATGCATTTTAGCACTATCTGTGCTATATAAATAGTTAATTGTTGTAGATGATATATGATAGGTATATAGTTTTTGCATTTGTGCTATCAACAGGCTTTTTAATCACTGTCAAAACCATATTTTTATGTTTTGCAACAACAGAGATAGTGCCTGAAATGCTTCACTGAATCAAATCCATTAAGATCTGAAGTGACATGGTGAAGAGTAATGCAGACTATAAAGTCTGCATAGTTTCAAATGCAGCAAAAGTAGTTAATAATGCAATATAAAAAGGATTTTCTGTAGTAGTATTTCTTTATATAGCAAGCATTTCCTTATGAACTTCAAAGTTCTTGGAAGCAATAAATATTTCACCAATATAAGAGGTGAGAATATTCTAGACAAGTAGAATAAATTCTTTGATAATGCAGTACAAGTTGTTGACCAAAACCTGAGCTACCACTACTTGAGATACCACAGATAATGTAAGCAGACATTAGTTGTACATTAAGATGTAAATTAAAGTGCATTTTATTAAACATTATAGAATATTTAATAAAATCTAAACTTTGAGGGTTACATTTGCTCAAATCATCTTGCCATGTAAGATCTTAGCTTGGCTTTCGTTTACAGTATCTCATCTCCACTGCTGTAATTCAAGAATGAGAACATTGTAGCTTAGTCTTTCCTGTAGGAGTGTGAGCAGCTGCAACTATAGAACGTATTTAAATTTTGTTTCAGTAATGAAAATTACAAATGATTAACTGTTTTTTTTTTTTGAATTTTAATGATTTTTGTCTTACGAAAAATTGTTGAGATACTACTGCAATATTTGATGACCTGTTTGTAGCTGAAATGTTGTATGCAGAAATGGTTTGTAGTTTATAGTGAGATTCTGGTCCCTTTCATTCCTGAAAAACATTCAAAGACTGAGCCACATCGTATATACCTCTGAAGGATCCCAGTCCTTACCTAGCAGGAGGTAAGGTGTGAGATGGAGCTCACTGTGTTAGCCAGAACCAACCACAAATTACAAGTTTTTGTAAGCTCCTTATAGTAGTTTGTGTTGTGTGTTAAGCACATCTTTGTGCAATTGCAAGGAGAGAACAGAATGACCTAATTTTTTAGATGTAGAGATGTGTGTTATGTTATCTTATGAATTTTACATGACAGGTTCAGTGAGGTCATGAGTGATTGTCCTCCCTGAATTTTCCTGGCTTGGCAATTGCAGGCGCAGAAAATTTCACTCATTATAATAGCTTACGTTAGTAGAGAATCTAAAGAATTGGCCCCTGACATGCTAATAAATCTGTGATACATTCAGGAATGGAGAGCAAAGTTCAGAATTGCTTAAATTGCATAGGAGAGCAGATGGGAAACAGACAGCTTGGGCCCATGAATTGAGTAGAGAGCAATTACTGCTTATTGTATGGGCTCTGTCAATTTTCCAATTGATGTGACATCAATTTCAGTAATTTTACTGGTCTTCTTCCTAGTTTATTTGGCGTTGATGGGCAGGAGAAGGAATGAATTTTCTTCTAGCTTCCACTCAGGATATTTCTTCTTTTGTATGTTCTGTTTTGATTTCATTTTGGTATGTGAGGTCACAGTAGTCTGTGTTTTTCTGCGTGCCCAAGGGACAAGTATGTTAACGGTGTAAAAATACTGTAGACTTCACTATTTCTTGATAGTATTCTTCAATTTCTTAATCTTTGGTTTAAATAATAATACAAAATTTGAACAAATTAAACATGCAAATTAAGACTAGGCATAGGGTGTTAGAGCTTTTGAGGTACTTAAAGTAAAAATTTTGTCTTTCTGGAATCTATGATTAAAATGCCTTGGGACTTGCTAACAAAGAGATCATGCCTTGATCTGGCTGTGGGTGCTTAAATATCAAATCTATTTCCTAGCACACAAGAAGTATGCTGCAGAATTTTAATGGAGATACTTGAATTATTTTCTTTAGACCTGTTTCAGCAACTTTTTGAGTAGTACTGGTACTTTTATATCAGTAGACTTCTTTTGCTCATCTGTCTCTTGTGTGAGAGATTCTAAGTGCTTTGAAAGAGAATTTAAGTGCTTTGTAGGTGTTTCTTTGCTGCTGCTTTCATTTGATTCTGTATTTAAATTGCAGATTGGAAGAGCTGATATGTTGTACTGTCATGCTTGTTAATATCAATATTAATTGATCAATGTAGCACAAATAAAGAAAATGGGCTACTGTGTGCTAATTTCATCCTGCTGCTTCAGAGAGGCATGTAGTATTTTCTTTGAGGAAGAAAAGGCACGGGGAAGGCTTTATCATCACTCTTCTATCAGTACTTTTGAACTTTCCATTTTTACTGCAGCATATCAGTACACCAACCCTAGTCTTTCTTGTGCCATCAGAATAGCTGTTGTTTTTGATGTCTGACATAATGTGCTTTTACTTCCAACCTTAGTGCATAGCAACTGAAATGTGCTTATAATCTTCTTTCCTCTTACACTGTGCTACATATTCCTGGGTCCGTGGCTGTACTGCCACAGTCGTGGTAGCCTATAGCTGATTCTGGACAAACCTATTAGTACTGCCCTTGAAATAATTATTGCCTTGGAGCAAATTTTGTAAAGCTGATGAAATATTTTTAATAAGTGGGAGGAACGTAGGGAGCAGAAAGAAAAATAGAGGGAAGACTGACCTGCTTATTGGTTGTCATTCTATTGCTATGAGCGTTTCGAAGCACATCCGCAGTACTCAGAAAGAAAAGGAAAGAAAGGAAGAAACTGCTCAGGAGGAGAGCACTGGGTGTTTGTTTCCATCTTTTGAAACCAAATTATCAGGGGCTATCTGGGAGGCCTCTGCTCTGATGGTTGAAGGGCTTGCCCGGTAGAAAGAAAGATCCCGACCTCTGAAACGCCTCTGTCAGTGTAGACAGAAAAGCCAACTGTTGCTTGTGCTGCCATAGCAGTAGCCCTCCAGATGGGCTTATATGTGTCACCAGCCACACTGGGCTCTGCTGGGTTTGTGCAGGTGCAAGAGCAACTGCAGTAGCCTCTGGTACCTTTTGGGTCTGCCTCTCTCTTGCCTTCCTGCCTCTTAGGCCTCCTCTTTCCACAAGCACTGCACTTTGCAAGAAACAGAAACTAGTCAGCACAGTTAGCTGTTATCTGTAAGACACTGTCAAGCATTTGGTACTGTTCATACGTGGCTAAATTGAGGGCCAGGTCTTATTTCAGGCAGTGTACTTCCACAAACAGTGGAAAGAGCCCCTGTGCACAATAATAATAAAGAGTTCTTTATCTCTATATCTTGCATATTTTACTAGCTTTTTTCCTCTTATAATCTGCATCTCAACAGTTCTGGCATTTCAGTTGTGCAAGGACTCGTGATTTCACTGGGAATTTTGTTTTATCTAGTGCATTTTCTTTGGGTTTGGTTTTGAGAGACTCAGATTTTTTTCTTTTTTTTTTTTTAATAGGCTTTGGGAGGTTCAGAGAAAGATGTGGAAATATTACCTCTGAGATTCAGAAATGCATTCAGAAGTGACAGATAATCCCTGAGTTGTTCTAAAAAATGTCATTGCTTTAACCAGATATTCATGTAGGGCCCAATCCAATTACGCTTGATCCATGTGCATCACCTACAGCTATCAAAGTATGAATTTGTGTCCCCCAGATATCTGCATTTTTGCCAGAGAGGTTATTGAGTCTATGTCCAGAGGCATTGCTATCCTGGCAGGACTGAACTTATTTGTAGGCAAGTATTCCCTAGCAGGTGCAAACATCAGTGAAGGGGTTAGATCGCAAAGGTCTGCAAAACACTGGCTACGTAAAATGCACTGACAGTGTTGAGACTGACACAGCCTGGCAGTGTCTGGCTGGAGCTGGGAGGATCTGCACATGCAGCAGGTGATGTGAGTGTGTGTGAAGAGGATGCAGAGCCTGGCTGTCCTGCCTGTTGCACCCTCAATCATTAAGTTGTGCCAGCTGCTTTTGAAATATCAAAAGTGACACAGGATTTTTGCTTACGCCATGTGTGACTCTTGAACTCACTGTGTCAGGATGGTTTGGATGCCAGAAATGTCTGTATATATTTATTTATCTATTTGTGGTGGGGGGGGTAGGGAGGGACAGAAATGGTGTTAGGTGGATTCTAAACAAAAGAAAAAAATGTCTGCACTGGCCTACGTGCAAATCACATGGGCCATAGTAGACATTTTCAGATTCAGAAATCGTTACAACCTATCATGAAATCCGTGAATATCAGGAAGGTATACCAACAGAAAGGTCTGTTGGTTTGCCTTTTCCTGTTTGTGTTGTTTAGAATCTCTTTCTGACAACTGCCAGGGACCAGGACCCTGGGCTTTGAGCTGCTGTGATGGCCACTAATTGAGTTGGTCTTGGAATACCTGCACGTGGGCGTTCAGCTGCTGAACTCTCTATTTGCGTTTGACTTAGATTATGTGGGTGAGTTAGCTGCTACAGAAATACACCTTGCGTTTCCTTTATTTTCTGCATTTCAGCAGTTTCTTAATTTTCTGCAATTCTGTAGGTTTCATACAGGACAAAACTAAATCTGCACTAAACAGGTTAGAGGATGGGGGTTGTTGAGAGGATCAGAGCAGGGACTGGCCAAGGAAAGCAGCTGCTCTCTGCTGGGAGCATGAGGCTGATGCGGGACTGAGAAGAGTGTGGGACTGAGAAGAGGGATGGGGCCACAGAGCAGGGGGAGGGAGTGGATCTGCCCCCGTGGTTGTGCTTCTCCATTCCCCTCCTCTTTTTGGCACCCCCTTTGCCTTGTACTGCCCTGGTCGCAGCAGTGGTCATTGCTGAGATCTTCAGGGTGCTGTGAGCAGGTATGGCTGGGGGTGCTCAGTGTGTCGGCAGTGCTTATTGCTGCAGCAGCTGCTTCCCATCTGTGGGGAAGGAGTGGTGGGCCACGAGCTGCCAGTTGGACCATGCTAGCATAGAGGCTGCAGCCTCACTAAATGGTTGAGGCTGGAAGGGACCTCTGGAGATCGTCTAAAGATTCAGGTATTGGATGGTTCAGGATCTAACCTGAGCAAAGTGGGACTGGTCTGGTTCACCAAGCCGGTGCCTCTGACTGGCCAGGTGTGGCGAAGGCATGGTGACAGCATCCTCTGTCAGTTCTTTTCAGTCTCTGCTGTAGTTGACTAGATGCATGTCAATTATCTAGATGAAAGGTAAAAGATTAAAGTGGTGAAGTAAAATCAACATTAAGCAACTGGGTGAAGAGCTTCCAGTGCTTCCAAATTACAGAGCAGAACCATGAAAAGAGAGCTGGCTAAAGACCAGCTCAGCCTGATGTGCCTTTATGTCAATGTTAGTTTTTTGTTTACATCTTCAGATTTGAAATGTACTAACCCTGATACCAGGCACACACACACAAAAAACATGTATTCTGTCTTCAACAAGAATATGGCTATAACACGGTGAAGCAGTAGAAGACAGTAAAATTCTCATTTTCATCCTCAGTGAAGTGAGCATGCTGTTAAGAAAATCTGTAGTTTTAAAATGGCAGCATTTTCCTTAGCATTCAGGGAATCTGTCCTGATGGTAAGAGATAAGACCAAGGCTGACCAAGACAAAAGTCCTTACTGGCTTTGATCACTACTGTGTGGGGTTCTACATCTTGAAACCCTCCAGCCTAAAGCCAGCTTCGTGTGACTGCAGGCCTGTACTTCTGTGAGCGTCCCTTAGACAGAATCTCTGGGATATGTGTTTTTTTCTTTTTTCTTTCTCTTTATGCCTTCTGCAACAATTAAACTATGTCCTCTATGGAGGCTGAATAGTTTATAATGGGGCTTTCTGCTTTTCTCACTGAGACTAAGTTACGGAGTTGATTCTTTTGTTACTTCACTGCAACGGAGGTAAGTGCTTCCTATTAACTTAATCCACAGAGTTCTGCAGTCTTCAGCAAAATTCTGCTGTTGCTGAACATGGAGTCAGTAGATGTAGGGGCGCAGTTCCTTATAAAGTGAAGCTTTACAAAAGCAGTGTTTGAGGTGTAGCTAAAGCACTGTTGCTTTCCCTTGTGCTGGAAGCAGTGTGATGCCATTTTGCATGAGAGAGGATGAGCTGGAAGGCAAGCTATTTTGCAGTACTTCCCAGCTTCACACACGGTTCTTCTAAATGCAGGATGGGGTGGGGCTGAGTGCTCGCTGTATATTCCTTGTGCCTTCTCCAGCTCGTATAAGCTCCCGTGCTTCGAGTATATCACTGCATATGGGAATGGAAGACTTCTAACCTGCTGCTCTTCACTATGCAGCTCTATGAAAGGACTCTTGGAGCCATTCTCTTTATAGGTATTGTCATACATTTTATGTTTGCTGTGCTAATTCTTCTTAATAGATAATATTGCTTTGTTTTAATATCCTTAGCCCTCATGGGATTGGGTGTGTATGTTGTGTTGAGTGAGCCAGTGAGTTAATTCACATTGGTGACCAGACTGAAATACAAACAAAAGATGTCTTAGACAAACAGCAAAATCAAATCAACAGCCTTATGCAAATCCTTAGCCTACCATGCAACTATCCCTTGACAACCTGTGCTCAGGCCAGAGAAAACCAAGAAACCAGAAAAAAAAAACAAAAAAAAACAGGGATGTGACTGGTCAAGAGTGAGTTGTATTGGCAGAGCTGTATTAGGAAGATTAGCCACCATCTGTTCACCCCAATCCTGCACCTGGCTCTAGGCTGTGCCACTGTTCAACCAAGTGATGATCTTACTCAAAATATTAAAGATTTGCAGGGTTAGTAAGAAGGCTCTATAGTCTCCCAAACGTTCTGCTTTCCTTCTAGTTTTGTAGTAGTCCATGTGAAATAATTTCATGTGGTGTTGTAAAACATTCTTGTCATGTATGTGGAATTAATATAAAATTCAGGAGAACATGGTGGTTATAAGCTAGCAGTATTGCTTTTCTTTTAGTCTTTGCATTTCTCTTTACAATTTATTATTGCTGTTTGTATTAACCAACATATTATTGACAAATATCTTGCTGATACTGTTTTTTTAGATAATTCGTGCAAAGGAAAATTCCTATAATATTTCTGCAGGTCATTCTTGGTAGTTGTAGCCATATTTAAGTCCTTTTGGCTTCTCTGATTTCTGCTTAACTTAGAGCTGGTTCTGTCTTCTTCCCTTTGTGTGGCGTGGCAGAACGGTCTGTAGCACTAACACACGGGTGGGTGAGATTAACCTTCCCTTGTAGTGAAACCTGTGAAGTTCCACTTGGATAAAGGGAATTGAGAGGGGGTGCAGAAACTATCAGTGATCGGTGCTTCCCCTCAAAGGCTCTGAACAGAAACTGAGCGGAGTGCAGAGTGAAGAGTAGCTGCCCATCTCCTGACCGGTAAAGATTTCCCAGACATGAAAAGAGAATCTGGTGCTGCAAAAGCTTTGAAAGCATCCCAAATCCTAAATGTATTCTAAATATCATAGTTTCTTGAATAGTTCTTTAGTACAGGGTGCTTTTGCTTGTTAATAGAATGCATACTCACAATCTGAAAAATTCATCCCCACAGCTCTGATATTTGTACTGAAGCAGCATGTAGTACTTGAATCTCTTTTGCCTGCCGGAGGAGTAAGAAACTTTTAAGTGCTCTAATTAGAGCTGGCCTCCTGGCTTCCGTGTCTGCACCAGTGCACAAGCAAACGCTTAATACAGGTGGAGTTAATTATGCTAGGAAAGGGATGGAGAAAGGGAGCTGTGAAATACTTTTGTGTGTGTTTTTCTCCTTTGGAGATAGTAGCTAGTGCTTTTCTGTGTTCAGGTCTAATAAAAATCTGTGGGGCTCAATGTTACCATTGATGTTTAATATAGACTTCAACACAGACCTCTTTAGATAGCGTGCAGGTCATGACTGCTGGTTTCTTTTATGCGAGGACTTCACGCTCTAGCTTCTCGTTTACCCCAGAGGAGCAATGTGAGGTGCTTCTTCTTGCCTGGCCATAGGCTTCCCGACCCTAGCTCCTAACAGTTGCATGTTGTGCCAGCGTGGTGCTGCCAATTATGTCTGCACTACTTGAGCTCATGACTGATTGTTTCCCTGGAATTGCACACAGGCTAAGAATTGAGTACTGAACAATCAGAGGGCTCTGGTTGACCACCTCGGGACTCAGCAAACAAGCAGGCATCATACTTGGCCAATAATAAGTGGACAAGAGTACAGGCAGCCTGGAGACTGCGTATGCAGCAAATGTGGGTGTTAAGGGTGGAATTACTCAGACAAGAATGTCTAAATTGCTGTGCCCTACTTACCTAACTGTGAGCTGGATTAATGAAAGGGAGAGTTTAGGCAGAGAAGTACTTTGGGTACATTTAGCAGGAGAAGAGAGAGATGTTTTCTTTTGTATCTGTACAGGTGGCTCTTTTGAAGCAAGCCAAAATAAGCTTCCTCACCTGGGTAACGGCCTGAATAGGTTGGCAGGGTGTGAATCCATTTTCAATGTGTGTAAAGAAAAGCATAACGGTTTGCCAGCATATAGCCTTTCATTTATTTTATTTTTTTTTTAACAAGTTTCTTCTTCAACCATTGAGTTAGGCTAAGGCCTAATAATTTATTTTTTTTTCTTGTAACCGTAGGCGGTTTTAAAGCAGCAAACTCTTAATAGTGAAATATTGGTTTAGAAGAACACTAATGCGCAGGGGATTCTAGAGCAAACGAGGCAATGCTGTCAATGGTTCAGATTGTTCTTAATTACAATAATGGCATTACAGAAGCTGCAGTTGCTGTTGGGCACAAAAGAAGATAATGATAATGTCAGAGTGCTCAGCGTAAATGCAGTATAATGTATTGCAGTACTGGATTCAAAAGATGATATGCCTAACTTGTCGTCAGAGTGCATGAAGAAGAAGAATGGTAAAAGACAGAACAGTTTTTGTTGTAACTATGTAGTTCAGGTTTTTGTGTGGCCTTTGCTTTCAGGCTTAAGAAGAAATGTCAGGTCTCAGGCGTTTAAATGTGTATTAATTTTACAAGAAGGTGTGATCACATCCGTCCTCCCCACTTGGAATAGGAAAATTTATCCTTACTTTAAGAAGGGAAGGAAATAAGTATCATCTTAGTACTCTCATACCCTCAACATTTTTGATATTGATCCTATTAGAAGTAGCATATAAGAATGTGAATATGGTAGATTTGGCCTTGAGTCAGAATGCAGTCCCAGTAGCATTTGTAAATAAGGCCAGATCTATTTGATGCATGGGATCCCTATTTAGTAGATTAAAAAAATAATAATAATAAAAAAAAAAATCAACTGTGAGTTTTGGGGATATTTCAAAGCTGGATTTGAATTTTCTGGCTAGAGGCCAAATCTGAACAGTAGTACTTGTAAGCATTTAAAGGCTGTGTGCTGTGCACTCAAATACTCAAATTCATTACTGTGGAGATGAGAGTTTATAGTTCTACTGCAAAATAAGACACGCAACAAAACAGTTCAAGGTCTCAGATTCTTGTCACTGCTTTGTTGTCATTCTGAATTATAGGTAAAAACTGATAATAAACTGGAAAATAGTGGTGGTGGTCCTCTTTATACCATGGATATTTAAAGTGACTTACTGTCTTGCAGACTTCTTAAAAACTTATTGCAGTGTTGGATTGGAAAAAAAAAAATAGCATCCAGCTGCTTTACAGCTTTATTATTTTCTTGATGTTTAACTGACTTGAAGCAGTTACCCCCAAATGAAACAATTTATAGAATCTGAATGAATATTCTTGGCGAGTTGTCTCACGCACAGGATGCCAGCATGTTTTGTAAATAAGCAGCCTGTCTGAATTTAAGAAGCGACCGGACTGTGCCCTTAGGCACATGGTCTAAACTTTTGGGCAGACCTGTGCGGTGCCAGGAGTTGGACTTGATGACCCTTACGGGTCCCTTCCAGCTCGGGGTATTCGATTATTCCATGATCCTGTTCCTAGGCGGCCGTCAGGGTGCAGGTGCGCTGCAGGGCACAAGGTGGCTCCAGTTGACGAGGAAAGCTGGCGCGAGCGAGGAGCTGCTGCGAATGGCTCACAGCAGCCAGCTTCGAGGGGCAGGACCGAGCTCAGCATTTCGCTGTACTGCAGGTCTGCTGTTTTGTATACGATTTGAATCTTAAGGGGTCTTTGGAAGAAGGCCGTGTCTGGCCCTAGGGTAGGACTACTGAATTTAGATTGCATTTTCCTTCTCATATTTCATTTTTGAACTAGTTATCCCAGTGGACTTTATCAGATGTTCTGAGCTAAATTGCTTTTGTCCAAGTAAAAGGTAACAACGATGATGTAAAGACCATCGTTCCAGGGCTGAACTACAGAGAAATGAGAGCTGGTGTGTACAGTTGTGGAACAGAAATAAGCTAGGCAGAGGATAAAGCAGAGATTCAAAGCTTCATGAGGGAGGTTCTTAGCAAGCGGGTCATTAAAATCTGATGGGTGAGGGAGAGAGCAGAATAAGTTGATTAGAAATCCCATATTGTGACCAAACTTAATAAAAAATATCTTATGTCCCTTGATGGTCTTGCATTATGTAACAACAGCATTTTTTGTTTCAGAGTCTCTTAGAAATGAATTATTTTGCCATTGCATTGCCATTGCTGCCATGCTGGCATGATAGTCTCCTGACAGTCTACTTATATAGAATGTTTTTGTCTGAGCCTTTCTAAACATTGGAGAATTTTTGAA
The DNA here is from genome assembly GCF_963932015.1 of Anas acuta. NCBI lineage: Eukaryota > Metazoa > Chordata > Aves > Anseriformes > Anatidae > Anas > Anas acuta. The sequence continues at coordinate 64,958,235 of NC_088983.1, forward strand.
TGACAACAGGAAGGAGGAAGTGCTTGTTTTATCTCTACTTGTCTGCATGGAGAAACTGAGGCAGGAAAAGATTAAATGAGTCGATTTGCTTATGTGATATTCTGAAGGTTAAGAAATGGAAACAGAGCAGTCTTCCCATTTCCCAGTTTCAGTGGTTAGTTTTAGTTTGTTTGTTTTTATAGTGTTGTTCTTTAAGTCTCAATTGCATGTCTTGATATGGTTTAGAGTTTTATACAAAACTGAAATTTTAAGTGTATCTTTTTATTTTTTAAAACAAGCTCATCTGGTGTTTAATTTTTTTGTGTGTGTGAACTAGGCAGGAGATTTCTGGGTTATATATATATTAATTTGCTTTATATAGTGCTGCAGCAGGCATTATATTAGATTAATATATTTAAAAAATGTTGCTTTATAATTAGCTTCTTTCCTCTATTAAAAAGGAGAAGGATTTGGTTAAGAGGTTTAAGCTGTTTTACTTAATAACAATCTTTCTTGAAGTAATGTCAGATGTTAAAACAAATTTGTGTATCTAACAAATTGCTGTATTATTTATTTTAAAAGTTTTAAAGCTTGTAGTTTTCTTCTCTAAAACCTGATGTTAAATACACCAACAGAAGTTACCTAGAATTACTTTTACTACCTAGAGTTAATATTAAAAATAAGTGCAAAACATCGTTTTGAATTACTAGTTTCTCTGTGTTTTCAATTTTCCAAATTAATTTTACCAAAAGTTAACTGTGGGCATGAATACAATTAGTAACTCCCCGTACTAGATCTAAACCCTTGTTCTTCATTCAGTCAGAACGCCCTGTAAGGTCAAAGAAGGCTTTGACTGAATAAGGAATACAACAACTAGCCCTAGTTTTAGTACATATAGGGCCAGACTGTGGGTCACAGCCAGCTTAAAAGTGTACAGCTCCAGTGATTCCAGGTCTTGTGCATAATAGGCAGATCCTTCACACTGTTATGACAGTGCTTTTTTAACATGTCAAATAGAGGAGAAAATAATGACAAATTTATGGCTGCTCAGAATCTTATTAGCATGTCTTTGTGTTTTGTGTTTCTAGTTGAAATTATGCAAATATGGCTTTAAAAACATTTCCCTGTTTTCATGAGAGAGTAAAGAAAATAGAAGCAATCAAAAATTGGAATTAAATACTCGGATAGTTTGGCCAATTAATAAATCTGCAGTCGCAGAATAGAAGGTCTGTGGGCTGGAGCTGGCTCTTAACTTAATGTTAACTTACATTTAATTAGCCAGACCAGATGGAAGCTGGCTAAGCTTTGCAAGAAGGCTTGTGGGAAAAAGACATAATCTTCCATTTTGTCAAAGGAACTAATACCACCGATTAAAGGTTGGTGTTCTTTTCAGAATTTGAAGAGTGGATGCACAGTGGCTGATGGCAAGAAACAGCAAGGGCACTAACAAATTAGCTTAACCCCTAGATGACTAGTATACCAGCTCTGCTTCATTTTGATCCCCGGTTCAAACCAGTGGTCTCCAGTATCATTAACAAAAAGAGTTATCAGAGAGATAAGAAAGTCTGTGTTTTATTCTTTTGTCAGGAAAGTAGATTGCTCTGTAGGCAGCTAGCATGGATAGAGATGAAGCTCTGGGAAAAGTTTTCTTACCCAACTGAGTAAAAATTCATGCTGTTCAGTTGTTAAGCACTTGGGATCAGTCTGACAAACCACTTAATTCCTTGCTTAATAGTAAGTGTTCAAGTAGACAAGTCAAGTAGATAAGAAACTACTCATGTGCTTAAAGAGGTGCATATATGAATCAACCCAGAGAGCACAGAGCTTAAGGACAGGTACATACTATATTAAGGCTTGAAAATGTCCTACAAAGAGTGAAGATGATCTGTCAGATACAGTGAACCTTAAGCGTAGCTTCAAGAAATGAGACGTTTTCAATATATGTAAATTAGAATCTACCTCCACCACGCCCCAAAAGGAAGGAAGGGGTTAGGTTATGTTAGTTGTTTGAGTATTTAAAAAGTCTTTGGGGATGCTTCCCAGTGATTTCAGCAAGATAGAGAGGTCTTTCTGAACTGAACAATAGTAACCTACGTACTAGGAAAATAAGGAAAACTAGCATTGCTCTGAAATATCTAATACCGCCTTGCTTGTGCAGAAAGTAAGGAAACCTCTGGTAGGTAGTAATTATTTTAATTTTGGTCTATCATCTTCTTTGCATGCCTTGTTTATAGTAGAAATACTTGTGCAAAGACTGGCTTGAGATAGAAGGCCAGCAAACAAACAACTGTTTTCTGAAACAGGTTTGTCTGTCTGAATTCAGCAGCTGTCTTCACATCCAGCACTAGAGAATTAGATGCCTGGTGGACTTTATGAGCTGAGATACAGGCACCTGGTTTGTCACATCTGAATATTCCCATAGCAGCCAAAAATCCATTCATATGTGATGGCTGTACATGTATCACTTAAGTAAAATTTTGTGCATGAGATCAGGATAGTTCTTACAAAGATACTATCTTGCAAATATCCGTTAATTATCTGCGCTTGCTGACAGTCCCAGGAGAGAGGGCTAGGGAGCTGAACAAACATGAAACTGCAACTTGTTCGTGATTGCCATGTGTAGATCGAGATACGATATGCTGAGGTGAGGAAATCTGTGCTGCTGTTTGCTGTAGCATCCTTAGAGCACGGATAAACACAAGATTCCAGCCCCACACTCTGCAAGGTGTACAAATTAAGTAAAACAATTTTAAGAGGAAAAGCTTTTCTACTATATCAGCTGAAGTAGAGCACCTACGGATTTGGAATCCTACTGAGTACTTTGAAAGCTGCTTTCACATATATTCATTAATGATTTGCTCTCCTTTCTCATTTTTAAATAATTATATCCTGGGGATAGAAGAAGAAGAATTTTACTAGTCACCATTTACTAGACCACATTCATCCATGATTACCAAGTGGTGGCGTTAGAGATGCCACAGTTATTTTCCATTTTGAATTACTGACATATTTCAGATACCACTCGGTGACAAAATTCTTGGAGGGAATGGTAAACTTAAAAACAATTGAAGTTGCATACGGCAGAAGTAACATTTACTTATTATGTGGCTCACTTCAGCCATTGTAAACCCAGAGAAGTGCAAGAGTACACACTGTACTTTTTGAAGAAGTGAAGGTAAGCGAATATTTTTGTGTTTTCTTGGACAGATAAAACTTAACACATCTAAACCCAGCTTCTGATCTTTAATAAATGCCTGCTGTTTCTTACGCAGAGTATAGCATAGCCCAGTAGGATTTGTCTCAACAAGTACGTTTGAAGAGAACATTTAGGAACAAAGTCATTCATTTGCCCTTGGTACTAGTGTGCTGGACATCTTCAGGTAAGAATTACATTCAGTTTTGTAAGGACATGCGTATCTTCAAATTCTGCCTTTACTAAAACTCTACAAAAGGCATTGTAGAAAACAGAGGAGTTTGAGAACTGCCATTTTCGTGGAAGTACTGTGCAGTACTAAACTTGCCAAAAACTAATGGATCGTTTTCAGGAAATTGGAAGTTAAAGTGGATGAGTCAGTCTACATCAAGGCTGAACTGTTTCCATTGAACTTAAATAATGAATGACAAAATCTAGAGACAGCACAATCAGCTACAGAAGTTTTTTTCGTTTGTTTCATCCAGACTCTACAGTGGATTCTATGTTTAGCAGAGCCCTTCTTGTCTTTTAGTTTACCAGGCTTTAGAAGTGTCGTGTGCATTGTCATAACCATCATTGACACTTTTGCAGAGGAAGCAGCAACGTGAGCATTTTTATTTTTTGCTTCACAGCAGTTACTACAGAGTGTGGGCCACTCGTTTTTGTAACTTCAATCTCCAGAAAAGGAGAGGATTGCTTCTTATTTGGAAGTGATCTATGTTAGCTTCATGCTTTCTTCTTAAAGGAGCCATGTCATTTGCTTTGTGGTGTGCATAAGGATTTTCACATGCTTAATGAAAGATATCAAACATTAGGTAAGAGAAAAGAGAAAAAGAAATAATTTTTAATAGTTTCTGTTTTTAACAAATCATACGCCCAGAGCATATTTGCGCTCCGCATTACTGTGCTCCGTATTTTGTCACCATGTAACAAATATGCCTAGAGAATATTTGTGTAACACCACTCTTACTTAGTAACAGGATTCTAAATGAATCTAACTCTTTGTAGGAATTCAAGAAAAAAAAAAAAAAGGTGTTCTTGTATATGGCTTAGATTTCCTTAATGTGAGATATTTTACTTGATGTCTGTTCATGTAAATAATGGCTGAGGGCATGGATATCCTGGTGAATTCTTTGCTCAGTTCTTTGTTCCTGCAGTGACTGTACTGCTCTCCAGTTTCTATCAGGAGTTGAACCACATGAGCATTTCAGAGTTGTAGAATCACTGTGGGCCTTGGGTCTTTGGGCTTATACAGGCAGTGTAACGTGAGGCAGGTGATGTCTCCATTCATTCACAATTGTTCATGCCAGCATCCCTGCTGAGCTACTGTGTACTTGAAGTCACAGAAACACAGAATGGGTGAGGTTGGAAGTGACCTCTGGAGGTCACCTAGAGCCAGCTGTCCAGGGTCAGGTCTCCATGGCTTTTGATGGAGCCCTCACAACTTCTCTGGACAACCTATGCCAGTGCTTGGTCACCCTCACAGTAGACAAGCATTTTGTTATGTTCAGACAGAACACCTTCTGTGTTTGCACCCACTGCTTCTTGTCCTGCCAGTAAACACCACTGAGAAGAGTTTGGCTCAAACCTTATTACAGTATGCCTTCAGATGTTTCCCCTGAGCCTTCTCTTTTCTAGGCTAAATGGTCCCAGCTCCCTCAGCCTTTCTTCATATGAGAGGTGCTCCAGGCTATTCTTCATCTTAGTGGCCCTTTACAGGGCTCTCTCTTGCACTGGGAGGCCCAGGACAGGACACAGTACTCCAGGTGTAAAAGCGCACGTCTAAGATCTCCCTTTGTCTCCACTGCATTTCGACCTTGCAGAGCAGCCATGCAGGTGTTCAGCTCTGACTTGGCCTGGAGCATGGGAATGAGGTTTTACGAAAACTTGCATATACTACCATATGAAATTCATACAAAGTTGGTCAGATGTTTCTTGGTGAGATTTAGTATGAGTAAGCTTAACATAATTTAGAACAGTAATTAACCACTTTTTCAAGTAGAGAATAGACCTGGATGTGGAGGAAACAATTTCTGTTTATTTTGTTGTTGGTTGGTTTTTTTTCTTCTTTCTTTTTTCTTCAATTAGATGCAAACATTATGACAAATATTTTCAAAGCCAAATAGAGAATTTTGCTGCACTTAAACATTCTGCTGCTAAGTATACTATTTGGCTCTGAAAAATCCCTACCTGAGATGTGCCCACCTAGAGCATGCTCCTAAATAATGGCTACAGACTCAGCTGTATTAATTCACATGAATTGACCCATAATGGTTTCTGTTCCCTCTGACCTGAAGGCAGGTACAATGCCTGGGTATTCCATTAGAGAAGGAAAAGGCTCCAGAAAAATCTTACTGTTCCAGGTCTTGAAAGAAAAGCTGAATTACACCAATGAGTATAATTATTTGGTGCTTTTCTGATGGCTGTCATCTAAATAGAAATGTTAGATTTTGATTCCTTTTGTTAATCTAATATTTCACTTAATTGGCATTTTTAAAAAATAACAACTATCTTTCTCTAGTTAACATAAAAATGGGTTAACAAAGGCCAAAGTAGCTCAGCACTTACTGTTCAGAGAGGTACAGCTGGAGAGGAGTATGAGCAGAGGGGGAACACGTGACAGCTCTTCAGAATGCTTTGCCAGCCTCCAACAATTTGTCATTGGCAACTCTTTGTATGTACATTTACTAAAACTCGCTCCAAATACTTTTTTTGGGTGAATTTTCCCAGCTGGCATTTAACTGCATGAAGTTTTTGACACCTTCAGTGGGCTGCATAAGGAGTTTCTCAGTTTTACTTCTTTTTGAAGATCTATCTGTTGATGCTGGTTGTAATCTTTTTGAATATTGTTTTTCAAGTGATTTATTCCCTGTTCACCTTCTCTACTGAAGAATTCTGGGGGTCCTGAGGATGTGTGATTTCATGTGCACAGCAGGACATTAGAAAGCAGGACCACTTTCATCCTGTTACAGTTACATTAGTGTTACACTCACACAGAGTCTTCCTGTCTGATTGTAAATCCTTAGATGTCCCCTGCCTTAATCCAACTCAAGTGTTTGTGTGACTGGAATGATTGGGATCATGGAACTGATGTAAGTTAAAAGTAACTTTTTTTCTTGATTGGTTGATTAGTTTTAATCTGAAAGTCTTTCCTGATGTAATTTGCCATAAGGACCTGCGAATGCTTGTGCAAGAAATGATGAGCATGTGGCAGTGAGAATGAGCAATAAGTTTGGGAACAAGGTACGATTACCTCTTTCAAAACAGTGGTCATTTCATGGCACAAGTTCCTGCATTAGATTTGGATGCTTGATTGTGGTGTGCCTCAGTTTCCAGATAGGTGAAAAGAAGTGATGCTGAGAATTCCATTTGAAAGTTCATTTGAGCGTTCCAGATGAAAAATTGAAAGGGTTGAGTGTGAATGTGGTGGGAAGATTAGTGGACAGGTGTGCCTTAAAGAAATGGTTTGAAATCCAGTAATCTACTTCTAGATTTAGTTGAGAGTTATAATCCCATTAATTGGTGCCAATATCTACTAGATTTAAATCTAATGCATTGAAGTGTGTAATTTAAGGCTTTGCAGAACAGTGTTAGCACATATACACGCAGCACGTGTTAGTAGTGTTCCTGTGGAATGCTCCTTATTAAAGTCCAGTAGTTACTTACAGTGCATTTTATGCATATTATCATGAGCTCTCAGTCAAGTTAGCAGAAAAAGAAATTTAAAATAAGATTTTTTTTTCCTCATAAGTACTGTATAATTGGTAGATGCTTTTGTAACTGATGTTATCACTGACATACGGAGGTTTTCACAAGAGATTCCTTTTTGATCAAATGAGTTCTGTTTTCTTTTTTTGAAATCCTAGTATTAGCTTTAGTAGCGGGAAAGGGTTTTTAGAGTTGGTACAAAAGAGAAGAGGCAGTTTTGCAGCAAAGTAGCCATTAAGATGTCTTATATCCATGTTGAATGGATAAAAATGGAAAAAATAAAAATGGAAAAATTATGCCCAGAAAACCTCTCGATCTAGAAATCTAGACTTTTTTCTTTTTTTTTTTGGTGGGGGGGGGAGGAACCAGAGTAACTATTCTGCTGTATAGAACTGCTTCTCACTGAAATTTTACTTTTGTTTTTTTTTTTTTTTTTTGGCTGGTGTGTAGTCGGTGCTTACTAGACTGTTATTTTTTTCAGTATGAGCAGCTGAAGTTTTAAATATGAATTCTAGCTTTTTGACCCTATTAATCATAAAACTGCCTGACCTATCTTGCTTACTGTAACATTTTTTTTTTTAACTGATGAGTCATGATCATATTTTAAATACGTTTTCTTTAAAAATCAAAAAAAAAAAAAAAGCCCTGACTGCATTTTAAAAACATTTTTAGGCAAAGAATTTAGCATATGTATTTTAGTACATATTGCAGGGGGCTTATGATAAAATAGCTTCAGTGAAAATTAGATCCAAATTAGAGTACTCTGACTTTGAAAAAAGGTTGTGGGCACATGTTTCTGGGAGTGGCTGGAAGAACTTTGACTGTAGGGGAAGGTTCAGTCATATGGGCGCTTTACCTAGAAACCAGATAGGGTGATGTTTCTGGTTAAAGCAAGATGCAGAATTTAAAGTAAGGAACCAATGAATATGAAAATTAATTTGTGTGTTGTTTACCCTAAAAGAAAAACAACTATGATCTATTTCATTTTCTTTGCCTTCTAAAAATATTTTTAGAAATAAATAAAAAGCATTAAAGTATTTCAAGAAAACAGTTACATTTTAATAAAGCCACTAAAACTTCTTTGGATGGGGAAAAAAATCTCTTGAGGACCAAAGCCCTGCCCTCTGATAGAGCCCAGCAATGTGGGGCTGCAGAGCTGTTTAACCCACCCCATGCACGGTAATTACAGAGCTAGAGCTGAGAGAAACGTGAACAAAGACTGATGACAAGATTTAATTCCAGCTGTTGTTCAGTTTGAAAAAGTGCATTTTGAAGTGTGTAGACTTTTAAATGTGTATGGATATTTAACTCCTACATGTCTGTGGAGCTGTTCTGCTCCAAGGCACCAGGTACGTGGCTTCTTGGTGTTTCAGGATGCTTCCCAGAGCTGAGTGAGTCTTGACAGCACCCTCCTGGGCTGGGGGAAACTGAGGCACACAGCCATGGCCCAGCTTCCCGGTATCCTGTGTACAGTCAGCTCCAGCACTTCCTTGCCCCGGCTTTCTCTGTGCTTTGGTCTTCGTGGAGGACCTAAGTTTTCTCTCTGCCAGCTTGCCTTCTTTGAGGGTATTTTTTTCCTGTGTTGCTTTAACTTTTTTTTTCTTTTTTTCTTTTTTTTTTTCCCAGGGACCAGCCACTTGTTAATTTATCTACCATATAAGAAATTGTGCACAATTAAAAGCCTTCTTTGGTTGCATTCGCCCTTATCCCTCCCACATTTTTTTTTCTTTCTTTTAATTTCTGGTGACCCTTCTTTGACTTTGGTTACCTTTTAAGAAGTGGCAGGATCAGGCCATTAAGTTGAAGTGAATTATGAAATACTTAACCCTCTTGTCTCCCCTCTGAAATGCAACCCCACACATACCAGCTAGACACAGAAGTTTCTTGCAGAAAACTTGAGAGCTTTTCTTGTAGAAAAATGTGACGTCTGAATGTTTGTCTCTAGCCTGGATTGCAGCATATGTAGGATACAAGAGGGATAAAAAAAGAAAATAAATTTTCCCTGCGCTCCGGATCCCATGTGTCTGCAGGAGCTCTACTTTTATCGTTTTAAAAATGATTTTTAGATAAAAAAAAGAAAAATACACTGCAGGGTTCCACACTTTATTCAAGGAGTTAAAAGTCTGGAGCTGCGCTTGATGAGCCAGATGGTCTTTAACAGTAACATTGTTCATATTGTTTAGATTATCCTGTTGCAAGTACAGTGCCTCGTTTACCTTTTATGGAAGAAAGTGTGGAAAATTGACCACAGATGTAAGTAACCAAGAATGATGGCTGAGGCAATTCTTACCAGGCCTCTCTCTCTAACACGCCTGATCCTGCAGATAAAAATAAATAGAGAAATGTGAGGCAGCACGAGAAATATCTAGCGTTACCTATTTAAGTGTTTAATTTGAGCCCTGTGAGCTACTAAAATCTTTATTTTCTTAGCCTGAGATTTCTTCCTATTGAACTGTTTTCAGTTTTTCATTGTAGGCAGCCTGAATGTAGATTTTTATCCAGGTACTAAATAGCACATCATTATATATTTTTTCCATCCTGTTTAAAAAATTAGGGGGTGGGTGGGAAGAAGCCAACTACACTGACCTCAAACACAGTTTACTGTCCAAAAATCTTCCTGAGAAGATTGGTACCCATTTTGTGCTGTAATGAGAGAGCACAAAGTCCCCATTAATATTGATTTGACTGGTATCAGAAGCAAAGGCTGTGCCAAATTAATTAGAGGTAGTTCATTGTTACTCCTAATAATGGACTGCTGAGTCTGTGAGGCATCTTGCAAGACAGTTCCAGATTGAAATAAACTTTCTTAGACAGGTATCTCTTTTGTGCACTATCTGGAATTGGAAGGTGCTGTGCTTAAACAGAGCAAAGAGAAAATGCTACAAACAAAAAGCCATAAAGCCCTGTTTTGCAAAGTCCTTTTGTCTCCTATCACTTGTCTTTCTCTCCCTCATTTCCTTCCTCTTATTAGGAGCTGCTGTCAAACAGCATTTACTTAGAGCAAGTGGCTCCCTTCGGAGCCCCTAAGCTGATATCTCTGCATTTGCATGCAGGTGCTGCTGTGGTAGCGCACAATATCTCGCCTGCCCTTTTCCCCCTGCCCTGGCAAAGCAAAGAGAGTAGTAATTATAAACCAACAGGTTTACTGTATGAGGGCCCAGAAACTGGAAATCTCATGTTTGTTCATGAAAATGGGCTAACTGGGGGTACTCTTCAACAAAATTGTAGATTCCTCTTACTGTTAAAGGTGACATCTTCACTTTATTACGAGAAGCCTTCATTCAAGCCTTGATCAATCTAAGTGTATTTCTCTTGCCAGTGCAGTACTTTTGAACCTAATTCTGACCACTGGTTTCTAGAAGCAAGACTAAGCAAGTTGTCTTTTGAATACTTTTTTAATACTTTAAAAAAAAATGGTCAGAAAAAGATATTTTACAGGAACCATGGGAGGCTTGAGATTATGCTGAGGACCACACAACCTGTGTCATTGCTAATGTAAAGTCAGCGGTCAGCGCGTCTTCCGTTTGAGGAGTAAATAGGCTTCTGGGGCAGAAAGTTTGTCAATTTAAGGTGCCACTAAGTGGGGCATGAGGGACTTAACAGCCCTTTTAATATTTTTTAATACCTACATTCAAAATCTGATCAATTGAATTGGCAGCACGGGGCACTGTTTTTTGCTGTTTAATTTCTGGTTCTGCTCCCTGTGGAACCTTCTGGAAAAGGAGATTTGTTGGATATATCAGCTCTGGCTCTGTGCCTTCAGTTGTATGGTGGAGAAGGGGGAGCCACAAAAGCACAGGTGGGGAGGAAGTGGCAGCAGCAGCACTGGGGTGGGAGAGTGGAAAGGTGACAACAAACAAGGGGTGGGGTCGACGGACAGATGGACAAGGTGACAGGTGTGTTCAGGAGGCATCCAGCTTGCATCAGGATAAAGGGGGTGAGATGAAAGCGGTGCCATGGCATGTTGGTGAAGCTTATTCAGGCAGAGGTGGGAGCTGACTGATGCTGAAGTGGGCTAAGCTTGTGTTTGGGAGCCAGCAGCCCTGGAGTGCTGATCCTGGTTCTGTTCTGAGGGTGCAGGCAAATTCTCCTTTCCGTCTGTTTTGTTATCCATAAAACAGTGATAATGACCATTATCTACATCAAAGTGATATCACGAGGCTTGTAATGCCACTGTACTTCTTTAACAGCATAGATTTGTCGTCCCTTGTTATGCCTGGAGTCAACAGATGCGCTTACCTCTGTGACAAATGCAAGGTTTTACCTTCTTCCCATTAATGCTACAGAGCAAGCACAGCTATGGAAAAAGGCTTTAGACACCATCCTGGTTACTATAACATACTTGGTAATTGCAGTTGGTCTGCACAAGTAACGAAGGGCAGCATTTGCCTGACATACTCTGTAGTACTAATGAAAATGGACATATTTGAAGAAAAACAGAAGCTTTCAGGTCCCTGGTTATATCCGGAGAGCTAACAGAAAAAAAAAAAAAAGAAAAAAAAAAAAACGCAAAGATTAATTTGTTCACAGATGTAGGAGAGTTCCAAAACTGAGTCCAGATCTGTCAGAGGGATTAGGTTTTGTGCTTGAGCTGATCATTGATTCAGCAGGGGATTCTCACCTGCATTTTAACTCCTTCAGACTAGAAAGAAATACTCAGATGGTTGTCTGTACATTTCAGAAAGGAATTTTAAAGCAAGGCTTTCTAAGGATGAACGCAGATTTCCATCTAGATTAAGCTGCAAACAAGTGGTTTGCAAGAGCCTGCCCATTAGATAAACTAGAAATATTGATTGCTGTTAGTACTCTAGAGAAGTAAGATGGGAAACATTCTTGTTATGTAGGCAGGGCCAGCTGAAGAGAGATCAAGGGAAGAACAGTGGCACCCCATACAGTCAGGACTTAGACGCTAGACTGTTTGATTTTGTTATAAAATATCCTAGGGGAATATGCTGAGGACATGCAGGCCCTATAGAATTTAGCTGTAGTGATATATTTTATTTATTTATTTTTAATATCTTCTCTCACTGAAGGGATTATTTGTTAAATTTTTCAGGAAGCAATGAGTGCTTAGTTGCAGTCATAGCCACTATAGTAATTCCTAACATAGTCCCTAGAGGGTAATCTAAAAGAAGAGGTCAAAGTCAACATGACAGATCTTGATGTAGTAGCTTGATTTTTATCCTTTACTATGAGGTCTTCCTCTTAATCTTGTTTTTCAAGTGTTGTGGTAGAGCTCAAATAGAACACAGAAAACACAGGTTTGTGGACCTGACACCCCAACTGATAGATAACGTGTAGAGAAACTGAAAAGTAGTCTCTTCAAAGCAGACTGTGAATCCGAGTAGGAGCCCAATGAGACCACGCAGTGAAGTGTTAGGTCTCCCAAGTGCTGTCACATTGTCCTCAAACGGACCATGTGCTTTGAACACTGACACTAACATTCTTGGATTAAAATTCAGATTTCAAATACATACAAGAAGTACCAAGTTCTGACAGTGAGCTGTAGAGTTACCTTTTATCTCGCCGTTCCAGAGTATGCCCACATAATGGAAGCACTGTGAATTCTTGGAGACATCTCACAAATGCCTTCATGCAGTTCTGTAATGGCCTGCAGAAGTCCAGAAACAATCCTGCTTGATTTGGGATTGTCTCAGTGAAGTGAGTCAGTGGTGCTTACTGCCAGGACAGCACCAAATGGTGGGGTATATGCTAACAAGATACACTCATCTGCAAAGCTAATTGAAAGTTAGGGTACTGTGAGTGAAATCCAGTAGTTTGTATGCATGTGATGGATGAGGAGATCTTTGTTTTGCTGGTGCCTATATGGTATTTTGACTTGTTGCTCTTCATCTGTTTGTGAATGTAGGACTGGAGGAGTGGAGCCATGCTGCAGAGGGACTGTGAATAGAGAACGTGCTTTCGCAGTGGGACAAGAGCCCTGTGCTCAAACAAGCGTTACTTGATTTGTAGAACACACTGTGGTCTGCATTAAAAATTATGAGTGCTGCATAAAATTTTTATTTATAAAGTGGTGTACTGTACTACTACTTGTTTCTGACAGATATGCTGGGAAATTCCCTTTTCACAAACAGTGCCTGGTAGAAGCCTGTTTCCATGACTAAAACTATGATGAGAGCATTTACCTAGTATGGTTCCAGGAATAACCTACACATCAGCTATATTCTGCCAAGAACACAGAGACTGGTTATTGAGACGAATGGTTTGGGTTAATTTGCACCACAACTTAGGCAAAAAAAGACGCCTATGTATTTTAGTTCATAGATAATTATCAAGAAATTGTGTATGGAGAAAAATAATGTATGGTTGGGGAATTGAAATGTAAGCCTTGAACTTCCTATCCTGAAAAGAAAAATCACTGCAAGTTTTAAAGTGCTTGCATGACTCATATGCAGAGGTCATAGACCAAAACTGCTGATGGAGGCAGGATGAAACAAATTCAGCTGCATTTTTATGATATTTTTCCTGCTGCTCCTACCTTTTTATTTACCCAAGTAATACAATTTTCCACAGAAATGTAACAGCTCCAACATATGGAACTTCTATCCTGTTCACTGCTTAGGTGCAGAACGGCATGGGAACAGTGGTGTGTCAATAAATAGCTTACTGCATGTCAGGGAAAGTAGTCTCGCAGGAACCATATTGCCAGCTTAGCAACGGTCTAGAAAAGGAGATCACAAGATGGAATTGGTGTATTAATGCAGTTTAGTGAACAGGACCCAGACCTAAAGGAAATCCAACTCAAGTAATGTGAAGACTTAAATGGAAGGCAGAGACAAGAGAAAGAAAGTGGTTTGTTAATATGCAGGTCTATAAATAAGGATTTTTTTCCTTGCTCTGGCACAAGTTTTGAGCTGATTTTGGACATCTTTGTAAATCAGTTCACTAGTTTTTCACTGGGAATACTACGTCATAACACTGAGCAAACTATTCAGTAGCTAATTCTGCTGCCATTACTCTTGCTGTGTAATATTTTTGTGTCATGAGAGAAATCAGCAGGAGTTATGATTTACATAAGAGCTTTGTGTGCTGAAATTTTGCTGACTTTGAAGTCTTTTCTCTGTTTTCAGTAGCATTGTTGTCTTCAAATTTCGATCCAGCATAATTCACACAGAAAATGAAAGGAAAGTAATTCCTGCATTTGGTTTAAAATGTGAGCTTATAACAGTTAGTGAGTCTGCCTCCAGGTGAAAGTTTTAGACCTGAGTAAAACCTGATCTGATGGCAGGGAATGAAACCTCTTAGAGAGAGAGGCTGTCTTACTTGGGCCTTCCAAATAATAAGATTTTCTTTGCACACGTTTGTAGTAAGAGTTCTGTCTATGATACAAGGTATAAAGACGTGTATATTTATAGCTATAACATCATTCTCTTTTTCCTGTGTTTTTAAGGAAAAATCTTAATAACACTCACACCTTGCAAGGTACATTATAAATAATGGTAACATACTGGGGGAGCTGTTATCCCACTAAGAGCTTGTCAGAATATTTTAATCTGTTTATCAGTCATAATATAGGTGAACTGCGTCATGTCAATGGTATTTTATTTTTATCAATAGTCTAATTTTTTGCGGTTGTCACCTAGGTCTGTCTGGACTTGGCCCTTTTGAAAGACATTTGCCGGTGTTCCCATATGTTATCTGGGAGGAACACAGTTTGATAATTTGCACATCTAAAGATACAACTCAGATATTTGACCCCTCACCCTCCATATCCCTCTGCATTACACAGTCTGTTTTGGAGTGAATCATTTCTGGATTTTAGCCCTGGTAAAGAGGGCTGTTTGTCCTAGGGCAGCTTCTTGGCTTCATTTTGTAGCATTTTGTGCTGGTTGTGAAAGTGATGTGGACAGGCCTTAAAGCAGGCCTGCTGGAACAGCAGAGAATTTCCTCAGCATAGTGAAACGTGGACCCAGCATGCAAGAAGTTTTATATCATACGTGTCCTCATGTAAGTGGACTGTGAAAATCAAAGAATATTTCAGAGACTTCAATAGCTGGATTTCAAACATTGTAGCAGACCTTTGAGACCTTCAATGACAAAATGGTGTCACTCATACCCCAAAGCCACCCCTGAAGTCCCAGATGTCAACCTCTTATCATCTTAGTGAGGACTCGGGAAGGCAGACAACCTGTTTGGAGATATCATTTCCCTCTCAGGAGTTACACATTGATAGAGTTCTGCAACAGATCTGAACCATAATTTCTCAGTAACTGAGCGCTTTATGTGATGCCCAGTTTGTAGGACTCTTCTTTCTGCTTATGTTGTTATACATATGAGTTCTGCCTTCTCATCCTTCATGTACGTGATTCCTGGCATTTTAAGTTCAAGTAGATTAGATTTAGACTTCTGTAATAAATCTGCATCATTTTGTGTTCTGCATACTCCTAAAATAGCCTGGGGAAACCTGATAGACGCAATTTATGTGTATCATTTGGAGACATATTAAAGTATCTGATTGCTTTCTTCTTTCTTTTGTTAGCTCTTTACTGTAATTCTAATCACCATTTTACTGTAGTACTACACTATTGAGGAAAGTAGGATTTTGAATGGTGGTATGCTTGCCATATTTAGATGTGGTCCTGCTTAAAGGAAAATGACATGGAGGTCTCTACAGTGGATATTCTGCTGATGCTAGTGGTAGCTCAGATGATATTCTGCAAGGTCGAAATAAATCTAATGTTTCACCGACAGTAAGTTTCACTCATCCTTTTCTGGTACTTTTTCCTAACTTCAAGAGAATATGGTAACATACTGCTGTGTAGCCCTGTGCTTTACTGCTGAAAAGCAGCTTGTATAAAAGCAGAAGTGGATGCTGACACTTCAGCACGTTGCATATGGCAAAGGAGAAAAGGGACTGAGAAGAGGTTTGGCAATGTTTATTACTGTGGTGGTGAGCTACTTGGAGTCTTCCGCATAGCTCCTAGGTCTCTGTCACTTTTGCATAGAGCAGAGTGAAAGAGACAGAAGCATTAAGGATCTGTTCTTGTAATTTCCTATTAAAATCAGTCGGTAAAAACAGTAAGACAAATTCTCTTCTGATATCAATCAATGCTCTTCTGTTGTCTTCAGTAAGGCTGTGCCCATTTACAGGAGCTGAGAATTAGGCCACTGCTTTCCTCCCAACCTTTCTGATGACTTAACACAATTTTTTAAACATAAAAGTCTTGTTTCAGTCTGGGTTGTTCGCTTATACATTTAAATTGGAGGCATGTCAGCCCTCATGTAATCAACACTTTGAAGAAGATCCATGAATGAGGTTAGGTAAAAATGCATTTTTTTCCTACTACTATCTGGATTTTCTCAGAAGCTAGATAATTTTATCCCATTTGCATCAAACATGCAGGTAGCTTTAGAATCCTGCATCTGTACTGTTTCTAGGGAAGCAAAATAAAATTACAAATGACAGTAATTGACATTACATGCTTTAATTAAATTTCCTCTTCTGTGAACCAAAACCTTTTAACCAAGCATTGCAGTGCTATTTCTGTATTTATTTGTTACATGGGTTAATGTGCTATGTGGCAGATATGGTATTTATCCATTTTCACAAATTAAGCTATCAGTGTCATGTTGCCTTTGAATTGTTTCCTGTATTGATGGCCAAAACCACTTGAAAAAGACTTCAGTCCTCCCTGGCTATACTTCTGGTTTTACAAGGCTGAAAATTGTGGGGTTGAAAGTAAACCCTTAGGAGCAGTTTGGGAAATGCTAGGCCCAAAACATCTTACCAATGTGCTGTTTTTCTCTGCAGTGATCTCTGCTGAGGGAATGGGGAGGCACAGACTTTGGGAATGATGATTGTGTTGCTGCTGTTGTTGTTAGATTACAGGAGTTAGAAATTAAGTCCCACTTGGATTTATGTTTGTGGCAAGTGAAAATGGATTGTAGAGAGTGTGATCAGAAATTCCTCTCCTCAGTGTTTGTGTCCCCAAGCTATGCGCTTCAGACCTGCTATTGTCGACTTCTCACCAGGTTATGACCTTCGAGAAAGCAGCTTTCCTTTAGCTAATTCAGAACTTTCTTACCCTATTGAAACTATACCTATTAAAACAAGTTAACATGGGCATGGTATTTTGGCTACTACTGTAGGTACAAAAACTCTTTGTAAAAAAAAACAACTTCCATTTACTATTTTTCAAAGAATAGCTATTTTTGTTGATGCAAAAAAGTGGCACTTTATAATTAGTCACTAAACTGCTGTTGGTTCAGAGTCTGTAAAATTTCTTACACAGATATTTATATCTTCAGCATCCTTCTTGATTGTTTCAAGTGGAACTTGCTTTTCCTTACTGTACTTGCTTTATTATGGCAATTCTGCCTGGGAGGCATGTGGGAGACTTAGGATTCTATTCAGAAATTAGTAAAAGAAAAGCTTGGTAAAGAACTGCCAGCTCTGTATTGTCCTGTAATTGAATGCTGTTGTTATTCAGCAGTTCAGCAGTCCAGTTTCCCAATGCTGAAAAGCAATGGGGCTACAGGAGTAGGAGTGGGGAGCCCCATTACTATTTGTGAGTAGTACATAACTACTGCAACATAAAATAGGGCTGTTGGCGAGGGAAAGTCACTTTTAGGAGTGACCTGGTAACTGCAGATCAGTGTGTATCGGAGACTCTCCAAAACCGGCAGTCAGTGGGGTTTCAAGACCCTGATGAGAGCTCAGTATCTATTTTTATTTTTTTCAGTGGATCATGTGTGAAATGAAACCAGGGGAAGCATTGTTGTCTAGCACAGCTGAATAACCCTGGATGATTAAGTATATTATGATTCTCCATACTTGCCTTTTGCAACTGGTATTTTAAGTGATGCTGGCAACTAGAAAAGTAACCACTTTCTGCTGAGAAGTGAGCCAGGATGTGTCACTTTCCTCATCTAGGCTCTAGTTTGAAGCAGACACTTAACCGCTTCACAACTTCCAAAAAGTTTTAGTTTGTAAACCACTTCATAGCAATTTGATTTTTATCCTCAGTAAGTAATTGCTCTAGATTATCTTTTGATTGCTGTTCCTCTTTGGAAGGATTCATAGCCCGTAAACTAGTTCATGTCTTACCAGTAGTTTATTATTCTTTCAATAGCTTGTGACTATCTTTTCCTCCACTTCTTTCATATGTTTTTGTCCATTTTAGAGCTTAATCTCCTTCCATCTGAGTTCTCCTAATCATTTGGTATTTAGTAGGGAAGTAATTATAGAGAAAAGAGTACTGTGATCAGGACCTGAATTTGCTCACCTCATGCACACATCTCAATTCTAACAACAGGATTCAGGGATTCTGTACCTCTTGTTGAATTCAGTCTTCAACCAGCCTTTGTTTCAAAAAATAAAAAAAAAATAATAATAAAAAAAATCACTTCCAATATTGTCATCTGTGTGCCCAGACCTTTCCTGTGCTTTAAGGGGAATTGTAAATAACAAGTTATCTACAGTAGAAGCTGAGTACAACATCGGTAAAAAAAAGTGTGCTTGATACATGCCATTTGATCATTTTGTTCAGTTATATAACAGATAACAAAAGCACACAAAGCTGCATCCCAGCACTCAGAATGCAACTTACCACACTGCAAAAAGCAGATTTAGCTTCTTTTGCAGATGGTCTATGAGTCTCATGTGGCATCATATTAAATTATATAGGCAGTCAGCCACTTGTTTTGAAGCGATGCTCTGAGCTGAGAGTTGTGATTTGCTTGGACCATTCCGTTAGAAAACAGGCTCTGAAGCTAAAACAGCTTCTCTGAAGAGCAGCAGCAAAGGGGCCTGCAGAACAAGTGGCTTCAAGCACCTGAAAGACTGCAGTTCTCCCTCTGATGCACTATGAGGGTGGCCTGGCAACCCTATGATGGGCTGTGGAGCATTTTGCCCTAAAGGTAGGAGACTAGATCTGACTCAGTGAACTGTTTTTTCTTTGTTTCCGTGATACCTAGGGAGAATTACTTCTGACTTTATATTTTTGCTAATGATAATTGTTTATGTTTTATAATATTTTGAATAGAAGACTGTGAGTTTATCGTCTTCTTGCTCTTGTCAGACTTCACTTTTCCTGGGTAGTATAGGAAGAAAATAGTATTTTGTTCATTTTGAATGCCATTCTCTGAAAATATTTCTGCAATGTGAGAGTAATTTAATTAACTCTTTCAGCCTAGTGGTATTTCATGTGAATATGCCTTTCTATTCAGTTTGGTACAAATTCAGTCCTTAAGTAGTACTGGATTCAGTGTGAAAATAGCGATTTTTATCAGCTGAATTTCCACCCAGGGAAAATTGTCGTTTGTAGTCGAAAGCATGTTTGAGATAGGAATTTTCAAGTGGGCTGTGCCATGCACTAGGTGAGTTTAATACTCGTGCTTAATAAAATGAAAATTTTGTAATAATAAACACTTTTTAATAGGAATAGTAACATAAGATCATTTATGACATCAACAACTGAAGGCTGCATGGTATTTATGGGAAATGTGTTGGTGCTATAAAGGAAAACCCATAGAAGGTTATTTGGGTTCCTGAATTGCATTTTTTGTGGTGTTCACATGCGAAGTGGGAAATGCTGTGCCAGAGCTACTACTGGTATGAACGTTTTGCATGTTAAAATTGATAACCTGGTCATGCCAAGGATCCATGCAATACATTTCATAGGTAGGAGCACTATATAGATGTGTTTCTCTTGTCTGCCAGGCTTGACAGGTGGTAGCAAGTAGATGATTTCAATGCATGTGCAGTTCAGAGCTGTGTGCTTACCTTTGCAGTGCTGGTGCTTACATCTCTTGCATCTCCTTTTGTGATAAACAACATGTGAACACCATAATTAGATGAGTAGGTCAGGAAGGTTTTTGTTTGTTTGTTTGTTTGTTTTTAAAGGCAGAGCTTTTGGAAGTTGGAGCAGCTGTTTGAGTTTTATAAGGAAATGAGCAGCATCAGGAATGCACAGGAGGGTACTAGGCAGTGCCCTTGAAGGGCAAGGGCAAGGCTGGATGAAAATCATTACTGCTGGTTTTATGAAAGGAAGGGTGACTTCATTGCTACAGCATGGCTTTGGGAATCAAGAGTAGTAGAGAGAAATCTCAAGAGAGAGGGTATGAGTGTCCATTCTGCTTCAGGCCTCCTGTAACATTATAAACGGGTTTTTAAGGCTGTATTTTGAAGTGCCTAGCTTCCATTTTACAAGTGCAATTTGTGCCTTTAGAAAGGAGACGTGTATCCCTTAATCTAGAAGTGCATTGCTTTCCACGCTGTACAGTAGGAATAAGGCTATTTTCTTCTGTTGGTGGGATATTCAGCTGATTAATTCAGAGTATGGGTCTTGAACCTAGACTGTGGGAGTTGGTTGATTTCCTATGCAAATGGAGAACTACCTACCTGTGCTTTCCTAAGCTATGAAATGTAATTTCCAGTTTGTGCTACCAAAATCTTGTTTTGCATGATTATCTCACACTTTTGTGTATCTACATTTTAGGAGAATGCCACAACTATGCTATTGATCACACCAGTGTTGGTTGTGGTATTTTCTTAAATTGCAGTCAGGTGAAATGCTCAGCAAGCTGACCAAGGTCATCAAAGGACTTCCGTCTTCTCAGGGATTGTCAGACGTCAGAGCTTCTGCATGTCAAAGGGATCACCTGAAGGATCCAATCTCGATGATGTACACTGAAATGAAATAAGGATGCGGAAACAACTTTACCTTTTCTGTAGTCTTTTCTGTAGCAGCCTACAGTTTTTCTGCTGTCAATACACACCAACCTTCACACCGGTCGCGAGAACCCCAAGAGACACTACACTCTTCAGTATATGCTATCAGATATAATTCTGTCATTTTAAGGTTTCATTTTAAGGTTTCATTTTTCTGCACTCCACCAAATCCAGTCCATTTTTTTATGAATATAAAAGTCCTTGGAACTTTTATAAAAGTCCTTGGAAAGGAACTTCAACTTTTCAGTGAATGTAGTCTTTTTTTTTAATTCTTCCAAGAAAAAGTAGTCATCTAGGTTAGTGAGATGCAATGGGTCTGATACGTTTTTCTCCCTCAAAAACGAGGCTTACACACACAAGAAGAAAAGAGAAGAAATTCAGGAAATCCTCAGCGTGCTACTAGTGTGCCCTTACATTCCGAAGGACTATTTTTGGGTTTTCTCTTAGGAATAGCTAGAACTTGTCGAGCTGGGAAAGACTTCTTGGAACAGATCTTTGGTTGTGTCTTTTCTGCATGAGCGCCTCTTGTTGATGTTGGAAGAGCTGCTATTAGCTGGTCGATGATTGAGAGAACATGAGGCAACAGTCAGTCCTATAAAATCAGCTTCTCTGCTCCACCATAGTTTGAAAAAACTGTTGTAGCAAGCTGGTGAATTTACAGGATGAACAGTCCCCTCCCCTTGGTTAGGGGGACTCTGACTCTTTTCTGGATGTTGCTAGCTGCAGATCTATTATAACTCCAGATAGACCAATGACTTGAGTTAGTGTGGAGGGTACAAACATGCTCCCTTCTGTCTCTATATAACCCCAACCACCTTGTATAGTTTTGCGATGTGCAGTATCTCAATAAATTGGAAGTCATAGGTGTCAAAGGACTTGTTTCAATAAAAAAAAAAAAATGTATTGAGGGTTACTGGGTGCAGACCAGGTAACAACTTGCAGGAATCAAGGACCCTACAAATGTATCTGAGACTGTTTTAGGAGTTCTCAGGTAGAGATCAGATCTAGCACAGCATGTACTGCTAAGATCTTGGAACTGTCAGAGCATTTCTTATAGGCATGGCTTACATGTATAATTCAGTGGGGGAAAAGCAGAGTCATTTGAACTCCTGTCTGCCTTTGTTCACAGTGCAGTCTTGTGGGTTTTTTTCAGTTGTATTTAAAAAAACTTCTATAGGGTGAGAGTTGCTACAAAACATCTGCAGATGCTGCTTATGTATTTTAAAATATGTTTTGTGAGGATGTGTTGAAGGAATGAATGGAATGACCGGCATCTGCTTTAGCTTGACACCACACCACTTGTTAGAAACTGCAGGAAAATTCTTTCATCCTAAATGAAATATGAAAGCATGTAAGGCTTAAGGAAGCTACTTGAGACGAAGCACAGAAAATCATATGCACTCTTCAAAAGGATTGGGTTAACTCCCTATTCTGTTGTTTTTTACCTACTCAGGCCAGAGATCTGTCAGTCTATGGAGGGTGCTTTTCCTGATAATTGGTTAAAAGGAAGGTGAAGCAAAGTAGGCACTGAAGTACTTTGGAGCTGATTTGGACTTTCAAGGAAGTTCAGGGCAATAAGCATTTAATTTGTGTTGCACAAATGAAAATTAAATTGGATCATTTTTCCCATTCTTTTTTGTGAAGAGCATTTATCCCATTCTTTTTGTGTATATGCTGTGTTTGGTTTAATGGAGAAATGAGAAAAGAAAATAGATTCTTTTGTGGAGATGGGGTACTAATGCAGTAACATTAAAGGCAGGCACATTGTTGTCAGCCAGTTTGCATATTTATTTACTTTTACAAATGGTTGGCTTGGAGTCAGCAGTTAATGGAATGAGAATGATGTTCCTGTACAGATCATTTCCTGAGAAACATTTTCAATTACAAACATATCTCTGCTTTTCTTTCCTCATTTGTTATGTCTTGGAGAATAAATGGGGAGTAGCATTTACAACTTAAGGTTTATGTTCTGAAGACAATTTTAACAATGATCCCCACATAAAAAGGTTCCTTTGTAGTTGCAGACATATGTTTATGATGTTTTGTGCTGTGAATATTGAATTTCTGGTGGACGTTGTGTCACACTCTGCAAACTTGTAAACATCTATAAATCCATTGGATCATTTTAGTACCATGTGTTATGCAGATTTATTGTCTTTTGTGTGGATTTCTTTTGTTTCGGAGTTAAAGCTGAGCTGCCAAAATCCATATTGGATGAATTATGTATTCAAGAAAATTAGGCAGTACCATTTTAGATTAATATTTTCTTTTCCTTTTGTGGATTTATAAGATGCACACACACAAACATTAGAAAATATCATTTCAGATGGCCCAGAAAGCGATTGCATAAGTTTGCTTGAAAAAAACAGTGTCATTCTGTAAAAGCTTAAACTTGGACTTTTTGAAAATGTTGTCACTGTCTTTTTTTCTCTCTCTGACTATCTTAGGTAATTTGGATCTCTTCTCGTATTTGCCTGTACAGAGTCAGAATTACTCTGTTGGAATTATATCAGGGTATAAAACTGGAGTATGTTGAGGGGGAATAGGAATCACACTGAGCCAGTGAGTTAGTGTAAAAAGGGTAAATCCACAGAAATTTGTGCACATAAACTCTTTTACACAGGTCTGTGTTGCAGACTCTCAAGTCAGTAGAAAATCTGCTCTTCTGCACAAGTGGTTACAAAAGCAGGGCATCAAGGTCATGAGCATGTATCAGAAACTTGTACCCAGTGAAGAGAATATGAAACCAAAACCAATTCATCTAAATTTCGCTCAACTATAATTGAGCAGATCACTCTGAACAAGAGCAGTAAAGATACTTCCTATTGAAAATCATCATGTTTCTAAACTGGCTGTTATTTCTGGACACATAAATGTATGTAGCATGTGCATGCATGTTTGAATGTGGGTATATATGCAAATATCCACTGTTACTCTGGCAATGTGATGTCTGTAGCTGGTCTTCCAAGTTGTGCTTGTTCCAGGAAAAAGTAGCTTAAGATAGAGACACTGCACTGTCTGTCATAGTCATGTTAGTCTGTCATAGTAGTTTATGATATCAGATAGTTTGTCCTTTGACTTTTTATATGAAACTTATGTTCCTGGAGTAATGTGAATACCAACAAACCCCAGCTCCGCCCTGCCCCAAAAAAACAAACAAAAAAACTATTTACAATCTTAAAAGTGGCAGACAAGATCTTGAATGGAAAACCTTTATATTAAAAAAATAAGGCAATTAAAGATCTGCAGAAGTGGGGATTAATTAGTTATGTGGTGTATATGCATATATTAATTAGTTACGTGGTGCATATATTTAAATCTCTTTTTTTGTTATTTTTAAAGATTGAGGTTAGAAGTCTTATGGCACTGGGCTCCTTCAACATTAGTGTTCAATTCTAGGTAATCACAAACTTTCAGAATCTGTTAGTGTTGCAGAACTTGAGTAATTTTAGTTTTACAAGTATGGAATCAATTAACGAGAAAGACATGGTCTCTCCTCTGAGTGCTTCAGCCATTTAACACTGCATCTTGCTGTATTTATTTTATGATTCTTTGGGCAGATATGCTAAAATACATGTAAACCACAGAGTGCGTTGGGTGATGTGGCATTTCTGCGCTCAGTTAAATAATAAGATGTTTTTTATTCAAATCAGAATAACATTAAGCCCTGAATACTAAACAGGGCAGCAAAAAGCCTTCAGCACACAAAATAAACAAGTAAAAAACCCAAATGAAACCGTCTAATAAATACAATGTGGATCAACAGGCTGCATGTACTAGAGGAATTAAGCCAATTTAAACCGTATGGGCAGTACTCCACTTTCAGATGTGCTCAGCTTCCAAGGGTCTCAATGGCAGTTGGATGCGTGCATCAAAAGGCAAAGTCTGGCTCAGAGCAACCGTGTGGATTTGATAGCATAGGTTTATGACCTTGTAATCCTAGAGCATCTAAAACAGTAAGAACTCTATCCAGCTTAAAATAGTTGCCATAGTTGCTGTTGATATAAGCTTGTGGGCTCCCCAGCTCTGGGGCCAAATTTGGTGCTGACATGACATGAGGAAGTCTGTTGACAGCTGATAGCAGTGGAGTCGTGCTTGATTACATCATAACAGATTTGGCACACGGAAGTTAATCAGAAGGCTTAGAAGAAAAGTGTCCATTCCTTATCCAGAGTTAAAACTGGGACCTTCACCATTGCCAGTCTGCAGAGATTTGTCTGAGCCTTGAGTAATCCCTTGCTTTTAAGGGTCTTGCTTTAAAAGTACAACCACTGAGCACTGTCATTTAAAAAAAAAAAAAAAAGTGGATTTTCCTCTCAGGTCCACAAATATAAAGCCTCTAATCATGCCAGTCTAAGTAGCACAACTGGTCCCAAGGTAGCTGATGCACTGGGCTGCATGTGGGCTGCAGGGCCAGTGAGAACAGAAGAGCACTGTCACTCCTGATTGCTGGGGTCATGTGGTGGCCAAGCAGACCTGATGGCAAGTGTGGCAAGTGGACAGCCCTGTAGATGCTCTCCTCCAGAAGAGCTGCCCCACGTCCCCCTGTGCTGGTTTGGCTCCTGGTGACTGGTGTGGTCGAGATGAACCACTGTAGCTGTGTCCCCTTCTCCCTTCTGGGTCTGAGTCTTTATGCTGTAAGACTCAGAGAGGAAGTTTTGCTGATGCTCTAAGTCACTCTTCAAAGTATTTCAAAAAATGAGATGATTAAAATAGTAAATTCAGTGATTTTGATGAAAAATAATTAAATTAATGAAAAACAGTTGAAAATGTGATTCTTCTGCTGAAACTGTGTTATGCAAGCTTTTAACCTTAGTTGCATTTTTGTGGTTCTTCTATAAACACCTAAGTGTATAATAGTGGTTTGTCATGGAAATTTTTTGATGGAAATTCTTAGAAAGAAAGGTTGCGTTACATAATACTTTTTCTCTCCCATTATGTACAGCTTAATATAATACACGTGTTCTTACCTGCTTCTTTTAGTAGCGCTCTTAATCTGTGGTGTTTTCAGTATTGGGAAAGAAATGAAAAAGATGCTCTTGGGGTTGGAGTTTCTCCATCATGTTTTCTGCTTGCAGAGGGTAGGAGGGCAGGAGGGGTCTTCCTTGCAGGACTAATGGTAGCTTCGGGCATGTGTTGTGCACCGCAGAGGGCAGTGTCTGAGAAGAGCTGGGAGTATCACTGTCCTGTTTGGTAAACAATCTACCTGGGATCTTTCATCATCTGGCACTGGGTTGGGTAGGTTCTGCATATAGCACAGGCAGGCACGAGAAACATTTGCAATCAGGGTGAGCATTTCAGGGGAACAAGTCCACCAATTGTGCGTCCCTGTGTACCGCAAAGCAGTACACGTATGTACCATATGTGCAGCACTTGCAATGCATTCTAGAACAGATCAGTGTATTAGGGTTCCCTATGTATTTATGACAATTTTACTTGTATTTTATATTCCCTTTTCATGCAAAGATGTGGGGGTTTTTGTTTATTATCAGAAACTCTGATAATATGATGTTCACGTTACTAGAAGTAGAATGTAGTAGTTGTACATGTTGGAGGGCAAAAATAGGGGGCTTTCCGTGGGTGACCACATTGTAAAGAATGCCTTACAAAACATTCAGCCCTGAAAGGTCTGCTCAGTCTCTTTGGAGAAGTGCCAGTGGTTCTTCTCCTTGAGAGAGGAGCCACAAACTTCATCCACAGTCCTGCACCAGGAAAATGTGTTGTCTCCTTCCTCCAAGCTCTTGCCCAAGGAGAGCATCCAGCCATTTGGGATAGGAGAACTCTGTGGAGCCAGCTGGCTTGAAAGGCTTTTATTTACTGTGCTTCCTCTGGGGATCAATGTAAAAAAAAGCTTTCTGCCTAGGGAACCTTTGTGCAGACGTCCTTCATGAACTAAACATTTCAGAACAGAAAGACCTCCCCCTGGAGGTTTTCTGTCTACTGATGTTCATATGTACCTAACGATTTTGAACCAAAATGAAAAAAAAAATCAAAGTAGTTAATAAAACTAATCATGATTTTCTCCAAGGAGTGCTAGTACTTCAAAAAAATGCCATTAAGTGTAAACAGTTCTGAGATCTATACTTCTTGCACACGAGATGTTAAGGCAGAGAGGTAAATCAGTTTTCCAAAAGCTTACTTATTAGGCAGTCTTAGGGCTAGGAACAAAACATAGGATCTCTACTGTTATTTTCTACTTTTCTGTTTTCTCCAAACCGTTGTGCGTGTGTGGCATTTTCAAAACCAAAATGTTAGATAGTGAATCTGCATCTGCACATTAACAATGTATTTCAGTTCATGTCAAGAGGCTGTTGTACAGTCACTTGAGTCTTTAGGACACATTTAGGAAGTTCAAACTCAGACTGAATCAGCTATACTAGCAACCAGTTCTATTGAAGAGACCTGTATACTGCAGAATGAGTGGTCAAAGCAACTTGAGTTATGTGTCATTCAGAAGACAGTGAACCTCTCTTCTGGTTCTGTAAGTCAAATTTGCACTGACTCCTTGGTTACAAAGTAGATGCAAACTTGACTGATCACCAAAGTGGGCACCCTCCATGCATGGTGCTATGCATCCTTCCATAGCTGTAGGATCGGTGTATTGACTTGTTTGATTTTATTATCTTCTGTTCTAGAGACATTTTGGGTAGTGAAGGAGTAGTTTTTTTGGAACCCATTAAAGATTGGGTTACCCAGAGGCATGAGTGAAGTTGCTCTGAACTGTACCAGGTCCAAAACGGATTACAGTAAAGAACTAATGGCAGGATTACTTCTTCTCTGGATCTCTCTGTTCCTTTGTCTTCAGAGCATGCATCATGAAGGCATTGATTTTTGCAGCATTAGGGGAGTTTGGCTGTGTAAGAACTTGTCCATATTTCCTGGCAGTTGTGGAGGGTGTCCAAACTGTGGGATTTTGGTTTACCTCCTCGTTCCATGCAGCTTCTTTCCCAGCCTGTGTCTGGACTCCATGCTAAGGCAGTACTGTTGAGGGTTCATCATCTTCCCCCTGTGTCCTGCTGCTGTGGTTTCTGCAAAAGAAAGCCTGAGGACACAAGTCTGCTCTAGTCTCTGACCTGAGCAATGGAGGGAGTTGTGTTCCTGGAGCAGCGAGCTGTGACTGCACCTTCAGTCCTAAATAGTTACTCAGCCTGGCAGCTCACGTGTGGGTATATAGCCAAACCTGGCTCTTCTAAGTAGCTAAACTTGAAGCACCTTCAGAGCAACGGTGACATAGCTGAGAGCAATAATCATTTCCCTCAGCTAAAATGATTCGTTAGTGTTAAAATGTCAGGGCCATTAAAATGTGAGTGAGCCATTTAAAATTTGAGGACAATGGGCCTTATCCTTAAAAAGCTTTGAGGAAATTATGTTGATTCCAGTACCATTATCCATGATGCTTGAACAAGTGAAGTTTTGTTGTCTGGGCCTCCCATTTTTGTTAGTTGTATTTTATTGCTGTAATTACACCCAGTGGCTTATCTAATAGACTCATGTTCTCATAAAGAAATTAATACAATTAATACTACTTTTAGTGAGAGTGAAATAGTAAAAGTAAAATCGAATTGAAATTTGACCAAGCTCTTCTTTTTTATTTCCTAGTATCTGAATTACAGGAGGAAGGAATAAATGCCATTAACTTACCTCTCAGTCCGATTCCATTCGAACTAGACCCTGAGGACACTATGCTAGGTAATTCACAACAATTCTACATCTCAACATAAAAGCTTGATGTAAAATAAAGTGTCATGCCTGTAATAGCTTCTAATATCTTCCTTTTAAACCTTCCAGAGGAAAATGAAGTCCGAACAATGGTTGATCCAAATTCAAGAAATGACCCAAAATTACAAGAACTAATGAAGGTAATGAAAAGCACATAAACACTTTATTGAAAGTGAAACTATTTTTAATGCTGTCCCTGCCTCTTTCATTTGAGTGCTTCAGAGCTTTGTTTAGATATTAATTAAATGAAACCACGTGGTGCATATATCCCAGTGAATGCAGGTCAGTTTTGGGGGTCTCTTTCTCTAAACATGGCACAAAAAAAATAATGATTTGAATTAAAATCCTGAGTTCTGATTCTTACTCCTATCCCACCCTGCAGTGTAAAATCACATCGACCTCCCTCATTGTCTTTGTAATTCCTGGGGCTACAACTTACAGGAGGAAGCTTCATTAGAATCAGCTTCAAAACCTTTAGCTACACAATAAAATGTTAAAATACTACTGAAATCAAATGACAGATTTCACCTCAGAAAGCAATGCTTCAATCTTAAATTGGTCTAGACCGTGTGGTACATAGATGTAGCCACCTCAGACAAGTCCTTCCCGAGTCCTCCTTATTTTCTTCTGATGGCATTTCAGACTGATTGTATTTTGAGGCATTGCAGCTTTGGTATTCCTTCTGCTAAATATTTTCACCATTGTACAAAATGACATGTGTTTTAAATTGCAAATGAATAGTGTATAATTCTGCCAAATTTATGTTTCCTGTATAGGTATTAATTGACTGGATTAATGATGTGTTGGTAGGAGAGAGGATTATTGTGAAAGACTTGGCTGAAGACCTGTATGATGGACAAGTATTGCAGAAATTATTTGGTAAGAAAAAAATATATATGCATGGTGTCGGGACACTTTGTCAATAAGTGTTTCACTTGTTCCTACTTAGGAGCCTTGGTATCATCTTACAGTTATGCCACTAAGTGATATAAAAATAGCATTGTATTATGAGACCCTAGAGCAATAGGCTGTATGTACAGTCCTCATAGCCACAATGCAATGTGTGATGCTCTAGTTGATGAGAACAGCATAAAGCCTACCTGGGGTGCTAGAGAGTGCTGGAGTTCTTGTCTTGGCAACAACATTCACTCTGATTTTATTATCTGCATATGTGCTGTACAAAACTTAGCCATGTTACAAGTGGAAAGTAAGCTTAAAAGCAAGGGTATTTTCAGTACAACAGTACAATGGTGGATGTTTTTAATATGCGCTGGTTCCATACTGTAGTTTATTCACATCTTGGAGTTCCTCTGGAAAGTTGGAATTGCTTTCTGATTTGATGTCTGTCTCTTAACATTACTGAGGTAATGATACCCAACGGACTGCAGACTGAACTTCAGTTGAGAAACGGAGAAAAGAAACTGCTAATGCAGAGCTGGCATGTGCTTTTTTAACTGTTGGCTTGGAAGCCACTTTCTTAGTTATTACAGCTCGTAAAGTCTCCAGTAAATTTCTTTTCAGTATCTTAAATGAATCTTGAAACATCACGTGAGCACTTCTAATAAAGACTACGTAGACTATTCCCTTTTATGAATGGTTAAGCTATTGGATATAAGGTGGTAGAATGAAGCAATTTGATTGTCATAGACAGACCTTCAGTGACTTCACCTAACACCTCCCCCCCCAAATGCGTAGCTGATTCAGCCTGACTCTAAATGTGTATATACTGATCCAGCACTTACTGATTTCAGTGGAATCTTTTCAATTATCCTTAATTTCTTATGGATTGGGTCTATGATATGTAAGGCTTTGGTTTTGTGAGACTGCACAGACTGATTCCTGTGGAGACACAAGAAATCCACAGCTTTTTAGGCAAGATACATAGGCTGATAGCCCAGAGTCACTGTCTTTGGGAAGGTATTCAATTGACTTCAGTGAGAGCAAGGTCAACTTTTACCAAACCTGATAATATATTATTTTCTAGAAGAAAATTGATAGGTGACCAAGCATTTTGTCTCTGTGTTGTTGTGAGGAAACTTTTACCACCAAATTTTCATTATTTCCTAATTAATGGTTATGAGTTACCTGACAGTTTTACGGAACAGTGGCAATGTCTTTTATACTCATTATAATGGAGCTTGTTTCTCTTCTTATACTTCCATTAAATCCATGGAGCAGGGTGTGTCCTCCTGAGTCATTGCAAACATCACATCCTTCCCTTTTCATGTGCAAATAGGTTACAGGTTTTCTTGTTGCACATCTGAATCTGTCTTCAGTTAACTGAAACCTTTTTCATGCTCACATTTTCTGTAGTTTAAAAAAGATACTACTTTTCAATTGATCTATCTAAACCATTACGTGCTACTGTGTAGATACAGTTCATGCCAGACATTTATAAATTTTTCTGAAATCTGGTTAAAGCAATCTAGGCTGAGCTTATATAAGCCTAGCAATCTCTACTAATTATTAACAAAAAAATTGTAAAATAATTTAAAACCTACTGCAAATTTTGAGTGCAGAAAAGGGCTATGATTACATAGAAATCAATTGCCCAAGGTTTTAGTTGCTTTCATTCCTCCAGAAATATTTCTTCAGATTTCTTGGTTGCTTCTTTCACCTGTGTGAATATGGTGCCAGTTCAATTCTATCACAAGTGAGCCAGGTAAATTTTTTACATCTCGAAAATCCAATGAGGCTTGGACTGATGACACAGATCTTCTTAAAGTTGGTATCTGTCTCTCCTAGGTTTGATTGTCTTCTGTGCAAGTCAGTTACATATAGAATACTCTTTTTCCAGTATTAATAAAAGCGATGGGTCTTACCTCTCAGTCTGATGTTCCGTAAAGGGATTTGCAAAAAACTTTTATTAGCCTGTACTGTGGACTTAATTAGTATTTGGCCTTCCCCTTGGCAATGGGGAAATAAAGGACTGTGTCTTTAGAAGTTCAGAAGAGTTCAGGAAAGTGGTTTTGGAAGCAAAAGCAGATAATTTTAAAACTAGGAAGTCTGATACCCCTTGAATGTACATCTGGCTGCATGCAATGTTTTTGTGTTCCTCATGGATGTCCCTCATGAACTAGCTGTTTTTACTTCTATTATCACTTCAGAGAAACTTGAAAGTGAGAAGTTGAATGTTGCTGAAGTTACTCAATCTGAAATTGCTCAGAAACAGAAGCTACAGACAGTGCTTGAGAAGATCAATGAAACCCTTAAACTCCCGCCAAGAAGCATTAAGTGGAACGTTGACTGTAAGTTGCTTGTTTTGTATGCTGTCCCCGTTAGTTGGTAACTGAGAGTTTGTAGTTGCAATCTGGAATATGTAAATATCCAATGCTATGGGAGAGCTGAAACCTAGTATGTATTGTAGGAGCTGCTCTTCAGTAGGAGGTAAAGAAAAGGGTGAACACATACAGTACACTGTGCCCTTTTTCCTGCTGCTTAATCTCCAATTTAAATAAACTTTTAAGTCCATATGCATAACAGCTTAAATTTTCTGTTAATAAATTGGTTTCCTGAAAGGGGTAAGAACATACATAAATGTAGTAACTAGGCTGAAGGAAAGTTAGATTTACAGACTCTGCATTTGTTTAAGATGTACATCATAGATATTATTAATATTTCTGATCGTTTAAGACTAAATCTGAGCCACTGATTTTGGTTACAAAACCCCCATCACGATTAGGACTGTCCACTTCCTGTTCTATTTTATTAGAAATGAACATCATAATATCTACATAGATATGACCAACACAAGGCATTTTAATGGATATGTGTTGCAGAAAGCAGGTTATCAACAGTTATAGAAAATTAGGCCTCTTGATCTGTTTTAAGTTTGGTATCTGGAATCATTTCGCCCTACTGAATACCTGGAATAGTATATAGCAGTCCCTATACCTGTCCTTAGCTGAGCTGTTTTGTGTCTTATTTTCTGTCCACAACAAATCTACGATAGGGATAAAAGTAGTTCCAGGGAGGGAGAATGAACGTTAGGCATCATTGACATTTGCTTCTGTGTGGTCCCACTGAGTTTTCTGCATCCTTCTCTCTGCAACCTCCTCCCCTCCCCCCCTTCATTTTTTGTATTTTCTGTTACACAGCTGGATGCAGGGTGTTTGGAGCAGCCTGATAATTTAACTTCTAGTTTTCTTTTAATGTTTTGCATGTTTTTTAAAGCTAAAGTAAGGATAGGCTGCAGCAGCTGGAGCCAGCTGGAGCACACATTGATGCTAGGCAGACAGACATCTTTTTAGCATTCTTCTAAGGCACCTCCTTTCCTACCAGTGGCACCCCAGAAAAATTTGACAGTGATGTCACATTTTATATGTATGGATAGGTGGAGAAATCTCTACTGGGTAGTTGAGGCTTGCAATGGACGATAACTAGGAAGGAAGGATATGTTAGTGAATCTGATCATGCTGTACAGTGAAGTAAGGTACTTGTTGTTGGCTAGTTCATATGTAAAATTCACTGTACTGTAGCTATCAAAGATTGTTTTGGAATACTACTCTGTGGAAGGCTGTGAGTGCAAAATCAAAAAAAAAAAAAAAAGAAAAGAAAACGTAATAAGAATTAGAATTATGATTCATTTTGATACCAGTAGTTTGATACTTGATTAAAAATTTCCTACAGTACGACTTTTGATATCTTGTAAGTCATGTTAGTGTTAACTACCCATATGAAACCTGCTGTGAAAAGGCTTCAGTAACAAGAACTATAACAACTTCATGAGGAATGTTTGAGTCATTGAGTTTAGTAAGTTATTGCTTAAGGCTTCTGCCAAAACAGATTCATTTATCATCCTGCAGACTTTGTGACACTTAAAAATGAATAAGTGCATGCTATGAATACAAAAATATCTTTCTGATAGTCCATAAATCCTTATTGAAATAAATGGAATAAAAAGAAAGGCAAGGAAAATGCATAGAGATCACTTAAGGTGTCGTACATGAAATCTGGCTTTTGGTTTAACTGTAGGTTTCCGTGAAGCCTATGGCATCCAGACATATTGCAAAAACTAGTGCTTTGGTGCTGATGTATATTACTGACGGGGCAGCTATCACATGGCCTGTTGAACAGGAGGAGACAAATAAAGGAGAGGTGCCTTAAAAGTGCCCCTGGCTCCAGGTGGCAAGAGGAGAGTTGTATAATCCATACAATCTAAAAAGTAAAAAATATGTGCACTAGTTGCTTGCAGTTTGTAACTTGTACTTTTAATATCTATTTCAGCTGTTCATGCTAAAAGTCTTGTAGCAATACTTCATCTTCTGGTTGCATTATCACAGTATTTTCGAGCACCAATCAGACTCCCAGATCACGTGTCCATTCAGGTTGTTGTTGTGCAGGTAAGAGAGATATTAAATAGCTTCTGGCAGCATTGAGAAATTGACTGAGGTTTTTTGTTTGTTTGTTTTGTTTGTTTTGTTTGTTTGTTTTGGGTGTTGGTGTTGTTTTTGTTGTTGTTTTGTTGCGTTTTTTTTTTTTTTTTAAAAAAAAAAGACTAGAGTTTCTGCTTGGACATGCATGCGTCTCTCTCCATGGCTGACAAGAAACACACATACGTCTTCTCTGCTGACAATGCTACAACCAGAAAAAGGCAGAAATGCTTTGTCAAATTGAACTGTGGTTCAGGATATCATATTTTGATTGTGAAGTGTCCAGACTGTGACATGAAAAATATATGAAACATTATTATTGTTGGAATGCATTTTCTTATCACCCAATACATATCTTGAATTACAATTTTTCCCATTTTTGACGGTCTTCTCACTTGTGTAGAGGTTCAAATCATTCTTGGCACCGAACGATGAATTGTCACTGTTTATTACATTCAGATTCACGTTAGGTGGCTAAATATTCTTTTTCAGCCTTGTGCATGCTAATTTATTCTGATTACAGTGTTAGCTTTCTCATAAGCATGCAAAAAAAACCCTACAACTAAATTTTTTTGTCAGTGAGTCTCCTTATTAGAGCCATGGCCATCCAAACTCTTCATTTATTCTGTTTATTATATTACTTTGTTGGATTTGTGCTTTCTCTATCTTGTTTGGCTTCTTCCCAATTAATTTGCTTTTCTTGTTCTCCAACTAATTTTGCTTTTCTGTTTCACCCTGTAACTGTCATTATTTATATTTTTAACTGGTGTTATCCGTAAGTATCTTGTGAAAAGAGCTGTTACTCAAATTTTGTGTGACTGAAAATGTGGGCAAGATCTGAGAAAGTAACCACTTCTTACTGCATTCACAGCAGACGAGTTTTGTATTTTGGGGAGAAATTTGAAGGAGTTTCTGGTACACGTATCAGTGACATCTGAAAACCAGTTTACTGACTGTCATATTCTACTTGGTGGTTTTCAAGGCATGAGAGATAACCCCAACCCCAGAAAATCTGCAGTTATGTGTCTAAGACTTTAGAGGAACATAATTCTCAAACAGTTTCCTTTAGATATTTTAAATATATTAATTACACTGGTTTATGTCAAAGTTCTACCAAAACCAGCTTAAGAAAGAAAGAGTGCACCAGTCAGGGCATCTTTGGAATAAGAACCTAAAAAAGAACAACAACACAGTCCTTAAATAAAAAAACAGATCTTGCATTCTGCTCTCTGTCCACATGTCGAGACAAAAGTCCCATTGAAATCAATGGACGTAATTCTCATCTTGTTTAATAAGCTAATGTAGTTCAACAGCAAATCCACTGAAGTCAGTAAAGATAAACCGATTTAAAAACAATAAGTAGTGGGAGAATCTGGCTCAGTGCTTTGCCTCTTAGCTACACAGCTGTAGCTCAGGCGCCAGTGGATTGCAGAGAAAGCAGTTGCACCAGAATAAAATCCAAGTTATGTTGTTGAAGATTTCACCCAGTCCTTGATGAAAGCCAATCAGTGGGACTCCAAGGCTATGCTGATTCCCATTAACAGAGGATGGGAGCTAGTATTCTTGCTATTACTGTGCTTAAGACTTTTTTCATTTTTTTAATGGAGGGTGTTTTTTTTATTTTTATTTTTTAAAATCTGTCTTTCATATCCTGTGGGATTGGTTCTTTATTATTCATCATGTATACCCTTTGATCTCAATGAAACTTTTAATCAAAAACCTAAAGCCTAATTTAGTGTTCAAACTTTCACACTTGATATTATAAACCCTCACGCAATTCTGTAAAGTAAGGTCATGCCTAGGGAAGCTCAACAGACTCTGGTAGCTGCTTCTAAGTCCTATACAGTTAAGAAAGGGAGTGGTAGAGAAAGAAAAGTAACAGAAGAAATAATTTTGAGGAATTCTTTCAGGAAGTCTGCCTTAATTTATATTGTGATTTTGTTAGGTCTAGAAATGCCAAAAATGTTTGCTGTGTTGGCTGAGCATAGTTTACTGAAATACAAAGATATTTCTGAAATAAAAAACGTGTTGATGCCCAACAGGTAATCAGCACATGTCTTATGAAAGCTTATTTTCTTTGGCTGTTTTGTACAAGAGCTGTTAGTGATGAGAGTACTATGAAATCCGTGTGTTAAGCTGTTTATGAAAAACCATGATACTTGGACCTTTTGTAGCTGTTTTGCTACATTGCTTTTCTTGCTTTCCATACTGATAGAATGAATAACTTTAAGCAAAGTCCAGGCTTTCTTTGGACTTCTCTACTAAAACAAGAGAGGGCTTTTGTGGAGAGCTGGATCTTGCTTTCATTTTTGTCTCTTTTATTCTTGATTTTCTAATTTGCCATCCTCAAATGGTTAAATGACAGATTTTGTCCAAGAGCTGAAGTCAGAGAGTGTAAAGTCGCAATGGTGGAGCAGTCAGGGTAGCTTCAATATATTCTGAATATTGGGGAAATCAGTTCTTGGGTGCACAAACCACTGTAAAGGAAAGCTAGGAAAATAATGGGAGCAGAGGAAGGTCTATTTTACAAGCTTAGTCTGATAACATTTATCCCACAGCCTCTCTGAAATCGAGTCTGAATCATTTCTGAGCAGCATTGCCTACAGGTTCCCAGGAAATCTTTTTTTGAACCTATGACAAATGGTGTCAAGCTCCAGAATGGTTCTGCACTTCGTCTTGGTGAGGCAGTTACAAAACACGGTCCACCAGATTAAATGCGTAGCAACAGTACAGAGGGAAAACCCATTCAAACATTGGGAAGATTTTCCAAGTGGGACTTTGTGAGAGAAACTAAGCAGTTGGCCCTCAGTTATAGAAAACTGATGGTGTGCAGTTGATGCAAATAGAGGTGAAGAGATCCTTTCCATGTCTAGACATGCTACCCAGCTTTCAGATTTTTCCTTTTGTCATTCTAGGAGTAGTTGCCAAATTATAATGATAAGTGATCAGGAAGATCTTGGCCTTTAGTGTGCAGTCTTTCAGCTATGAGGGAGCAAAATGTTAAGCCTATCCAAATAAAGTCTTCTGTGGTCACTGGAATGTGAGTCCAGGTTTTCCATTTAACGGGGAATCTTTGAATTCATGCCTTATTTCTCAGTATGTTTCAAATAGTAGTTGTTCATTTTTATCGTTTGTTATTTTAGTTCCTAGCCCCTTTTATCTTTATGGAACTTTGCTGAGCAGCCTTTCACTCCTCACTAGCATTTCTTTTTATTCTGGGGAATATTGTGTAATTCTCTGTCAAGTTTAAAACAATTTCACAACAAGTGACATCAGTGTTAGGGTCACTTTTGAATTTGAGAGTTTTTAAAAGTGAAAAAGATA
Source organism: Anas acuta (assembly GCF_963932015.1). Classification (NCBI taxonomy): domain Eukaryota; kingdom Metazoa; phylum Chordata; class Aves; order Anseriformes; family Anatidae; genus Anas; species Anas acuta. Next base: position 64,995,223 of record NC_088983.1, read on the forward strand.
TATGGAAAGCAGCCTGCGTAGAGAATGTACTTAGACTAGTATTTCTGAGGTTGATTCATGTTGTTGGGACATTTTCACCAGTCATCTTACAAGTACAAAGCATAGGAAAGTCTGTCTTGACACATGCTGGTGTCCAGAAGATGCATGTTGTGTTTGGGTAATGTGGAAATTCCATTTTTGTCGACAATAGGATAGAGGTTCATAATTCCTGTTCATATTAATATCAGTTTATCAAAAAGTGAAATATGTTTTATGTTGATACTAGAGAATGTTTTAGGCCATGTTGGGCATTTGCAGAGTGAAGGTAGAGTTTTAGAAGCCTTTTTTTTTCCCTAATATCAGCAGACTGAGCACTGAGAAATACAATTGCCATTGCTGTGATGCTCACCCCCTCTAGGAGAGCAGAGTGATAGGGCTTTTGCTCCAGAATCCATTATTGGCACATCAGAATCACCATCAAGGAATAAAATCTTCCCTCCACCCTGCAGCTAAGAGAAAAACAAAAACAAACAAACAAACAAGCCAGAGTGTAATTTTAACTTGAACTAGACTGTAACTTCAAGTACAAATGCTTATTTGTTGTCTGCACAACCTGAAGATGAAGATAGCCCTAAATGATGCAAATTTTCTTCAGACTTTCAAGACATATGACAGAAGGGGCCTCAGCAGCTGATCTATGCTCCGTTCAGTATGTAACACACAGGACACCTCTCTGTCTTTATGTTTAGAGCTCTTCCTTGAAAGTGTTTTAACTATATGATATTTAGATATTTAGATATTTAGATACTTAGTAACAGGGCTTAAAAAATATTAAGAAACCCACCTGAAACTGTCATCTGCCTAAAAGGACAGTTCAGATTGTTCTAAGTGCCACTCTGAAGTAACTGAGAGGATGCTATGTGTGACTTCCGTGCTGAAAGTAAGCGTGATCCTTATATATCCATATATATATATTTTATTAATGCATTTTTGAAGTAATTGAGACAAGCCTGGCCAAATTCTCAGCACTTCATACACCCTCACATACATCCCTCACACCTCTGGTGAGGGATGTATTATCTTCTTCAAAGTAGGTAAGAACAGTAGCTCCAGTTCACATGCCGTGAAGGACTTTTTCAAAATGCTATTCTGCTTTTCTCTTTTCTACAAAGAATACAAATCTAGGACCACAATAAAATTATTTTTCTCATTTCCTTGTGTGACACAGAGTGAAGAATCATGAATAATTGCCTAATGTCTAGACTTTATATGCAGCCGTCAGCATTTGCTTGGCATTTCTTTTTGTATTGCAAAATTTTACTAATTCCAGTGAACAGAATTAACAGAAAGAACACGAAGTGAGGCAAAACATATGTGTGGTATGTATACCACCACCATATGACTATAATCTTCATCCTGGAAACAATGTCACATTTTTCAACTCCTTCGTTTTGTGACAAACTGCAACCATTTGAGTTGGCTTCTGCCATTTTGTGCACAACTTCTATGCACAGGCTGCTAACCACCACGTACAAAGGGCTTCTTGCATTGGAAGAGCATTGTTATGTTAACATAAAGATGGCCTGGCTTTGGAGCATGCAGTGAAAGGATTATCCTACATTTTTTGTGTTGAGAGAAGTCACAAAAGGAAAATGCTAAGGTTAGAAAAAAAAAAAGAAAAAAGAAAAAAAGTGTATGAACAGGGCAGAAAGAACGGGTAGCCTAGGGGCAAGATTTCACCAAAGATGAAGCATGGGCACCCTCTGCCACAATATTGATTGAAATACAAGGTTTAATTCGACTCACCAGGATACACATCTACTAAAAGACTTGCATATGTGTTTAGGTGTTTCAAATATCTTGCTGAATTGGGGTCTTTAAAAGAAAAGTGAGTTAAGAACAATAAAAAAAGGAAAAGAAATACTTCCTTCTACAGGTTGAGTTTCAAGTTTCTTGTTACTGTACAAGAGAGTTTTTTGAAATACTTGAAAGGAGAAATAATACATTACTGTAAGTTTGTTTAAAAAAGTTCTTATTTTGTAGGTTTCATATCTAATTATGTTTATACAAATCAAACACATCACAAATATATTTTTACTGTACCCTAAACATTAAACTTTACTGAGAAAAATATTACTTTTTTATTTTTTTCCAGAAAAGAGAAGGAATCCTCCAGTCTCGTCAAATCCAAGAGGAAATAACCGGTAACACTGAGTATGTCAACACCACTTCTGCCAGCAATTTAGTAATTGAATACAGATGTGTCTCAGAAATTCAACCATTTGCTGATATTTAGATTTTGGTATTGGGGTTCCAAGGAAGATGATGCATCAGCCAGTGATTGTATTTCAGTCCTTGCAAGAGCTACAAACATGCATCTAAAAATACAAAAGGATGTGGAAATTCAGAGCTAGGGAATTAAAAGCAGGAGACCAGGATAAAAGAGAAGACAGGGTGAAGATATTCAAAATGTCTGTATTTTATATTTACTATTATTTATTTCTGCATTTATTGCATTTCTTATTATTGTATTCAGAATGCCATCAAACAAACTAGAAAGATATATCTCTTTTATGTTGGTAATTATTTGATAGAGAACAACTTGATTCTGTCAAAAAGGAGTACAATGTGACTATTTTTTAGTTGTTTGGACTTTGGGGATGTAAAGTGACAGTAATAAGCCCTGTACATGCAATCTCATTAAGCCATTTGTAACAGAAAAGTTATTCCAAACCAATAGAAAGCAATCATAGAATACCCTAGTTTCTAACAGATTGGAGAGGATCCAGACTAATAACTTTTTTATTAACCTTTATGGATTTATTTGTGTAATATTTATATGAGGGATCAACTAGAGCAAAATGCTGTACTTCTTAATAAGGTAGTCCAAGTATTGTTCTGGCTGCAATTTGTATTGCAGCTCATGTGACAAATGCATCTTTAAAGCAAAGGGAAAGTTTTCAGAAAATTAACATGAAAAAGCATTCTTCACTGGCAAGGTGTGTTGATTTGGTTCAGCAGTAGGAAACCTGAGATCTGGCTTTTCCATGAAACTTTTGTGAAGCCAGGAGATACTATGCTGATTAGTCTCCAGACTAATCCGAAGTCTCATCTGGAGTAATTTAATGAAGGTTTTCTTAATTCCATGAATCTCCACCAGTTTTCACCAAGCTGAAGATCTGGCCACATAATGCTGTTTTATTTTGCAGGACGTGTGCAAGAGAATCATATATGTAAACTTTTTTTTTTTTTTTTCTCCTTAGGGCATTTTCAGGAAGGCACGGTAAGTTCATTTGATTGTTAACTTTTTCATAAGGCATCCAGAGTAGACATTAGTTTTGCAATGGGTGGTCATTTTGATCAACCTGCAAGGAAGTAGAGGATTTATAATTGACCTGACAAACATATGAATGTATGTGCCACAGACTGTTGTGACAGTTAACAAAGGGAGAAAAGCATTAAAGTCAGTCTGACTATCTTTAAAACGCATTTCAGTACTTTTCAGCACATGTTAATTTGCAGATGCTTTATGGTTTAACATCCAGAGCATTACTGTAATGGTATTAATGGTCATAAGTTCACAGCATAATATGAAATGATGTCTTATGGTAAACAAGCTGCTGTACTTGTTGGCATTCTTGCATATGTTACCTACTTACACTTTACTGACTTTGGGTTGTTATTCAGCAGGTTCATGTACCTAGAATGTTTCATGATTAGTATTGAGACTGGCCAAACGCCTGGCCAACAGAAAACATATATGAGGAGTTTAGATGGAGTTCTACCAAGAATGTAGCATTTGCTTCTTACATTGTTTCTACGATTGCTTTACTGCTGAGTTAAAAAGCTACATGCATGACCTTTTTCCCATGATATCGCAGTGCAGTCTTACTTCCTTTAAAGTCACCCTTCTACAAATAACCTTTGGATGTACTTTAGCAGTTTTCATTCAGGAATATGAACGTAGCTTTTTCTGAGTCGTTCTCTATCACTCAGTTCTCTGAAAAGGTTTTTTTTGTTTTTTTGTTTTTTTTCTTTTTTCACCTTCAGAAGGTAACCACAGTACTGTTGCAGTCATTCTGCCCTATGTTGCCTGTCCTAATAATCATGTACGAAATTGCATTATCACAATGGTCGAAAAACATCTATAAGAAAGATTGTTTTGCAGCTGTATAATTGTAAGCTTGCCTGAGGTGATTAATACAGTGTAGCACTCCACAATACAATCCACTGGATGATACCCACGTATTGTGGCCCTTGTGGAAAATTTTCGTCTGTAGATGTGACTCCAGAAGTAAACCCATGTTCTTCTTAACAAAGTAAGCTGGTTACCTAACTCCCTGTATCTGGCTGTTCAGGATTTTGTGCATAAGTATTCCACCCTAGGAAATTACCTAGGTAACTCTAGTTACCTCTAATTACCTAGGTAATTAGGTAATTTGAGTTATACTTGAAAACATGCTTTCCCTAAATAATAGCAACATAGGGCAAGAGAGAAATATGCAAAATGCATGGTACTTGGAATACAAAGAGACTATATTGAAACATTTTGCTGAGTCTTGTCTCAAATAAGCATGTGCTTTAATAAGTGTTTATCCAGCATCTAGACAACTGCTGATAGGTACATTAACATCTCTGATTTTTTTCAGAAAGAGATGCATTTGACACTTTATTTGACCATGCTCCAGACAAGCTCAATGTAGTAAAAAAGGTTAGAAGTATTTATTTTTAAAATACATAATATGTATCTACATGCTTGTGTGAGTATATGTTGTGTGTGTGTGTACGTAATATAACATTGACATAGTTTGTATACATTAAATAGCACTAAGCTTTATGCTGGAAAGAAAAATACAAATTCATGAATATAATGTGAGTTTTTGTAAATATTTAGCAGCCTGAAATTAACTTTGGAATGCAGAAAAAGATACAGTTATCATCAAAGTTTTCATCAAAAAGGAGTTCTCACAAAGTATATGTTGATTAAAACTCAACTGGGTTGATTAAGTTCACTGATGCCAAAGAGTTACACAGTTTATCACTGCCAGGGGTCTGACCTAGAGTATTTTGGTTGCTGTCTAATTTGAGTGGAGTCCGATTACCCACTTCCCTACACTCTGCCACAAGTTTTTTTTTAATTATTATTATCTCTTTTACAAAACAGTGAAATTTGTATTTATATACATCATGTTCACTTTATTTCTGTTCATCATTCTTAAAAAAAAAAAAAAAAAACACAAGAAAAAACAACAAAAGATTTTTTAATATAGTATTTCAGCTTTAAAACTTAAAAAAAATATTGTACTGCAGTCTCTTTGCTCATGCAAGTTCTGTTCTGAGTGGAGTTCATTCCGTGCATGGAACTGCTGCCCTATTGAATAGACCTTCACTAAACTATTTTCACATTTCAGACTCTCATCACATTTGTGAACAAGCATCTCAATAAATTGAATTTGGAGGTCACTGAACTGGAGACCCAGGTAGGATTTTACAGCCTATGTTGAAGGGGAGGGATACCTGCACTGTTATGACTCCATCTTTATTGACAAATTCCATTGACCTTTTATTGATAGGATTCTAAGATGTTACTTCACTGGAAAGCCCTTCAATTTTAAATATGTTCATATGAGTAAAACCCTCAACAATTAAGCATAGAAATCATAAGGGCAGCCAAATTACTCTTAGAGCAGTTTTTTACTTTCATTCGCATAAAATGTATTTAACAGATGCTACCTCTTGGGTGCTGGTAAGTGCTGTTGGGAGAACCTGTGCTTGTTTGGGTCAGCCTCTGTCTGCTTGGTTTGATACAATTTCAGTCTGAACAGTTGTTTCCTGCCTACCTTTACACATGCCAGTAATCCCATGGGATTGCAATGACTATTTAGTGAGACTAAACCTGCTCAAGTGTATAGGCAGCTGTACAGCTGGTCTGCAGGCTAGATTGCACCACAGAATTAATGTGGTATACAGTCTTCTTTCTTGTTCTAAGCTGCTAAATTGGGTGGAAAGAAGCTAAAAGAAAAAATTTATTCTGTGGTTTTAATAAATCGCTATATGAACAATTGCAGCAGTTACCATAAGAAAATTACAAGGTCAGACAGGAAGGATGCCATCCACACTATCAGAAAAAAAATGGTGTTTTCAAGACAGTTTATTTTATGTCATGTTTCATGTTGTTATGAATAGGGTTAATTTGAATAACTATCACTCCAATAGAGACTATTCAAAGGTAAAATTGAGATTTAGATGGAAAGAATGTGTAAGGGTTTTCAGAAAGATATCACTGTGACTGTACATTGCATTGTTTACCTTTGGAAAAAAATGTATTACTTAAATGTGCTGAGAAACACCTTAAGTATGTATCCAAAACAGCATTCTGTAAGATGAGAGACTGTATTTCTATCAATTGAGAGAAAATGAGCTACCTCAGGAAGGCCAAATCATAGAATCATTTAGGTTGGAAAAGACCCTTGAGATCATCAAGTTCAACTGTCAGCATAACACCACCAAGTCCATCACTAATTATCAAATCACAGAATGACTCATGTTGGAAGGGACCTTAAAGGTCATCTAGGACCTTAAAGGCCATGGGCAGGGATGCCACCCACTAAATCAGGTTGCCCAGGGCCCCATCCAACCTGGCCTTGAACTCCAGGGATGGGGCATCCACAGCTTCTCTGGGCAACTTGTTCCGGTGCCTCACCACACTCTGGGTGAAGAATTTCCTCCTAACCTCTAATCTAAATCACCCCTCTTGTCCTGTCATTATCTGACTGAGCAAAATGTTGCTCTCCATCTTTTTTTTTTTAAAGGGTGCTTTTTCTTTTTCTTTGATTATGAGAATATCTCAGTGCACTGATAGACCTGATGCTACAAGGTTAATAGTGAGATGCCTTTAACAAAGTCTTACAGATGTTTCTAATTTTTAGATTGAGATGAACATGTATCATAGCAATTAGTTATCTTCTATACATCATTGTGTACACTGAAAATTAGATTCACACAAACTTATAAAACATAGAAGATGATTATTTGTTCCTTTATTTCCTTCAACATATTGAATTTCTGTGTGGTCATGAAATTGCACCTTCATTCTGCTTCCTTCTGCTCAGGGAGTGCATGCCATTTGATATATTGAGAGGTGTCTTTTCTGATTGCCTGCAACCAGCAGAATAAAAAGCAAAAGCATAGATCAAAGCCACTGACCACTGCTCTCTCCAGGAACTTTATTGTGTATTCAGAAAATATATTGAGAAATATCTTTTCTACAGTTTGCAGATGGTGTGTATTTAGTCCTGCTAATGGGTCTCCTAGAAGGCTATTTTGTTCCTCTCCACAGCTTTTTCTTGACTCCTGATAGTTTTGAACAAAAGGTAATTATATTTTTTTTTTCCTGTTAAAAACAAAGAAACAAAAATGTCTAGTAGCACAAGGATAATACGAACTTTCCTGCACAGGCTTCATGTAAATAGCTGAAATCAGAAGAGGGCTATCCTCATAACCATTTCCAGGCATTTTTCAGATCTCTGTGTTACTGGTTATTCAGAATAAAAGGGAGAATTATATTAATGACGGGGTGTCTAGCAAATATTAACTGATTTTGGCAACCATTGTGTGATGCTGTCATTGAGCCAGACTTACTGTCCATTAATTGTGTAAAGAACCATACACATGAATTGATGACAGAACTGATTTTTTAAGTCTAAAAATCAAAGAATTTGACATTTCAAAGGTTTAATGTTTTTTGGAAGCATGAAGGCATGTATGTACTATGCATCATTTTAAGACCAACCGTTACTGCAGTGTCTGTTGCTATCCAAGCAATTCCAATGTCTGTTCAAGACAAGCACGTCATGAGCCATCACGTTCCAGTTTTTAAACTTGGGGGAGTTGAGTTATTCTTATTGTTAAGTATTTTTTTTCTATGTGAAATATTAGTTCAGATGTTAGTTTTCAGTTATTTCTGTATTTTTGAAACCACCATCACCACACAGAAAAAAAAAAACACAACAACAATGGATTGTCTAAATTGATATGTGGAGCCCTGATATTTATTTTTTTTTCCCCTTCGAAGCATTTTTTTTTTTTTGAACATTTATAGTATACTGTTTATAGATCATTCTAATGACTTCTTATATTACATTACTAGGTCCTCAATGTATCCTTTGCATTTGAGCTAATGCAAGATAGTGGATTGGAAAAACCAAAGCCAAGACCAGAAGGTATCTATTCCACTTTTCCTGGTATTTCTCTAGAACTTTGTGTTGGATCCAGACCTTTTCTCATGGGGTTGTGATATGAATAAATTAAGGTTAAAATGGTAATACAAGAAAGGCAAGATGAAAGTAGAAGAACGTAATTGTGAACGGTGTCACTTGCAAATATGAATTGCTCTAATTGCTCCATTTTCCCGTTCCACATCTTTATGCTAAACCTCAAGTACATGTATTCCAGTGTAACGTACACGATTTTCTTAAAAGATGTAGGTGTTGTGGAAAAAAAATAATTAAAAAGTTCACTTAACTGTCTTTGAGTGCAGGACCTAAACATGCATATTTTAAATCAGATTTAGAGCTAGAAACTGAAAGTAAAGCATGTCTTCAGTGAAGGTTTTGTTGCTGACATTAGCAGGACCAGGATTCCACTCCTCCTCAGTCACATAAATGCAAGGTTTAAATCCAACTTTTCAGGCTGGATATAAGACCCTTGATTTGCTATAAGTGTTCCATCTTAACAGCAGTAGGCATGCACACACAAAAATTGTCTCAGGATTAAGCCTATGCTGCTTGTGCATTTAATCTGGATTTACTCAGCCCATTTTTTCACTTTCATTGGTTGCTTGAACTCTTATCCACAATCATGCATAACTACACCAGTGGTGACTGTGTCACAAATTTTTATGTTTGAAAAAGTCATAGAACCACAGATAGAGCCACAGATTCATCTAGGTTGGAAGAGACCTCCAAGATCATCAAAAAGAAAAGGGGGAAATAGTGAAATCCATGGATCCAAGTAAAACAGAGTACCTGTGATCCCTTACTCCCCATGGAGGTTTAAAATTCTTATGGCATTTAATTTTTCAGGTATTTATTGCTCTAGGGGACAGCTAATTTTTCCAGTATAAATCAAGCCATAAGGATATTTCAGCATATATAAGACATTTCTTGTGCAATTATTGAAATACTTAATATGAAACTTCCTGCCCAATGTGAATGGAAAAACACATCTGTTTTATGTGTTGTTACATTGGGCACAGTGCCCATACTTAAAATTTCCAGAGAGCTAAAGAGTATTGAAAAGGATCTTACCCCAGAAGTATACACTAAATACTCTTTAAATTCCTGCACTGTTTCTTTGAGGTTCTTGGGGAAAAAAAAATGCTGAAAAGTGCTTCAGAATATGAAAAACATATTTAGTGGAAAAAAGAATGTGGTTAAGTAAGTGAGTATGAAAACCAATGATTTTTATGGGGTCAACAGTTTATTTGGCTTGTTTGCAATATAATTGAAAGGGTTTTAAAAAGCTTTCCATGACCTCTTACTTTAAAAATTGCCAGAACATTAATCTACTGAGTCTATAACAAATTCATTTGCAGTTTGAGTTTTTTCAGATTACTTCTTGAAAAGCCAAACTTAAGTTTCTCTTTTTGAAAATTTCAACCAGTAAAATGCTTTATGTTAGTCAAACACAATTAGCAATGGAAATAACTCATCTTCCTCTGTGAGCATACTGCTTTTTAGTGTGGACCTTTCTGTGGAATTCTGTTGTGGTGGTGGAATTTTATGGTGACTTGGCAAATACCTGTCAATTTATCTCTTCATTCATTTGAAGTTCTGTATTAGGAAATTGAGGTGTTATGCAGCTTGCTGTTGGCATCAAAGAGGAAACTTCCTGAGATATATACAGTGTTCCATACAGAGTGTAATATGATGTTGTAGGGCAACATGCCCTTCCTGTAGCTTTTAGCATTTTTTCTCCATTTTATAGTAAGCATTTTTGATCTGGTTTATTAAAAGTCACAAAACCATGGTTTCATACATAATTTAATCACATCTAGGTTTGATTGTTTTCATTTTGTCCACAGGTGTCAGTGTGCCATGTGGCTAATATCTTTAGCCCTTCAGTTAGCATACTTTAGGACACCATGCATAGCTCTGACTGGATGTATTGTTCAAAGTACAACCCCTTTGCAATCTGTGAAAAGCATCGGTATAGATAAATATAATGGCAAAACCGACAAAATCACCTGGTGATTACATACACAATTTACTAGGTTTACTTGGAGGCTTTGAGAACAGTGGGAGTATGCACACCATCTGCCCTCTGCCTTCGTGGACAATTCCAAGGACCAAAGTTAGGAGGCTGAGTTCCTATACAGTCAACAGAAAGAGATGGGGCCTTTCTGACGGGCAATTCTAAGTCCCTATTTGAGACTGAATATTTCTTGAAGCACTAATGTAGGCTGCTATAGTAGTACATGTCAGTTTGTTTTATAGATTTCTTGTATAATAATATTGACTTTCTCAACAACTTCCCTTGGAAACAGCAGGTATTCATTAGCTTTTTGTTTCACATAAATCATTTACCTTACATGTTGAGTGTCTAACAACTGATTCAGCCATGCACATCAGCGTTTTCAGAAAAGTCTTCAAGGGGCACTTTTATACCTAGCTTTTTAGAACCTTTGGAAATTTTCAAACAAGATGGTTGCATTTCTACATCATCAGCATTAGCCATTTATTTTCCTAACTGAAAGTGGTTGAGAAAATTATGTTTGAGTTGACAGTTTACATGTTATTTGCTTATATTTCTACTCTTTTTTACTATTTTTGTGATTCTAATGTTTATGGATATGAATCTGAGCAAAGAGAGGAAATAGAGAAGGGGCACTTCATCTGAAAATGTTTTGGCTTATGAAGTTACTAATAGTTTTTTCCTTGTCTTTTTCTAGATATTGTAAATTGTGACTTGAAATCTACACTAAGAGTACTATACAACTTGTTTACCAAATACAGGAACGTGGAGTGAAGAATTAATTTGGGACGTCTTAACAAAGAAAGCATCATAACTAGCATATTTTTCATCAGTATTCCTCTGCATCTTTGTCCTAAAAGGAGCTAAACCATTTATCTGAAGAATCTTTAATTGACTATTCACACACATCTATTTTCATAGAAGGTTTAAAGCTAAGGCTATGTAACACTAATACAAATTATGAAAAAAAAAAAAAAAAGTTTCAAGGAAGGTACTTGGTTATCTTCTCAGAGAATCCATGTCTCAATAATAACTGCATCATCACACTGTTTTGTAATAGGTGGAACAGCAATGAAAAAAGATTTAGTAACTTTAGTTCAAGTTAGACTTTGAAGTCAAACATAGGAACTTTCTGTATGAAGCATCTATTTTAACGTTTTTATGTGTATCTTTTCTAATCTGGGGAGGGGAAGAATATTTGCTGTCCATGGTAAGATGGTTGCATTCTAATTATGAGAAATATGCATGGGGAGAAACAGTTAAATACTGTTCACATCACAGCTAAAAAGAACAGACTTATTCAAGCACTTAATCCGATTAATTTATTTAGTTAGGTTTGAATTTTATGGGTACAAACTGATGTTGCTACTTATTCTTTCAGTCTTACTATAATGTGATACTCTGCTTTAACTATGTATTATTGAACATTCCACGAAATACACTTTGCAGCTTGTTCACTTAATTTTGTTCAAGGAATATATCTTTCTCGTCCTCTCTTTTTTTTTTCCTAAAGTACACATTTCAGGATAGCACACCTGTATAATAGTTTCCCCATGTTATTTGTATTAGCGTAGTATTAGAAAGTAAAAGAATGGCTTGTTTTTCTTTTAGTTGTTGGAACACAGGATTCCCAGGTTTCAAATTTAAATTTATTGCTAAATAAGATTTAGAATCTGTTCCTTTGATTGAAATTATGTTTAATGTATTTTGCTGCATGATGTCCAACATAAAGAATAATATATATTTTCCAGAAACATTCCTGTAGCCTTTCAGATACAAAAGCACTGTTTTTAGGTCAAAACTACTCCCATCTGCAAAGATTCTGTTACAGTGTAAGATTCTTTGGTCATTTTATATGGCTATAAAGAATATTTTTTTCTAATCATGACCAAACGTAAGCTGTTACCTGTTTGGTTTTAATTTTATTTTTATTTTTAACAGACATAAAAGAGAAATGGGAATTGATTCTTCCCTTAGACTGCTGTCAAGCACCAGTTATGTTTCCATAAAGAATCTGTAGAGACTGCCTGGCATGAGTACCAATCATTAAAAACTGCACTGGTACAAGCTGAAGAGTAAATTAATCATTTGTTAGAAGTCTTGATGTTAGTTTTAGATACCTTTCTAATAGAAGTGTTTCAGTGCAATCACAGATTCTTGGAATCCTGGGTTACACCGTAAGGAAAAAAATTCTTAGGCAGAAATTACTGGCCTACTGTTTAGAAGTCTTTGGACTGCTTAGTGTAGGAGAGAGACTTTTGAATAGTCATCCAATTATGGCAAAACTGGTATAGGTGAAAGGGAAAGGAAGTCTGTCAGTCAGCTCTTAACACTGTTGGTCTGAAGAAATGTAGTGCTGGTAAGAACAGTACATAACAGCTGTATGCTACTTATTATACAAAGCATAACGTATTTTTCAGTTTTTAGGGCTTCTATTTTTAATTAGTGCTTTCAAGTGCAACATTAGCATAAAGGGAAAAGAAGCAATTGCATTTGTCTTCGGTGAACATCAACTATCGTAAATATCAAGATGATATTGACTTCTGCTGGGGGGCTACAGAAATTATTCTGTAATAAATAAATCTCAATAAGGAAATACCAACTTTTACAAAGAAAATTCATTATTTAATTCAAAGGATAATATCTGGATATTCTCTGAACTCAGAAGTTGATATGTTACTGTCACATATGTTCTAAATATTTTAATTAAAATGTTTGTTTACCTCTATGTTTTTTTAACTGCATTTCTGAAGTTAGAGGTACAGAAAATAATGATTATTTGCCTTTTACCATCGGTAAATAACTGGACCTTTGTCAAAATGAACGTATGAGTTATATCTTTAATATTACTGATCTTTCTGAAAAGCTGCACAATAGGAATTAACCAAACATTTTTTGAGCAAAACAAGATGGAGCTTCTCATGTATACCAGCAGCAATTTCAGCTTATTTCAATGTCTGACATGTAAGTTTTCCATTTGCAGACTTAGATTATGGTAATTGTAGTAGTTCATTAACAAATGTGTGATTTTTTTTTTTTCCTGCAAATCCTGCTCAGCTGAAATGCTCTTTAAAGTCTTAGCAATGCCAAAATATTTTGATAGTCCTTGTTTTCAGGAGTGCACTTTGTTTAAAGAGAAGATTTATGTATGCAAAAGAAAAAAGTTAGGAACAGTGAAACTGTTTTCCACTTGGACTTGAAAACATGTATTTCTGTGTTATATTGGTGTAACATTATTGGAGATTTTGAAGTCTCTTAGACTCAATTTTCCACCTGTAAAAAACATAAAACTGACACAGAATTGTGAAATCCTCATGCTGAAATGCAATTATGCAGAACCATGGAAACATTTAAACAACATCCAACCTCTACACAAAGATCTGTCCTATGTTAAGAATTTCTGTAAATTATAAGTGCTATATAATCAAGAGTGCCCTATGTAAATATAGGCCCATGTGATAATTTTAACACATTCACACAAATAGTGTATGCTGCCAGGTAGGAGTGGCTCACTGCTTATATTTTGACAGTATAGATTTAAATAGCTATAAAATAAATATAAAATCTAATATACAGATTATATCTAATATTTATTACTTTGATACAGAATATTATAGAAATATAGAATACTACTGTAGGTAGTTGGCTCTTCAGCAATCAGTGTAGGCCAGCACCTTCCTGCAGGGAACTAAAACACTACATTAGTTGGCCAAATTCTGCTCACACATATGATGCTTGGTATTCTCGTTACACAGTATATATATGTCAATGTACAAATGACTACAGAATTGCTTTCACAATTTATGTTAGGATAGAAGTTGTTTAAGTTTTAGGTCAGTCCTGGTCTTATTTATAATGACTTTAAATGCTTAAATAGATCCAAATCAATGGATTTAGCCCATATAAGATATCAACAGTCACCTGGAGAAGCCTGTTTCTCTGACTTCAGAGGGAGCCTCTGATCTTGAGGGTGCTATCTCAGCACTTTGGGCTGCCTTAAGATCTCATGGTGGTATCTGGGTCTCATGCACCTAGCCATTGTGTCTGTAGTGTCCTGTCATCTGAAGGCCCACAGGTTGCTGAGACCCTTGAAAACCAAGAAGTTGTTAGCCTTATGTGAGGAACGGAAAGACAGTAAACATTTCTGTTCATGGGGCATTATGGAACTGCAAAAAGAACATTTTTCTGTGCTTCCCTTACTTCTAATCCATCTATTTGCCATTGCAGTAGTGTGGTAGCCAGGTTTATTTTGTGTTTAGAGACAGGCAACATCTCCCTATTGATGGATTCTTTTGTGCTCTGTCAACCACACAGAAATTAGTTTTTCAAAGAGAAGCTACAGATTCTTAAAGTATATCAAAAAGATGTCAAAATCTTAAGATCAGCTCCTTCCATGTTTCTTTCTAAGCTGACTGGCTTTTATGCGCCATAAAGAACAGACCTTAGAAGAAGGTATCAAAGAAATCTTTGCATGATTTTAACTGAGACACACACATCAGGCCCAATTGTAGTCCTCTGTGTTTCTGATGAAGTATTGACTCGCTGAGTCTCCTACTAAATGAGCTGACTGCAGGATATGTAGTTCTTCACATCTCTTAGTCAGTAGATATTTCCCTATTACAGGGGGAGCAGAAGCCCTTGCAGCTACATAGTTCAGGACCAGCAAGTGCTGGAAAAGGTCCTCATCTGTCAGAGGGTTACAGTATTTGAGAATGTTTTGCATTCAGGCAAACTGCATTGATTGACATAAATGATATCTGGTTGACCTTTTTCCTTACTCATTTTCATGAAGTATGTTTTAAAATTCCTATCTTAGTTTAATTTTGCAGATACCTTACTGCAATTTACGATAGTATAAAACAGAATGGCTTATAGAAGTGATGGGTTTCATTTCATTAGAGAAAAATATCTACGATATTTAATATACTATATACTAGCTTTAGGTCTAGTTTCATTTGCTCTTGTCTTCCCAGCGTAACAGCCACCATCCATGGCCTGTGTGTATGCCAAACACCCAAAAAGAGAACAATGCCTTGAAAGACCTCTTGCAGGATTTTCTGTACTGTTACCTTTGCCATTTTACTATGAGAATGAATGTGGATTTTCTCTTTGAAGTACAAGTAAGGGCAGAATAAATCCATTGTAGGAAGTTATAATTTGTTTTAAGTATGATTTTTATTGTATCAGAGGAAAAATTGAGATAGTAGCGTGAAAATTCAAAAAAAATCTGCATACCTCAACAACCACAGATATTCCAAAGATTTTTTTGAGTCATTTGACATTTACTAGGGCTAATGTTATGTATTTTGACAATATTTTCTGTCTGCCTATTTCTTTTAGTAATAATGATTTATTTTTTTCTGTTTAATAGTTTAGTGCTACACAGCAGCAGTTAGTGTCATTTAAATACTTGCTTCCAAATCTTAAGATCAAATTCAAGAAAAAAAAATATTTGCAAAATTCACTTCTTAAGGTGTGTATCTGAAAATAATGCTTAGTTTAAATTAAGCTGTGTTGTTTTCAACTACAGTGTTAGTAGCTTTCACAGAATCTCTTTTATGTACTCTGTAAGTGACACTCCACTGCTGATTTTTCCTGTGTTTTTTCTTCTGAAACTTTTGTTATGATCCACAATAAAATTTGCACCTGAAATTCAACACTGTATGTTGTTGTTGGGCCAAAATATGACATATATGAAAAAAAGCTAGGAAGGCTGTATGGTTTTATGTTCTCAGAAGTTCCAGACCTCTCTATTCATCTAAGCCATTCTCAGTTACCTCCTTGTGGGTGTACTTGGTGTTTATTATTATTTTCTGTGGAGGCTGGTGACAGCTGAAAGTGGGTTGGCAGAAACGGACATGTAAGCATATGCTCAAAATGATTAACAGCAGCAGGTCAGGAAAATTTTGTATTTGACTCAAAATGGCAAAGCATGCCTTTGCTTTAATATTGCTATGTTGAGCTCCTTTGGGGGGATTTTTCAGCTGGTTATAATGTTTTCTTCAGGGTAATTTTGTTATTTAAAATTTAACAAAATGTTAGTGAAATGTTAAAATTATCAAAATTAAACTGCCCATTTCAAAAAATAACTGTATTTAGGAAGATTTTACATATTTATTTTTTTTTATATAAACTTGTTTTTGTTGTGATCCTTTAATGCAGGAGCTTCATTGCAGAACTTGGAGCCAGTCAAAACTATAGGCATCTAAAGTGTCACAGATCAACAGTTTTAGCCACTGAATTACTGGAATGAATCCAGAAGCAGGTGTTTGATCTTTAGTCTGCTTGTAAAGCTGAAACTACCAAGCAGAGCTGCCCAATCAACAGGGTGAGTTTTAATGCCATTCTTCAATCCCAGCACTATTACTCAGAGCTGGAAAGAAGTATATCTGCTTTGGATCCACGGTCTTAAGCCCCACCATATGCACTTCCAGCTTTTGTCCCAAATTTTATGGGTTTTGTCCTGAAGAGCAAGTAGACTTGCAGTCATATATTGCAGTACAATAAAAAGGTGATGGTCTAGGTACCTCAATTTCTTCATTGTTAATCACCTAGAAAGTGAAAGACATGGAATGGATTGCAATGCCTTTCTGCACCCACGGGAGTAATTTCTCCTCTTTAGAAGAGTACTGTAACCTGCAATATGAATTTAAGGTGATAATTTTTTTTTAATGTTGGTAGCAGGGCATTGTTCACTTCCAAGCTGCAGTTGCACCTTTATATATAAAATAATTCCACATTAACTGCAAGAGGGAAAAAGTGCAGAAGAGGGAGCATAACTGGTGGTTATGTTGAAAAGGTGGAAAAGGTTTTGAGGGAAGAACATACCTTCAGAGCCTCCTCTAAAGCTTACCCCTGTATTTTAAACTATTAAAGGGTGATAGAATATTGAAATATTTTGAAGAGGGACCAGAACTAACGTCATGTCTATTTCAATGGAAAGTTACTGCTGAATTTTCATACAAGATTCTGCTGTTACTTTGAGTGCAAAACAGCCCCAAGAAGATATTGCTACCCCGCACAACCTGCAGCCTGAGGTAGGTGTGCATTTCCTCACCAAAGCAAGTAATTTCATCCACTGCTTCCCTCATCCATAAGCTGTGTTTAAGGAAATTGACAGACATGACTGCATTTTGTCTGTCAAGTCAGTTAAGGTTTCTTGGGCCTTCTCTGAATGCAAGTATTGTATTGAGTGCTGCATCTCATTTTTGGATTCCAGGTAGATTAAAACTAGAACTACTCAGCTGACCCATTGAGACTGGGTCAGCTCGGAACATGTGAAAGATAAAATTCTAGGAAATTTTCAAATACAAATTTAGACGCCTTCAGGGGAAGGTGGTGTTTGAACAGATTTTCCAGAATCGCAACTTTAGTGCCTGTATTCTGTGTGAGGAGCTGAAAATCTGCCTAGGGCCACACCGCTTACATGAACTGGGGACACAAGGGAGAACTGGGGAAACAAGGGAGAGCATCTTCTGCTTTCCTTCTGAGATCTCCATGTTGTGGCAGACTGCACAGACTGTTTCGTACTTGGTTCAGTTTAATATTATAGGGTACAAGCCTGAAAACATCTTTTGACTATTTCTCCCTCTCCTGGATGTTTGCACTATTCCAAGTCAGTGAAAATTAATACTAAACAAGCATGTTGGGGCTCTAAAGTCTTCAGCTGTGACTAATCAGCACCATTTACTGCTTAGGACTTGTGATACTGGGAAGAATGAATGGTACTGACTGTAGTTATGTCTCTGAATGATTAGTCAATTGGATCACATGCCAAACTTATAACTGTTATATTAGTTGTACAGATGAGAACTATTAAATTATGTCCAAGGGGTAAGGGTAGGGTGAAATCACTGTGTCCAGAACCTTTTTTATTTGTTTTTATTTACATTTATTTATTTGTATTGGATGACAGTACCTAGGTAAGGGGTGAGTATGTTATATTCCTGTGCACAGTCTGAAATTTGGAAAGTGCTGAAGGCTGTAGCCTCAGTTCAGGAAAATACTAAATTTACTCCAAATATGTGAAAAAAGTCCTCTGTGGTTTCTTGGAGTCTGTTTTGCCTAGAAATGGGTAAATATCCGTATCACCGTAGGAGGCCCCAGTCTCATTTACACCGAGGCCTGCATTATATTGTCTTCATATCTAAGCACTATCCTATGTAATTACCCCTTCAAAACCATTACCTTTAAGGCCTGCTTTTCTCAAAGGACCCCTGACAGCCGCTTTGTAAATTAGCTCATAAAAGATACATGCTTCTTGTCCACTCTTGTATTCATTAAGAGATTCACCTGCATGAGGGTTGAAAAACTAGGATAATTTATGTCTTGTCTTGTGAGGCCCTTGGAGATCAGATAACTAAATCTGTTGCAGAGTAGCAGAATGCTGCTGTCTGCTTTCAACCTTGGCACTAAGTTTTAGGCAGACATAACTCAGGTGTGCTTGCTGTTTGTTTCATATCCATGCCTTCAGGGTCTGTTGCACTAGCAGTTCTGTGAATGTATGTTATGATACAGTCCTCAACTTGAAAAGCTCACAGACTTGCAGGAATGTGGGAGGAGGAAAGCTATAAATGTACTTTACACAGAAGATTATGATAGGTATGGATTAGGAATCGAGTTGCTCTTTCAGTACCCAGTGTGTGTCTTTATGTTGTGGTGTAAAATGGAGCTAGAAAGTTATTAATGAGGCTTTTGTGGAATGCCAGTCCTTAGGAAAAAAGGGACAAGAGGTGTTACAAAGGCTTAAAAGATTACCACACTGCCTGTGGTAAAGATATCTAGGTGCTCAGCATCAAGTCACTGAAGCAAATAAGTATGTGCATTTGTTAGGTTGCTTGGGGAGGAATTTTGCCCATGAAAATACTGCAGGGCTATCACCTAGGAGGTAATTTACAGCATTACAAGGTCCATATATGTGAGTTAGACTTTTGCGTATGTGGTAGTAGCTCAAACACTTTAACATGTGTATTGTTAAAATAATAGAGTACTGAAGGTGTCAATCCTGGATTTCTAAGCCTTCCGGACCTCCAGATCTTTCTGAACTGTTTACAGTGGCACTTGAATAGACAGAAACAATATCATTGGAGCAGATCTGTATCCTTAATTGCATAAAAACCTTTTACATCTACTGCCTGAAACCAGCGCTTAGTTCAAACAGTGTCATAACCTTTAGCTTTATTTTTTTTTTGTGTTATCAGAACAAATTAACCCATTAGCTGCACAGACTCTATTGTGAGTCAGAGGTATATGACTCATGAATAGAACGCATTTCTATTCTGGTTCTAATTAACTTGGCCTCCACCCAAATCCTTCTTGTAAATGAAAGATACCAGATTAGCTGAAGTATATGATACATATATGAAGTATATGATGGTTTGTACTAAACTTACATGTGTATTTTTATGAGATAATGCTACAGAAAGATATCCCCATGAATGCATTACCTTAATAAATAAGCAACAGAAGTGCCTTATTTCACAGACTGTTAAAATATTGTAATTAATCTTGTTTGTTTACCACGTAAACTATAAGAGAACAAACAAACAAAAAAAGAAATGCACAAATTTAACACATTGAAAAATTAGACCTAGTCTTGATTCTGATGAGTGGAAAAGATGTTTATAGTTGTTGTATTTTCAGCAGAGGAGCCCAGAAGTGCAATATTAGATGGCATTTCCCTTTGTGATTTTCATAATTTTGCTATCTGGGAACTTTTATTCTTTTTCTCTCAAATGTAAAGGTTGAATAGCTCAGGATCCCTATCAGTACTTGTATTTGAATCACTGTGCCCTCTCTTAACAGAGCAATACCAAACCCAAATAAACTTCTCGTGTGTAAATTGCAGAGAGGGTAATCTGAGCCATTACTGAGTACAGCCTTTCAAAACAGAAGCAGTACAAACTGCATTTATGCAATTTTAAAGGAATAATTAAAAAACAAAACAAAACAAAAAAAACACACATTAACAGCCCATGCCTGTCTGACCTTCACAGAAATCAAGGCCTGAATCTTGTTTAACTTAAATCTTAACTTCTTTGTGTCATTGTAGGAACTCTTAATGCAAACGAGAAGCAGGCACACAGGTACTTGGTGGAGCCTTCCCACAAGAACACTATCTATCTCTAAAGAAATAAACTCAGAATAAAAGCAGAGGGTAAGGGGAAGAGAAAGAAATATCTTTGCACAAATACTTTATAGTTTGCAGAATCCTCATATAACACAGTAAGGGTGGGCCAGGTGGCCATAAAATAACCTAGATAACCTAGACAGATAAATTAATCGGGAGTATGCTCCATGTGCTACCAACTGTCCTGTGACTAATAAGTTAGTTTTCTACTTTGGCAGGTTCCATGGGTTTACTTGTAGCATGAAGAAAAGAGCTGGAGGGAAAAGGTCAGATTTTTAAAAGGGGCTTAGTTCGAGTGGCTCTGAAATGAAAACTTGCATGTGGACCACTACTTCCTAGACTCTGCAGTCCCACAGTTTAATTCCGGTTGGTTAGAGCACTTAATCAAGATATGCCTTCAACTCTGCCTGCCACCAGTTAGTCCTGATAAAGCCCTAACTGGGCTTCTCATTGCCTAAGTGGTGACATTAGGACTTCCATCAAAGCAAAGAAATTTGAGGCACGTATCAGACTCAGTTTCATTTAGCCAGAGCTCTATGTCCAGATCAGAGATTTTTCTGTCTTGGAAGGATGTTATCACCCTGTGCAAGAAAGACAGCCTGGCAGTAAATTTGCTACAGTACACACTTTCAGATCACTATGGGAAATTAACAAGTTGGTAGTAGGCAGATTTAGGGCACAGACTTAGCTACTGATGTTTTAAACAGTTACCCTGCTTTTCAGAACGTACATATTCCTCAATTGAAAGTTTTGAGTGTTAATTTTTTTTAATTCCATTGCTGATAGCTAGACTTTGCTTTTCATTCTTCATTTGAGATGGTAGTTTCTCTATGCCCATATTGTTTTGAGGTCCAGTTACCAAAACTGGATGGATAGCTGTTTTATGCATACAATTACATTTCCCCATTGAACAGAGCTGCTTTATGTAATCTGTAGACAAAGTCTTGTATGATCAACCAGGATGCAGAGCACAATGTGAATATAGGATAATAATGGCCAAGTTTCTCTCGGTCAGTTTCTCTCAGTACCTCCTTAAGGAAATTAGGTGTAGTTGTACTACTGGAAGCAGGAAGAAGCTGAATGCAATTGTACCCTGAATCACAGAATCAGAATTTCTAGGTTGGAAGAGACCTCAAGATCATCGAGTCCAACCTCTAACCTAACACTAACAGTCCCCACTAAACCATATCCCTAAGCTCTACATCTAAACGTCTTTTAAAGACTTCCAGGGATGGTGACTCCACCACCTCCCTGGGCAGCCTGTTCCAGTGCCTAACAACCCTTTCAGTAAAGAAGTTCTTCCTAACATCTAACCTAAAACTCCCCTGGCGTTCCCCTGAAGCTGAAGCTGAATGCAATTGTACCCTGATGCAAGAAACAGGATGGATCTCACTTGGGCACCGTAGTCCCAGCCCCTGTAGTATTCCATTTGCTAGCAGACCCTTGGCTGTCCTTCTGAGCATTTTCAGGAAATAAGCTTGACTATCTTGTGTTGCTAGGTCTTTCGCACATACCTTGAGAATTAAGGTCCAGAAGTCTTCTGATCTTCTCTTCTGTCCTCTAGTAGGACTCAACTTTACCCAGTAGTTTTGGCATTGAGACTGTAACTTCTGCTACTTTTTAGTCCCCTTTCCCAATGGCCCAGCTACCCAGGCAGACCTCAGGAATTGGGAGTTAAACCACAGTGAGTAACACCAACAGAAAACATGCTGGCTTAAGTCTGGCAAAATTTTCCATTAGGTGAATTCCCCTGATTAAAAATCATAAGATTTGTTCCAGGGAATCAAGACACGCCTGTAATTTAAACACAATCTCTCTTTTATTGCTGGCTTATTAAAACTTCCCATTCTCTATTAATCAGTGTTTCTTAATTAACATAAAATTCCCAGTGTCTGGTACAGTTCTACCACCCGCAATCCCGTGCTGTCCTGTTTGTTTCTATTTAGACTACATATTGCTTGAGTATGTAGGATTACATTGCATGCTGCAATTCTTTTCAGGGAGGACTGTGACACTTGGCCTTGATCTTGTCTTTGTCTAGTACAGAGCATTGTAAGTATCCTATATTTATTTATAACTTGGGGGAACAACAGAGGCTATCTGATACTGTGCACAGTCTGGTATTCTCTATACACTGTAATTCTCGGACGGGACTCAAGAATTACAGGGAGAAGAGCTTTGCCATTTGGAAAAGAAGTCTTACATTTTAACTAGGATTCAATTTTAGCCAACCAGCTAGTTCAGTCGACCAGTCCAATTATGGTGTGGGTTGAGCAAGTTTCTGTGTTCAGGGTTCCCTTGAGTTGTTTTTAGTTATGAAATGAAAATAAGAAATTAGGTCAGTTATACTCTATTGACATCTAATCATACAGCTTCCAAGACTGTATAGTAGTGTAGCTTTGCCTAAATTAATATTTGGCATCTCACTCTATGACACGATTTGCTACCAGTTGAAAGCTAAATTGGGAATGCTCATTCCAAATGGCAAATTACATATGTGCTTGTCTCTGAACTGGTTTTAACTCTTGAAACACTGTAGTTGAGTGCATGCAGCCCAATGCTAGAAGAGTTGCATCAGCTCTCATCTCTGTCAAAGAACAACAGATACTTTCCTGGGTGTCTTACCCCCTCCGTTGGTTATTTCTTCCTTCACTGACTGTCATGAAATTTTATATGAGCCTTTCCACCACATTTTTCCTACCTACTTTAACCTGCCAGAAATGCCCAGCTCCCAAACCTTCTGTCATCTGACCGTACCTTATGACCTACCTCATCTTTAAGGTGCTCCTTCTTCCTGGTTATGTTTTTGATCAACCCAGCATCCAAGTTCTCAACCTCATGTTCTGTGAACACACTTGAAACACAGACCCACTCTTTCTCTGCTATGATTTTAAAAGGTAGGACTGAATGAATCAGGTCAGGTTTTGCCACAGTTGGTGAGGTTTTATCAGTCAGGTTTTGCCATAATCCAGCATATTCTGCAATATAAATTTACAAAGCCTTTTCTTCTCCTCTAAGGGTTGTTATAAGAAAAAAAAAAATACAAATTTTGACCCAGCAAACAGCCTGTGGCCATTGCTTCATTCATTGCTGGTCAAATATGTGTCTGTTCACCCAGACTGCAATTTAGTGACTGCACAATATGGAGAACATTTCTCTGCCTGTTACATTGCAGAACAGTATTAAGACAGAAGAGTGCTGGGAAAACCTCAAAAGTGTCTGAGTTTGGATACATCCCAAGTGTTTTCGTTTCTTCTGTGCATTTACAGAAGTCAGAAGAGAAAACAGAAAGACCTCTAAATGTGCTATTGTTCATTTCTCTCCCTTTAGTTCTGTGATGCTCTCCTTTTAAATTGTTACAGTCTTTATTCACTCTTTACTTTTCATTTCAGCCCAGAGTTGCACATGCATATCACTTTGCATGTGCCATGGAAGCACATTGTTGAAAATAATCACATTGTTGCGATGTGAAAATGGGATTTGAGGAATTAACTGAATTTAAAGATTAGATGCCAAAACCCACCAACATGGAGTTGGTATATATTAATTATGGTTATTACTTGCATATGCTGCAAAATTGGAAAATGAAGAGATTGCACTTCTCACATGAAGCTGAATTGCATCTGCATGTCTCTCCATATGATGCAGTTTTCTTGGAAGCCCAAATGAAATGGATTGATAAAATCTGCTTCTTTACTATTAGTGCTGTATGTACCTGAGGACAGCTTTAGGCACTGTCACCACTCAGAAGCTTCCTCTTGTGAAATGAAAGTCATGTATCAGTATATTTAGAATGAAGTCCTCCCTGCTCTGCAGAGGATGAAGTTGTGTTTCTATAAATCACTGTTTTCCTCCTCTCTAGTAACTTGTGTGATTTCAAAGCATTACATGCTGACTCTTCATATTTATTGCAAAGCTAGTGGTAGTGTTATCTCAACATCACTGGACCTGGATCAGGCCAGACTTCCAGAAAATAGAAGTGTTTGGCATTTTCTCTTAAGTTATTATCTGAAGTACGCAGATTATGTGGTCTGGATAATTAAAGAATTCAGAGATCATAGTATAATATATTAAAATAAACCTGTACTTAAAATGTGTTTTACTAAACGTGAGTTAGATCTTAACATTTGAGAATGATTTGGAGGGTTAGGATAGCATAAGAATTAATTCCAGGAACGAGATATAATCAGCTTACCTTTCTTGGTATTGTGTCTTGCTAAATGTAAAAATAATAATAATAATAATTAAAAAATCATTTCATTTACTATATAATTATCCACATGTTTTCTTGAATGAAAGCATAGCAAAGATCACATTTCTGGCACATTTGGGAGCAAAACAGTTAAATTGCTAACAAATAATGTTTTGTAGTTTGTATGAGAGCCAAGAAGATTAATGAAATGTTCATGAGAGAGTCTGGCAAGTGGCCACATTCCTATGGGAACATTGCTGCAGTGAGGTTTAACGGAGCATGAGGGACATTAAGAAACAAATGTGTGGGAGTTTTAGGGTGAACTGTAAATGATCAAGAATCTAGTAAAACTAGGTATCGTATATTTTGCCTTTGAGGCTTTTCAGGGAATCTCTGCAACATTTCTCACTCATATCTAAACTCTGTGAGGAAGATGAGCAAAGCGCATCCTCTTTTTTTTTTTTTTTTTTTTTTTTTTTTTTTTTTTGTAAGAGCAGCTGCTGTCAAACACTTGAGCTCTACTGACTTCTTTGGATGTTACAGCAGATGTAAGCTCATTAAACAAATGGCTACAAGAAATAAGTCTTTTAGCCTGACCAGAGTTTTTTGTGTAGAGGCTCCTCAATTTAATGCTTAATCTGTCAGCCTGCCCAAATCTTGCATATGCTTTTAATTGCAAAAAGCTGTGTTAATTTTATGTTTTAGACAAGGCAAGGAGAAGATGCATTAATACAGAATTATTTCTGTTTCTGCTGTACTGCCCTTTCACAGCAAATGTCTCGAAATACAAGTTTATGATTATACGATCCACCAACATGCTATATCATGCTATATTAAAATTTAGTGAATGTTGTATTTAGTCAAAGATAAGAAGACAAACTAAGTTTCCTCTCTTTCTGAAGAAACATACTGTATCAGTAAGATTGTTAACAGAAATCAAACACTTCTTTTTACCATACCAAGAGATAAATTAGATGGGAAGCTGTTGATTTCCCTGAGAGCAGGGAATTGAGAGATGTATGGACTTTACAACATGCCTTCTAGAGGTTTTACAAGTTACCTAAAATAATCATCAATGATCATCATGGGTAGGAAGTCTGAACTATTACATTGAAGGAAACCTGCGTTCTTACTTACCTTTCCACTAGATGGCAATGGTACATGGTAGTTACATGTATTTTAGTAGAGGAAATTTTTAAAAACAAAAAAATGATTAGAGGTTTGACTATCTCTTTAAATGAGGACAGTCATACTATTATCATATGCTGAAACTCAGCTGTCTCAGCACTCACTGTCTCGAGTAGTAAAATTAATTTTCTTGGCATAGCAAACGCAATATCCAGATTTGAGGTAACACAGATATGGTTAATAAATCTATTCAAAAGCAAATACAGTGCTGCAATAACTAGGCTGCCTAACACACTGAGAAGTGTGTACCAAGTTTCTACTTTATGCTGGATGAGGAGCTTTTTGGATATTCAAACTGAGAGACAAACCAATCATTGGAATCATTTCATCTATTTCAGCAGAGTTACATTAGGGATGGATTTGGCTCAGGACTTTTGCATTACAAAATAAAGAGTGCAAACTACCATGCAAGGAGGGGAGAGAAATATTATTTCTATGGTGAGTCAGAACAGCATTCAGTATTGGATTCCTTTGTAAAAGCTGTCCTGAACTTACTTGTGGGCATTACATGCTAAAGAAGATATGTTGGAGGAGAAGGATGAGGAGGGGAAAAGAGGCAACAAAAGAGATGTTTTTAAATGGACGCAAAGATCTGAAGAAATGTTGTAGACTTTTGGACAGATGGGATATCTGAATCAGGCTACTCATGCTTTGACATCTGTAGAGATCATTTGAGGCATATCTGTAGTTCAGGATGCATCATGGTAGAACCGCTTTTCGCTAAAGCCTGGCAGTTTGCTGTAATACAGATTAAACTGTTCTGCTATATGATAGCTCAAAGTTACTTACCTGACTCCACAGGACTGGTTCTCATTGGCTAGACAGAGAATGTGTGGGCATAAATGCATCTTGATTTAAAGAAAATCTTTGGTGCAATCACAAATGCATATCAATGTAGAACATTTGCCCTATGCTAATCATGTACTTCAGACTGGAAGTTTTTTGATAAACGCCACCAATGGAACTTTCAAATTCATTCCATTGCAAACCAAGATCAAATTCAAAATACAGAAGTTTAACTGCCTCTTACCTGGAAGATTAATAACCAAACCTGCACAGCTAAATCTATCTGTGTGTTTAATTACCATTGTAACTTTATTTTGTACCACCCATTCATCGTATTATTAGTCTTATACAGGTCTGCTTCTGGCTGCAGCAACAAACCAGATAGATACATTATTATCAGTGAAATATTCTGAGAAGTATTGCATTGGTTATGTCCATCAGTTAGCACCACTTGTGACTTCAGAAATGAAACACAGCAGATAGTGAAGACATGGAACCATGTCACTGGCAATAAGATGACTTTTTTCTCTAAATTATCACTCTGTTTCTACAATGACCATGGTTAATTTACTTGGACTTGTCAGGTACGTCCACCTGATTGCCAGTGCAAGGCATTCCTTATTGCCTTGTTCTGGGGCTTAGTCAACCAGAAACTTGAAGCATTAAGACTGTGGTGGGCACTGGACTCAGTGAATCTGAACTGTTGTCGTACATCCTCAAAGGCCTAATGCTTGCTAATAAGTATGTAGGTGCCCAATAATTGGGGAGGACTAAGCCTTCATTCCTTCATAGCCCTCTAGATTGTCCCTTTAGCATCTATGGGCTTCAAGCCCTGTGAATTTCCACACACTAACATTTAACTCCTCATGATGTTCATAAGGTGTTCTGCAAAATCCTTGCCCTTTCATCACCCTCCACATGCACCTGAGTTAGTCTAATACACGCATGAAGAACCAGGGCCTGCCAACAGCCCCCTAGGATGGATGGATGATTATGACTGACTGTTCAGAGTAGTCTTCACTGACTTCCATGGAGGCATG
This sequence comes from Anas acuta, assembly GCF_963932015.1. NCBI lineage: Eukaryota > Metazoa > Chordata > Aves > Anseriformes > Anatidae > Anas > Anas acuta. The sequence continues at coordinate 65,022,791 of NC_088983.1, forward strand.
GCTAAGAAAAGGGCTTTAGAGTCCTGTCTAGAAATATCCTTAAAGCCACCTCTCTCCCAAGCTCAGTGTTTCTCACCTCACTGCTGTTCCAAAACATTGGTGAAGCAAGACAGGCGAAGGGACTCGTCTGCTGAACATGTTGGGTATGGGGTATGTGTAGCATCTATGCCTGGTGCTCTGCCCTATGCTTGTTCTGCAGATGTGGTCATGGCTGTGCATGTTGAAATCAGGGAATAACTCCTGTTCCTCTCACCTTTTTGGAGCCAGCACCTTGGTTCAGGAACAGAATTGCTCTGAAGCTTTCACAGATCCCTTTTGGCCTCTTGTGGTGGATTTAGTACTAAGAGAGAAATCTGGACATAGGGTGCTTCTCTTGAAGCATCGTGGAGGCTTGCAGAGTCCTGAAGGTCCCATTGTGCTTTTCAGTTTCATAGTTGCAGCAATATTAAATCAATCCGTATAGCTGGTGAAAAATCATGTTCACAGTTGGTGGACATGGCAACACATCATACTCTGCTGCGTTTTTGGAAAAATTATAATTTTCATAGCTCAGCTCTAGTTGAGGGGTTTTTGCAAAAGTACTGAAATATTATCAAGCAGAACCAATATTATTATCAAGCTCAGAAGACGTTTTTCAGGACAGAGCTTCAGAAAAGAGAAATAAGCAATAAAAATATATGATCAGGTCCCATTTTGCCATAGAGGAGTAGATTTTATTAACTGCTCTACTGTGAAGTTAGAGATACAGTTTTCAGAGGAAGTCAAGAGAAGGTTTGTGGCCTCTTGGCTCAGTGAGACATCTGGGAGGCTGTTTGAAGCCCAGCTATTCCAGCAGGGCTCAGCTGGCAGAAAACCCCCTTGTGCCTTTGCTGAGAAGTTCATTTCAGTTTGATCTTATGCTCTTTCCCAAAGCCAGTAGTTTTTTCTACATCATGTAGAAGAGAAGACAGTTTTAGGTACCAGACCATAAAAACACTCAAGCAAATCAACAGTAGCAAATGCAATGTCCCATCCATACGCTTGGACCCATGTAAAGAATTCTAAATAGTGTTTAAATAAATATATATATATATAAAATGTAGCAACATCTGGGATTTTTAAGGTCTGAATTATTATTTTGTTTGCATGTCAACAACAATCATGCTTTTGATTAGTGAGCTCTTTAGATCCTTGGTTATGCTTTTATCTTGTGTCACCCTTACTGGAAATGGTTACAAGGAGCAATACCATTGTGTATTGATGGTGTAATACACGGTGAGAATGTTGCACCACACTTAGTGATAGTTGTTGTTTTTTCTTAAACTCCATAGCTGAACAAACTATGGAAGCAGCTTCCAAGAGCTTATTGTGATTCAGGGACCTTCTGTTTACTTTGTGTGTCTCTGCAAATTCATTCAGCTTAAGGGAAGAAACTTAAAGGCTTTTAGCAGAATATTTATAAGACTGGCTCTGCCTGGCCATAGCATGGAGAAGGAAGGACATGAGATTTGCTTTGTGACATGAATCTTCGCCATGTCTACTCTGTACCCGCTCATCTTCCTGTCATTTTACTTCCAGAAGTTGGGGCACAGATTTATTCCCTACCCTCAAGTGGTACATAAGCAGAACATTCACTCAAATCTCTCTCGCTAAAGACTACTTGGAAGAATGACTCCAGAACAGGGTTACTCTTGGTTATTCTCCTGTAGCAGGCTACTCACTGTAGTAGGCCTTTGATACTGTCATATTGGACTGAGTAGGAGTCTACCAGCTTTGCTCCTGCCACGTGTGGGACCTGAGCTGCTGCATGAAGACTGCAGCCGTAGCCACCCCCCTGAAGCTCCGGGCTGGCGTCTGCAGAACTGCTATTGGGCATCAAGCAGAATGCACGCCGCTTATTAATCCTCCCCACTGTTAAGAAGAGGTGAGTGATACTTCTACAATGGAGGGTTCCAAAAGTCATTTTACTAATTAGACATAAAAATGAATAAGAAATATGTTCTTTCCTTCAGAAGGCTCTAATCCTACTTGACAGGGCAGTATTAAGCAATCCTATCAAAGAGAATGTATTTTTAAAGCAGTCCTTGGGGCAAAATTAGAGTTTCAAGAATAAAAAATAATGAGGGATGTAGTGGGGAGAGGCTTTTTTTTTTTTTTTTTAATTTATTTTTGGAACAAGTATTAAAGAAGAGCCTTTGCTTCTGAGTCAAGTTCCCATGCTTTTTCAGTATGTTCTTTGGCTGAAGTGGACTTTAGATAACAAATGTGTCAAGCTGTTCTGTCTGACAAAGTTAGAATTAGGTTATGTCTGTGCAAAAGAAAGTTTTGGAATAGCTGCAAAAACAATTATAATGCTACTTGATTCACTGATGATGTTAATTGTAAATCCATATTAATCTGGGGCTGGGCAGGAGTTGCCAGAAGGATTCATTTTCTATGTACCATGACAGATGCTTGTCTCCCTTTGCTTTTTCTCTGGTGCCATAGACCTTAGATATCTCCAGTATTTTCTGAAAGGATGAACAGTAGCCTTAAGCAAAGTTACAGTTGATAGGAAGGTTGCAATGGGCTGTATAAATCTCCTTGCATGACTTAGCTCTCATAAAAGCAGTTCATAATATTTTAATCATATTTTGGATGTTCTTGAATATTACCATGTAGGAAATATCACACGAATAGCTAGTTTATTTTTTTAGGAAGCTGTAAGGTAAGTGTATGCCCCTTCCCCTTCCCCTTCCCCTTCCCCCTCCCTTCCCCTTCCCCTTCCTCTTCCCTTCCCTTCCCATGCAGTCTTTGAGAGAGAGCCAAGAATGGAAAATAAAAATGCTTTTTACTGTATTTTAAAATTAAGGTGGAAAGCTGTTCTTTCCGGTCCAATTCCATGATTTTTATTGTCTGCAAGAATTATCAAATCCTGCTGATGATCTACACAAGACTATTTGTGCAGGAATCATGTCTGTGTTTGGGGCTGTGCATTTTTGAAAGTGTTTGAGATTTGCATGCTCTTGTGTGCAGCTGTTTAAAGCTGCTTAGATATTCGTGAGTTGTGCTAGTGATAAGGAGTTCATGAAAAAATACAACATGCGGATTGTTTTTTCCTTTCATAGGTAGATGGTTTGTCAATTTATCATGTGATAATACCAATACATAAGCAAGCTTAAAGACACAGAGGCATAATGTGTGTGCTGGGGGATGCAGCTTTGGTGTGGGATCCAGATTATTGGTGTAATTTCAGCATGGCCACACTACCATGGACTGAGCCAAAGATGAGTTACGCAGCTGCCTAACTGAGTGGAAAGAGTGGGAGTGATGTACCATAATCCCACAGATTTCCTGCTTGTAGGGAAGGGTGCTGGGATAGAAATAGCTGCTGAGAGATTCCATCAGAGCACAGAGACAAAGTAAAATATCTTCTGACTGTGGCAAAGCCCAACTGAAGAATTCAATGAATTTTAATATGTTGTTGAAAAATTATCAGTTCCATGACTGTGAGATCCATGAAGGTACTGATTAATACGAATAGGGCACTTCACAAGCATTTTATTAGGCTCTCCAAAAACTCAGATCTTGCTGCTTCAAAATATGCTTGAATTACATTTTGTCCGCAGCCATAAGAGCTAAAATGTTGGGGAGGGGATTGATTAATGAATAGGAAAGATTGTGTGTGTGCATGTTCATGTCACAGTTGAATAGAGATCACCGATCTTCCAGGCCCTTCTGTAGCTGGCACAAACAAAGTAAACACTAAATTGTTCCTGTGATAGAGACTGCACAGCCTGTGAAAGGGTCCTATTAAGTGTGCTCTTAACTGGAACATTTATGACTATAATTGTTGATGCAAGTCACTTGGCACAGCAACTAACATTTCATTCATAACATGGAGGTTTCTTGATTAGTAAGTTACCCCCTAGTTAGTTCCTGTGAATGTTCTTGAAATCAGTCATATTCTTATAACTTCTGCAGTGTTAGTCCTCCAACTCCTGAGAAGTATAACTTCACACACACACACACACACACACACACACACAAACCTTCTCTTATAATTTCTGCATATGACATCTGCCCCTTTCTAGCCACAAAGGATCAGATTTCACTAGTCTGCTGAGCTGGAAGAGCCAATATTCTAAATATTCTGCTAAAAGCCTTCAGTTGAAAGATAACTGGAGATGGGAGAGGAGGATGTCAAGTGTTGTCTGTGCTTCTCAGTCTTTAAATTCAGGGCTGAACCAGTAACAGCATCAACTATAATGCTCCAGCATCCAGTTAGTTGGTGGGGGAGTGGAATGTGTCCCTACAGTGAGAAATGACAGAAGGATCATTGATTATGGCAATGCTTCATCCTCTGTGGTCTCTCATACTCAAATAAGATCCTCATCTTCCTCCATTCCAAGGCTCTGACCATGATTTCATGTAGTGGCTTATGTTTCCCTCTAGTTCTTTTATTTAAAAACAAAAACACGCATTTTCTATAAATAACCCAAGGAAAAACTTTTTTTTTCTTTTTTTTTGTTTCTTTGCTGAGCATCTTCATCCCTCCTTTAAATGTTCAAAGATAATAATGGACTATCCCTATCATTCCCTTGGTTTTGTTTTGGGCTGTATAAATGAATTTCCAAGTCTGTGACCTTCTGCATCAGGAGTACCATCTGCTTGAGGGTGACATTTTCATCATCTTGGCAATCAAAGATGTAGAGTTACAGCCTTTTATACTGCCTGTTATTTTGGAGCAGAAAGGAAATGAAAAGATCAAACTTTTACTTTATTTTGTAATTTGTCTTTCTTTATGGATACACATGCAAATATAAGGTACTATCGTCCGCTAGTAACTCACCTTTCAGATGAAATTTAGAGCTGACCATTATCTAGAGTGAGACCGTTTAAGTAGGATGCTGTTCTACAAGGGCTGCACAACTGGAGATTAATTTAGTGGTGGTCTTAACTAAGGCATTTTGCATGGGTGGTTTTCATTCTCTAGAGCTAGCTGTCTGAACTTCAAATCCAGGCAGGTCTGAAGTTACCTGTAAGGGTCATCTCTGGCACACCAAGTCCTTAGGAGAAATTTATGAGACTTGGGTGTGTACATTGTTAGTAAAGATCTCATCTCTGTAAAATGTATGAGAGTGTCAGCATAAAGCTGGAAATCTTTTGGCTAAGGTGTCTTCCTAGTTGTAGTCCCAAACTTCCAGGAAATGCGGTTTTCTGATTATTATTTTTTTTTAGCTAAAGGTCCGATTTAAACCAAGTACTTTGGTTTAAATATTTCTGTAATGACTAAGTTACACAGATGTAGTACCATTATGGCTAAGTCTCCATTAGTTAACCTAGGTTTCCTGCTGTTATGTTATTTATTAAGACGGTTACTTCTTGAATTGAAATTTGAGATACCCATTAACACATGTTATGAACTGAACAGATGGCTATATATTTCTAACCCTGAAAAATATATTTTATTCAGTTAATACAGCTGTCCTGACATCCAGAATCATAAAAGTTAAGATAAACTAAACTTTACATAACATTTATATTTTTCTTAAGTATTTACTTTAAAGTATCTCAAATGCAAATTTGTATTGCCCCACAAAATTGCTCATTTTCAAAATATTTTACATGCTATCACAGATTTTCCCAAGGTAAGAAATAACTGCAGATCAAATGCAGCACAGCATTTTAAAAGTTAGGAGCTCAGCGTGCAAAATGGTTTGCACTGATTGAACAGATAGAGCCATTACAGGGACAGAGGCGACATCTGTGTTGCCGCTAGGTATTCTCATGGTCCAGAGCATGAGTCGAGCAGCACAGCCCAGAGCCACTACTGAAGTAGCTCCAGTGAAAGCAGGTGAATGGTCTGCTGAGGGTTTCTCCTGGACAGTGTGTGGTGAGGGGATGTTGGGATCCAAGAAGTCTGGCCAGAGTGGCCTAAGCCTGTTGTTGAATGGAAGAAGCATTGGTAGCTTTGTCATGTGTGATGCTATGCTGTTAGTCAGGCCAACTTGGTGTTTAGTACCAAAATCACTTTTCTGTAATGTTAAATGTTTTTATTATTTTTTACAACATCAAGTTTTATGGGGTTTCTGTCAACCAACTGCAATAATAACAACATAATAAAAAGACATGTTTGTTTAGTGAGTAGAGTGCTGGTAAAGGTCCTTAGTTGGCTGCCACAGGAGCTGAAGCTCTAGAGTTATCCAGAGAACAGGTGCTGGAGGTCAGCAGCAGGACAGGCTTGCCCAATCTTGCTCCCAGAATGTGCTCAGCCCACACCAGCACATAGTGTTAGCAAGGAGGGGTGTGCATCCCTCTTCTACAGGTGAGGGGAATTGAAACACAAAGGGGTTAAAAGATTTGTTTGAAGTCAGTCCTCAGACTGGTCAAAAGCCAGAAATAAAGCCCAGGTTTCTGCAGGTCACAGTAGCATATTTCACAATTAGGCTATCTGAGTTTTCTTCTGATATAAACTACTAAGAAATTCACTAAGACCTCTTTGTGTGTGATTTCAATAAACCAGCCATGCGACTCCTTAGGGAGGAAATACACAGTGCAAAATTATGGACTGCAGGCCCTCGTTACACCAGTCAGCCAGACCGCAGCTCTGACCAACAGCTGCTTCATTGACTCTGGGAAAGGGAAATACTAGCTCTAGTCTAGTTCCTTTGGGGCTGTTGTCCTTGTCATGAATGTGACACTACAAAAACGTGCCATTAATGCACATGCAAACTGAAGTTTCTTTTTCATCACTCAAACTTGGTAGCAGGGTTACATTGGCACTGTAGAGGTACCCAAGCTTGCAGGGGATGACAGAGCTTGTTTGAGTACCACAGGCAGCCCTGCCACGGCAATCTAAAATACCACAAGGGCCAGTTATCCTACAGTGCAGCAGCTTTGTGGAACGACAGTGAAGTGACTCTTGTTACCCAAGCCAAATTGCTTTCTTGGCTCTTTGCTGCACTGTAGGTTGCCGTGGAGGTATTCACATGCCTGTTCTGTAGAGCAGAATGAAGAAATTCAAAGAATTTGGGGTTGAAACTAGCCACTTCCATGGAGAAGGGGACAGGAGGGCTGTGGATGAACACTTGACATGAATGTTACTTTTGGTTCTAGATGTTATAACCCTTAAATCTGGAGGTTCGGGGAGAGGAATCATGAAGGTCCCTTCCCAACTGTTGCTGAGAAACAAATAGGGTCTACCAGGGTAGCAGCTTCAATTTAAAATTGATGTATTTGAGGGGGGAAAAATAGCCTTCCTTCTAGAGAGAGCAGGACATGAAACACTTTGGGGGAACTTAAAAATGAAAGGGGGCAATTTTAGTTATGTTTTTAAAAAGCACAATAATTGAATGTCCTTTGAGTCACAGTTAACAATCTAGTTTGGGAGAACAAGGAGGGAATATATTTTTACACTGTAGCAAACACAAAAGAAGCAAACTTAACTAAATCATCCGTGATACCTTTTCTGTTTGCTTTTCTTTGGTATGTTGTTGGGAAACAGGCCAATTTCAGGAATGTAGTTTTTTAATTTTCACTACAATGATGGGTAAACTGATAACGTTTGCAAAAATCTGGAGTAATGTTCTGGGGATAAGGCTAGACTACACTGACTGACACACAAAGAAATTGTCTTTTTAGGAAACATAGACCTTTAGAACTGCAGAACTGTGAGAGCTTTCAGAAGATCATTCAGTCTAACCCTTCACTGAGGCAGGATCAAATACTCCCAGACCACCCTGACATGACTATCTTAGCTTCTCAAAAACTTCCACTGAAGGGAAGCTCCTGTGCCTCCCCAGTTGGTCTCATCAATATAGTGCAAAATAACATAAAGATTCAGAACATGGCTCTGTTACATTTATATAGGGACAAATTTACACTGCCATGACAACATAAAGGGTTTCTCAAGTGAGATTCCCATTAGGTTTAATGTAAACTTTAAGACCCTTTTATATTGCCAGAGCAATATGAAGGGTCCACTAATGTAAGCTAAAGTGAGGCACTTGGTTTCTGATGATCTTTCTGTGGCTGTAGTCTAGGAAAACTCCCAAGGACAATGATGATAAAGGCTGCATTAAGAAAAGTATATATGTTCCATCCCTTCTCTGATTGTGTTGCACAGTGCCAAAATATGAATTGTCTGCAATAAAAAGAATTGTGCACTGATGCCAAGAGAGGGTACAAGATTCTGAAACCATCTGTCACGTTTTAACACTTTAATACAATAGTCTTTTGACAGAATTTAATAGTTCTTTCCAGTGCTTTCTGTATTGCACCTTCCACAGCTCACGATCTAAAGAGAGCTTTCAAATACACCCGTGTCACCACCTTGTGTGGTAGTGACATGTCCATGGTGATTTGTACAAGCCCTACCCCACGAGGATTGCCTGCAACTCTCATCATCTGCATTTCATCCTACTGTCTCAGAGAGAGCAAAGCTCTGCAGGAGACAGCATTCCCTTTCTCTCTTGCTGAAAACAGTACAGCTCTTTTCCTTTGCTTCCCGACTTGAAATCACTTGTTGATCTCCAGACAGCTCCAGGCCTGCGTATCACCCATTTGAAGAGCAGCCCTCCAGGCTCCCCTCCTCCACGACCCCATATGTTTGAAGCAGCTGGTGTGCCTGATCTGTGATCCAGCTGCACTTGGCACAGAATTATGGAGGTGAAGAGAGAGGCTGCAGGTGAGGGTATGCCTCTGAGCGTTGCCCCAGGCTAAAAGAAAGGCATGCTCTTCAGCTGCAGCACAGTGCTGGATGGCCTTTGACTGCATGTGACCTGCATGTGGTGTCTCACTCTGTGCAGCAGCAAAAGCTGAGGGGCCTGAAAACCTGTTTTGTTGCATGATGTGCCATAATTGACAGGAAGGTATCCAGTCTTCTTCTAGAATGCCTATTTTAGGGATTTTTTTCTCACTCTGTAAATTGAATAAACCAGTTTCACAATCTGCTACAGGCCCCACCCTGCCTAACCCTGGCTAGTTAACCTGTAACAGATTGCAAAACTGGTTTGAGTCACACAGTGAAGAAAGAGATGTAAATTAGCCTTTTAATAGTTTAACTCTCCTGACCAATAACTTAAGCCATTAGTTGTTAATGGTGGTGCCATAGAAGCACAACACGTGCCACCCAGTCATTCCTATTTCACATTATAATGTTTCCTTTCATGTTTTTGGAGATTAAAACTTTGTAGGCAGGAGTAAACTTCCTTCTCAGTACTGCAGCCTAGATGCCTAATTTCTTTATGTAGGATTCACATATATACTATGAAGAGCTCTGATGTAACTGAACAGTCATAGCTCTGCTGATATGCATTGCCTTGCTATGCCACTGTATCTGGCTTGTGCGTCTGAGCTAATTATTGAATGAAATGTAGCTAATATCTCATTCCTTTCAAACGTGGGTAACAGAACAAACCCATATCTCAAACATTTTTACTTGTGGTTTTCCACTGACCTGATTCCTTCAGACACCTACAGGTTAGTCAACAGTCACTCAAAGAGAAAACCGAAAAGGTAGGGACGATATTTAATATATGTAGGTTGTTAATATTTGCATGTTAATAAAAACTTGATTCTACACAAGTTTATTTTCCCTAACATTTTGCTATAATGCATAGTCAGAAGGAACCTGCATGCCTGATACAAAATGTAAAGTCAGGTAACACTCCTGAGCAGGTGGCCCTACCAAATGGCTTTAGGTATTTCCCTTTTCCTCTGGCCCATTTTCAGCTTTCATTTCTTTTATTGCAAAAAGGAGCAGAATGAGCAGGAAGTGTAAGGTAGAGAGGCGTTAATGGCTAATTCTAGTTCAGATGAAGCCAACAAAAAATTTTTGCTTGGGCTACACTTAGGCCACAAAAATGATGAATCTCACTTCTCTGTTTGAAAAGGTGTACTGGTGTCCGTGCTCCTGGTCTTGAGGGAAGGAGAGATTGTGTGCTGTTTCAGTTCCCAGTTCTGGGGGCTACCTCCAGTAGCATCTTGCCCAGAAAAGCTAGAACTGACCCAATGCTTTTTTTCTGCAAGGAGTACAGTAAAATGCAATGAATGGAGAACCCCCTTCTCTGCATCAGAGACACCTCCTGCTACTAGGCAGTGCTTTCTCTGTGGGGCTTGGAGGATTGTTTATCTCAGAGGAGGACATTAAACACAAATTCCTTCAGCCTTGATGAGAAGCACTAAAGCTTATATACCTTTATACTAGGGAAGGGCAGTGAACAGCAGTGCTATCTTCCTCATCTAGTCACTGTAAAGCAGGGAGGCCAGCTGCAACTTTGAAAAGCAGCAGCAGAAGTACCCTCAGTGGTGGTAGCTGGGGCTTGAATTGCAGGAGAAGGATACCTCCTGCTATGCCAAACAAAGTGTCTCCATGCTGATGGGGCAGACCTCTAACTCTCATTTTTATCTAGTTCTACACATCCCAAATTTTCCTGTGGTGAAATCTTAATCTCAGGTACCTGCCTTTTCTCATGCATTGGGACAGAAAAAAAGAAATAGTGAAGGGTAGTGTGGTAGATGTGTTTGCATCAGGAAAGTGTGATGTGCTAGAGGTGTAAGGAGTAGTTAAAATAATGGATGGTACTGAGTTCTGGTGTTACTTTAGCTACTGTGAGTATTGCTTTGACTTCCTGTAACAATTTCCAGTCAGTAAAAAGGAAGTACTAATGCTTAGGACACAGGGGTGGTGTGAAGATCAACTGCTTAGTGTTTATAAAGTGACTTGAACATGATAAGTGTTATGTAAATCAGAAAATTCTGACAGACACTATCCATCTGGGACTGATCAAGAAGAATAACAAATTAGCTAATTTCTTCAGGATTTGGGGGGGTAAAAGAGGCACATAAACATACAAAGCTGTGCAGGTGGTAGGGTAATTGTATTTGTGAAGTCACCTAAGATGAAATCACATGTGAAATGAGGTTAGGATTCTCTACATTGATGATAAGCATTTGTCTATTACATCATCTCATTGTTTGACATGCTTCTACACAATTATTTAGTGGCCATTTAGAGGACCTGCATTTCAGATTTACTTGCGTGTCCTCCTTACCAGTCACATACACCGTGGGCAGAGTGTGTGTCCTTGTGTGTCCTGTGTGTTGTACAGCACACAGCCCTGAGCTGTGCATTCACTGTCTAGGCTGACTTGCCATCGTCACTGTCTATTTATTAAGTCTGTGCAGTTATGAAATGAAACTAGTGCACTTCTTTTTCCCCACCTTTGGAAGGCATTTCTTGTCTTGCAGCACAGCTGTGTGAGGTGGTCTGTCCTTTCCACAGAGCACTTCAGACACTGGCAATGCTTCCTGACTAGCTCTCTGTGGGGCATAATGCATCATGGGCATATGAGCGGAAAACCCAGAACAAAGAGAGCATTTGCAGTCAGGATTAAGCTTCACAGCAGCCAGTCCATCTGATGGACCTTGGAAAGCTGCAGAACTCTGAATTTTAAGAGTGTTAAACAGTTGTTTTAATTTCAAATAACTAACACTGTCAGTTCAGTTACTGTTTGCCATTGCTGAAACACGGTAGAGAAAAAGCAGTGAGAGAAAAGACTGTCCTTTGTTAAAATTAACAATGGGGTTGCTATTCTGACCAGACTAGAGCACTCACTAGCCTCAGTGGCTCCTCATCTCCAGATGACTTTTCCTTCTCCTGTTTCCAAAACTGTCTTCCTAAATACAGGCTAGATAAAAAGTATTTGTAGTTCCCCTGGGAAGGATGAAAAAAGGTTGGGATTTACATGGTGATATTTACTGCTACAAATTCTGTAATGATCATTCCAGAAACTTCATTCAGTAGTTCTCATCCAACTATGTACCCATGCACCATTTATGATTTCCCAGCAGCTTTAGGTAATTTTTTTTTCATTACCCAACCAGCTATGAATTACTCTGTAAAATTCTCACTGAAAAGCCATGTAAGCTTGGCCTTCAAGCATAAGTTGCAAGAAGGAATGCATTACCTTATACTCAAATGAGTATAATAGGAAATGTCAGGTTGACTAATAACTATACCATCACACAACATGCTTCTTTCCATACAAATAGTGTGGACAGATGTCCAGGCCAGGCCTATGGGAGCTAGAGCTGTGGGACCCTTTGAATTGATGACAAGATGGCCACGAGATAATTTGGAAGCAGTAACATCACAAGGGACAAGGGCAAGGCCTGTCTGTGAAAGGTGCTTCCAAACCACACACAGGTAGGGAAGGTCTGGTTGGGCTGCTACGGGGTGTGCTGGGACAAACTGATGTCATGAATGGTGTTTGTGTGTCTATCTTGGTGACAGCAGAAGTTCTACCTAGAAATCATTCATTTTTGAATGAAAGAAGTCTGGCTCCCTCCTCTCCCCGTAGAAATCACCTGTGGAGTCATTTTGGTGAGATGAATGAATGTTTGTGAATAGCCTTGTGTAACAGATCTCACAGCAGGTGGTGCTTTTAAGTGTTTTGAAATATTCCTTAGATGTAGATTTTGAGCACCATCCAAAGGAAACCTATAAAAGCACTTAGGTGGTTAGGATAAATATTAAGGTGCCTTTTATTCTTATTGTTATTACCATTATTATTATTATTATTATGTTATTACTATTACTAGTATTATTTAGGTTGTCTGGATAAGTATTGAGATTTCCCAGACTATTTACCTACCTAAAAACATTGAAATCAAAGGGAATTAGACACTTAGTTACAGTGAAGGATAAAAACCACCTATGCCTATCTTCAGGCATCTAAATACCATTAGAAACCTGGGGCAAGGTGAAGAGAAGGAATAAAATAGGCCATTTACATATTAAGTAGGCTAAGAAGTGCTCAGATACCTGAAATTTTGATGAATCAAGAAAGAGATTCCATGGGAATTTGAATAGGATTTTTCTCCTTTTTTTTTTCCCCACCAGGAAATACCTGTAACACTACAAAATTTGTAGTGCAAATTATTTTTTAAAAGCCCAGCCACCCAACTGGTACTCACAGTAATTTGTTTCAATCAGTGGTGCTAAGAATTATTGCTATCAGTAGAAGGAATAGGCTGCCGTGCTTATATTGTTTGCTCTAAAGCAGGACAAGAGCCACACCATTTTGATGTTAGTGATTTCATCAGTGAAAGAAATAGACAACCCTGGACTCTGGTCATGCAATTTTAAAAAGCTCTCAGTTCACCTTTAGAAATAAGCAACCAGATTTGTCTGAAATTACATATTTCCACTCTCTGTACTATTTTAACTCAGTTGGGCTCTGAAACCGTAGTCAATGTCCTGGCTTCCTCTTGACTCAATTATTGTAATTCATTATTAAACTGTTACTTGTTTTCATTCTTTGCACTGTCTGCTGCTTTACAAATCTCAGCAGCTAGATTTATAATATGGAGAGCTATTTTTCATTACATTACAGCTCACCCATAGCATTTTTGTTGGCGTGTTCAACAATGCACTGATTTGGGTATTTAATTCCTTGCACACTATAGATTAACCCAAATCTATGTGCTGCTTTTAAGCAGTTCCTGAGGTTAGCAATTTTCCTAACCTGAACTGCAATCCAAATACAAAGTTTTAAAATAATTTCAGTGCTCGTAACCAAAATGCTGTATCCAAGCATTGTCGAACTTTGACATTCATTCCGAGTCCAAAAGAGGCTCTGGATCTAATGTTTGCAAAGTCCATCTTGTTTTCACCTGCCAGTTAATTACTCCAGGAATAAGTAAATTATTCTGTTAACCCTGTAACTTTGGATACTATTTCATCTCTTGGAGACTTAAAAGCATCATCTGGGTGGCTGGGATGGGAAATGCAAGTTATATGTCCTGAACCCAGCACACCTAATGGCAAGGAGGAAGCAAACTACAACTCTTCCATTAGGCTCCACTATCGGTGGTCTCATTAATGAAGGTAAAAGCGGTTCCTATATGTATGCCGCAATACAGCATCCATCTTATCTCTAAGTACATGTATGTTCACACTTGTCTCCTCCCAACTCTCAATAGGGCTCACTCTCAAGTATTTCACCGACAAGTGCAAAACTTGGTAGTATTACAGACCTTTGTTCTCTAATGGCATATTCTACCCTTCCTTACCTTATTCCATCCATTGTTAAACTACTCCCATTTCCTCACTGCCATCTCCTATTTCTGATACTTATTTTTCGTCTCCTAACTACAGTCACCCCTGTTGTCCAAGGGCTTTCCCCTCAGTTGTTCTTTCTGTTCTATTTATTCCTTTATTTCTGCAGGTTTCCCTTTCTCCATTTTATCCTTTTTATTTTTACTTTCTTTTTATCCTTCCTGCCTTCCTTCAGTAATAACAAATATTTCTCTCCCACTCCCTTCTCTCATCTTTTCTGTGTCTCTTCTCTTTATTCAGCCTCTCTCCTTTAAGTCTTTTGATTGGTGTCCTCTTGAATCTCATGCTTTCTCTGTCTTACTCTATGCTCCCCTATTCCACACTTGTAATTCTCCTTTCTAGCTGAGATAAGCATTTGTCCCTAGGAAAAGCCCCTGTCCAGACTCGTCCCCATGTCCCTTCGTTTACTTCAGCTTTTCTAATTCTCAGCGCACCTGTGTGCCTGATAAAGCCATTCATCAATAAACACCAAGCAGGCAGCTCATCAGAGCAAGCTCACTATGTGCGAATGTGCCTCCAGTGTCCCTTCCTCCTTCATCCACAGAGCCTCCAAAGAAGCCTATGCTTGCACAAAGGCAGGGGCTGGACGATACTGATGCTGTCTTCCCACAGTCCTCACCTGTCAAAATACGCAGAACTCCATCTCCCCAGTACACAATTTCTTTCTGTTGGAAATTCACTGTGATTCCAGGTATGTATTTTTTTTAAGTTTGTCAGTCTGATGTGATAATGAATCACATCACAGCCCATAGGATATATGAGCCTATGAGCCTCTTGCAAGAAAGATCAATACTTGTCGGTTTCCCTTTCTCAGTTTTCAGAAGTTTTTTTTTTTATTATTATTATTATTATTTTTTTTTTTCCTGGGGCTCACTGGCCTACAGGCCAGGCTCAACAAATGTCATGATTTAGTCACCATGTTACTTTGCTGTCCATCTTGGCCTCAGTTTTTGTAGTTTAATCACTTTAGTTACCTGTGAGCAAAATGCTGTCAGGACAGGATTTCTGCCTTGAGTTGAAAACTGGATGGTGGATGAACATGGTGTTAATGGAAGATCCCTAGTCTTCCCTGAGCACCTCCCTGCCTGTGAAGAATATCAGCGTACAGAATTTGAGTCTGAGACATAATCAGAATTTTGTGAGCTTTCCCTGCTGCTTGCAGTTAACAAAATGTGCAGGCAGCAGGTAAATGTAATTATTCTTTTCCATTAGGTGAGCATAATCCCACAATTTTTTCATCTGTCATTTGTGAAAGCTACTAGAAGTAAGAAGTTTTCAAACTGTTTATTTATTGTCCAAAAAGTTGCCATTCTTCCTTCCTGTGCACAGAGCTATGATACTTTTTGGGCCCTGCACAGGCATAAAAGTTAGAGTCAGTATTCTTGGCACTTTCTCTAGAAGCCTCATGGAAAAAAAAAATGCCCCATTCACATAAAGGGGTTCCACATTTCTGTACATACAATGAACATAGTAGAATTAGTTTAATCTCTAGTTTAAGTCTACTGACATAGTTAAAAATCAATGGTATACGGCTCAGGAGACAATGTTTTTCCCTGTTTTTGTGCTCTAGTATTGGAAAAGAGTTGGTAAACTTTGGGTGCACTCAAAAAGATTATGGCATTAGTATAGACATCTGCACAGTGGTTGAATTTCACAAGTTATGCAGGCACTTAGACACTTACTAGACAATAGTATTGGAGCAGTTTGAAAAGGAGAAGGGGAAGAAAAAAACAAATTTGTGTGTGTGGGGGGTGGGGGTTCCTTGTAGCCTGCTTTCAAAAAGAAAGTTTTTCAGCCAGTGTGGAATGGTGGAGGGAAAAATATCCTAAAATATATTCCTTCTCCCATTTTTCCAATCCTTTGGCCAATGCTTTCTCAAATTTTGACTCAAGTTGGTATTATTAGTTGTTTCACACTGTTTCCGTAGGGTTGAGTTTGAACAGATTAGATAGCATTAGTGTGATGCCCATCACACACGCTCAGTGCCTGGTCCACAAAGATGAAAAACAAACAAACAAACAACAACAGCAAAAAAACAAAACAAAACAAAACAAAACAATTGCAGCCTCTATGTGAACTGCAATGTCAGCTTTAAGCAACTTGTTTTCAAGAGTCAGTCATGGGCTAGAATAGCAACTGTTATCAGCATGGCTACCCTACGAGATCGGTACTGGGAAAGCACGAAGAAGGGCATGTTTCAAGTATTTTCAGAGAGAAACTTGGCATCTTTTTGTAATGTCACACACAAGCAATATACAGGGTACTTATTGTGAATTCTGCCAGCCCCATCCAAGTGTGTCGTGAGGTTACACATGATGTGTGATGTTATCAGACAACACCAACATAGGGTGCTTCTGAGGTTGTAATGCGATTTTCCTGACATCTCCAAAAGTGGGAGCCCTGCTGGTCAGACTTTCAAAGGTGGATAGAAATGTATGTTTCCACATCAAAATAGGCAATTTATTTGACAAACAGGCACCGCGGTGTCCAGTTATCCTTTTTGCTTATGCAAATACAAGTTTTCACAAGCACAACAGCTGTGCCTGCACTGTGATTATTTCCATAAGGTAAGAAATTGTTAGC
Organism: Anas acuta; assembly: GCF_963932015.1. NCBI lineage: Eukaryota > Metazoa > Chordata > Aves > Anseriformes > Anatidae > Anas > Anas acuta. Next base: position 65,039,457 of record NC_088983.1, read on the forward strand.
TGAAGGAGATGTGCCCTGTAATAACGCTCAGGAGCATTTCTGGGGAACGGTTTGTCAGATGCGAGAAGGGTAAAGTAAGCTAACAGCACTTAGGCTCACAAGTTGAGCAGTGCAAAACTTGCAGCACGAAACCCGAAGCTGGAGCCACTTTTGTGAGAAAGGTCAAGCCCTTTGGGCTCCTGGGCCACGCCGTGTCCGCATCGATTTGGGCTGCGATGCGGACAAAGCTCTCCTGCTCTCCCCCTGCTCGGGGCTCTGGTGGGCCCGGGGGGTGCTGCAGGTGGCCGCCTGGCACAGGCCTCCCGTGCCGGGGCCCGCCAGGGGTTTGGCCGCGCGAGGCCGTAGCTGCGTGTCGGAGCCCCCCGGGCGGGCCTGCGCTCTCCGGACCGGCCGCTGCCGCGGGCCCCCCCCCGCCGCGGGCTCCCCTATGAGGTCAGCGCGGCGCGGAGGCCCCGCCCGCCGCCCCGCCCGCCCGCCCGCGGCCGCAGGGGGCGGCGGGCCGCGCTCCGCCCCGCGGCCGCCCCGCTCCCGCGTTCATTTCATTCCTCCCCTCATTCCGCGCATTCCTGGCATCGCTGGCGCCGCGCAGCCCGGCCGGGAGCCCGGCCCGCCCCGCCGCCGGCCGGGCAGCAACTCATCCTCCGAGGGCTCCGTCCGCCGGCCCGCGGCGAGCTCGCGGCGCGGTATAAATAGTTGGGCGGCCGATTAAAAATAGGCGCGGGGCCGCCGGTAGCCGAGGCGGCCCGGGGGCGGCGGGCGAAGTTTGCCGGCGGTGCGCGGAGCGGGGGCCGCGGCGCGGAGGTAAGAGGCGGCCGCGGGCGCGCACGGCGGCGCCTTGTGCGGCGGGGCGGGGGGCCGGGCGCCGGGGGCCGGGGGCCGGTCCCGGCAGGGGTCGGCCCGAGGGGCCGGCGCCCCCGCAGGTGCCGGGGCCGGCCGGCGAGGGGCCGCGGCGGGGGCAGAAGTTGCTCGGCGGAGTTGCTGCCGCTGCGGGGCCGCGGCCGGAGCCGCAACAGGCGGCCGCTGCCCGCTCCGCTGCCTCCGGCCGCCGCCGTTCGCACTTAGTTGCCTGAGTCACGGCGCCGCGGCCGGGCGCGCACACACCGGCGCGCACACACTCACACGCGCACTCCTCACGCCCGCCCGCACACACACACCCGCGCGCACACGCGCCGGGACTTGACGTTTTTCGCATTTTTGCCACGGGGAAGCGCGAAGTCGGGAGCAGCCGCGGGCTCGCCGGAGCCGCTCGCAGCCCCGCGGGGCCGTCCCCCGGCGGTGCCCGGCCTGCCCGTGCCCCGCGCCTGGCGCTGCCTCGGGCCCCGCTCGCCTCCCCCCTCGGGTTTCCCGCTGAAAGATGAAGGGAGGAATGTCCTTTTTCGCTGCTTCTTCTCCTTCTCCAGAGCTGCCGCCGCTGCTGCTGGTTAATTGCACGTTCAAGTGGAAAATTTTCGGGAGTCAGCAGAAACATTGTATCCAAAAAAGACAAAGTCGCAGTTACACCACCACCGAGGAGATTGTCCGTGGAAAACTTCCATTCGGTAGGAACTGTATTTTTATTTTTTTCTTTTTCTTTTTCCGTAGCGTTTTACAGAGATCTAATCTACAGATGTTCACGGTGCTGATGCGGAGGGCCCGTGGCAGCCTTTGTTCGCAGAAGGAGCGGTTTCAAAGGAAGTACACTTCCAAGGGGGAGGGAAAAGTTAGACAGGGCAGCTTTTGTAGCAAAAATTAAACAAAACAGTCCCTTCCAAACAGCTGAGAAAAAACGATGAAAAGAGATAAAACGAGAGAGAGAGAAAACCTCTGTTCTCACCAAGTAGAAAAGTTTGTGTTTCTGCCTCAGTTAGGCATAATCCTAGTCACGATTTCTCTCCTCTCGAAATCTGTTTTAGGTTGAACGGTGTTACAGTATAAAAATATTTATGAAACAATGAAATGTCAGCCACCCGTGCTTCTCGGGAGAGTTGTTAACTTATTCGAAATGAGTGCCTGCCTTTGATATGGAGATATGAAAAGTGACCTCCATAAGTGCTGGAAAGTTAGGGAGCAGTTCTGCTCTGCATTTCCTTAACGTAAATGGCTCCCAATATTTTTTAACTGTTCGTTGTTGAACGCTATCTGGGAAAGAAAGGCCAAGAAATGTCAGGTTGTACTGGCATTTTCTGACGTAAAATGTTATATATGTAAGAAACGTAAGCCGAATTGGCAGAGCCTCAGGGAAAAAAATAGTAGCTATGCAGCTGTATTCCTGTCTAACAGAAGCCTGTTTGCTTTCCCTCAATGCTGATAAAGTTTGGAAACACAGTATTGCTAGATAGCGGTTTTCCAGAGATATCTAAACTAGATAATGGCAAAGTTGGGAGCCATACGATTAAAATCCTGTTTTCTCTAGCCGAATGTTCAGTTATTATGCAGCACATCTAATATGGAAATCTCTGTGGGAACGCCTCTTATGGGAAAATTCATATAAATAACAAAGTGCTACCTGCAATTGAATATGAAAACAAAAGTGATTATAATTACATTAGGACTTAATTTAAAATTATGTAGGATTCTTCGTATGACCCTGGAGTGGGAATGTGTGTCTGTAATGTATGATGTATTCTGTCTCTATAAATAGTTGGGGAATACCATTACAGGGATATTAGATTGTAGATGGTAAGATGGTGCTATCAAAAATGACATAGACCTGTGTATTAAATTACTTCTCGGGGGGTAGAGGGGAGCTTGCATGTTTGTGTGTGAGTGTATCTATATATATATATATATGTGCACATACTTTATTTGGGAATAGAAAGGCAGGGATAAATCCAGTGAATGCTCTTAAATCATGAAACTGAAGGTTTTATAAGTGGGTCACATTTTAAACTTGTGACTTTTTACAATCAACTTTTAGAAATATTTTTGATTAAAAGCAAACTTCTTTGAGATGTATTTATTTTTTATATTGGTGCTAAAACATTTTTTTTCGCACTACACTGATTTTTTTTACTTGGGTCATAATGTGTTTTCTGTACCCATAGCATAAACCTACTGCAAAGAAAAGCAGGATTTTATCAGTTGACCCAGCAGAAAATTGGGATGTGAATGACTTATTTCTGTTTTTCTTTGTAGTAATCTAAAAATACCTTTGGAAAATACTTTATTGCTAAACATGTGTTAGGTGTATTTTGAGCATCAATTTTACATAGGCTGCTTTGGTGAAGTAAATATCATTAGCTTCTGCACCCAGGAGAGTGTAGCAATAGCTCTTGAGATTTGAATTACGGTTTTATATTCTGTACAGTTTCTTAGTGCTGAGCGAGGGATGTACGCGAGCAGTGAAGCAGAGGAAAAATTTTGATTTGACATGAGTCTTAGTAAAGACAGACTCTGCTTAAAGGAGTTTAATTAAACAGATAAAAAAGAACAACAGAAACTTAATTAGGAACTAGACCCGCTGTGAGTTTCCAGCTGAGAAATGATAGTGTATTGTTATGTGTGGAGACCTGTGAGCATGTGTGTAACATGTTTAGTGTAATTTGTAACTATCGTGTTGTTGTTGCTGGATGGTGTAGTGGTTTTGTATATTGCTGAAGTGGTTTTTAGGCTTTGTTTGTCCATGCCTGAAAAAGTTAAGCTCAGTGAAGTCACATGCAGAGGAATAAAGAATTCTTCCTTCTTTCTTTTTAAACTAACCTTGTAGATAATATTGTAAGCAAACTTTAAAGACACAGTACAGACGCTAGTGTGATAAAGACTTCTTGAACTACAGAGAAATTCTGGCACGTTTTACTTTATAAAAAGTGAAAGGTAAAAACGTAGTTGTGTATCATGATATAGCTGTCAGTTTGCAATCCATATAGTATGATGGTTACACTGTTTGAAGAATTTTCATAGAAGCAATCTGACTTTATTGGAAAGTGCCTAATCTTCTTTCCAAAACTGAAGATCTTGTGTACAGTTCTGGATGTTTATCTGTGAGATTATCTTTTTATTTTATCTTCCCATATACTGATGGTTTAAAACCTCACCTTGTCTTTCTGAAGTGATTTCACTTAAGAAGAAAAGATTTGCTAGATCCAATCCTTACTCAGTTTAAAGTGACTGGGATGACTCATATGAATAAACATTGCTGGATTGAATACAAAGGTATTTACAGCATATGCTTTATATATATGTTTAGTACGACATTTCGTGTCCAAACAAGTACGTGGGTACTATTCTGCACCTTTGATTATAAAGAATATTATATTTGATATGCATGCTTTTTCAATTTTTTTTTTGTAAGGGGACTTCTTTTCTGCTTTGCTTATGATCTATCTAAAACTTGCAGGCAAATTTCTGTTAAAAGTTGATCACTCATTCCACTTTTGGGCTCTTATTCTGACTGCTGACTTCTTTTTTCTAAATGCGTTGTAGGTTCAGGTTAATTCCATTGACTTCATAGAGTCTTTCTGTATGAAGTTGGCTGTAATGAGGGTGCAGATTGCTGCCTTCAGTACGATTTTGAAATCTTCATCCCTCATCAGAGTGACCTGCTTTAGCCATGAGAGAAATAGTAGCTACTTATTTCTGGGATTTGAGATTTAATTACCATTTTGTCACCGTGAATCACCTTGCCATTAGTGCTTGCCTCAGGTAGGAATGCTTTATATTCCTAAACTGGTCATTTACTAATAAAAAATAAAATAAAATTGGCTCTCAACAAAATCTTAAAACATACAAGAGGTAAATCATCACTCTGAAAGAAACTGCTGTTAGAGGTTTTGTGGCAGTTTATACAAGCACGGTATAATTTAAATTTTATCCTGTGATATATGAACGGATTAATGGCATTATTTATTATAGAGCCAACCGGCTCTAAGCTGCCACCCTGAAGACACATTTTTAGAAGAAAAATCTCTGCAATAAATTCCCAATTTATGACCATATCTTGCTCTCTGTTCTTGCACAAAACTCCTTTTGATTTTTGCAAGTGGAACAAGGATGGAATAGTATTTCCTGGAATAATTTTGTTTGGTTTTAAAGATCAGTCATTTCCAAAACGTAAGCTAGTGAAAAGTTGCAGACTTAAATCCTTTGAAGCACCGACTCCAAATCTGCTTAGATTTGTCGCATAAAATTCAACTAGGACTTTTCTAATTTAATAGCCCAAACATCTTTTTTTTTATTATTTTTATTTTGTGTGTGAAATCCTGATGCTGTCGTGAGTTTTGTCGTATTGCTGGTACAGTCAAAATCCCTCTCTCTGTTAATGCGGATTCAGCAACTTCTATGCTGAATCTGGTTAGTAAAGTTCCAAATGAATTATATTAATTTTAAAACACAGGGAATGAGAGAGTGGAGGGGAGAGAAAGGAGGTAACAAGCCAGTGTCAAAATCTGGTTCTGAACAACTAGTTTGAGGCATTTTGCACAGGAAGTCTATGAATGTCTCAGAAAGCAACCCGTTATGTGCTACATGCCCTTATTTGTTAGATGAATTTTTGTACAAGCATCAAGAACACGATGAAAATCTGCAGAGCGTGTAAAGGGTTTGTAGATGCTCGCCTGGTTGGTGCAGGGCTGCAGTCCCATTTCCCAGTCTCCAGCTTGTGTCTGGGTTCCTCAGAGGAAGCCCATTTTAATTTGGCGCCTGTCCAGTAGAAGGTATCACCTGCAACTTTTTGTTATTTGTCTTCTAGTAATTGTTTACTCGAACAGCATGATTACTCCCTCTGCATCCTGTTGTACCTTTCCAAATGGCCTTCTTAGATTTCTAGCTTGTTTTAGTTCTACGCCGAACTTTCGAATCAGCCTGTGTGGCAGCAGAAGCATATGAACACAAAATGCAAGTTTATTTGCTAGCAGGTCAGAAGGTAGAATGTGAAATCACAGTGTGCTGGGAGGGGGAAAGGAAGGCAAGTTTAGGATTATGTGTAAAACTATTAAAATGCTATTGACTGGGAATCTAAAACAATGACGAGTGCTGTTGTTTTTACAGATACATAAACTGAAAAACTGCTGCTAATGATGGGAAATGTTAATTATGTGAGAACATATTGAACTTATATTCTCTGGCATGAACTTTTTTAAATGCATCGACTGTGCTGCCTTTTATGCGCACAGCTTTCTAATTATCATAATTCAGTACAGCTCTGGCTTTTGGAAGGAGTTCAAGTGCAATCTCAACTTAACATGAAAGGAGTTGTTTTTTTTTTTTTTTTTTTTTTAACTGAGAATGTTCAAGAACAATTTGAAAAGATAATCTAAAAATGCTACATACTTAGCTGGGTATAAGTCAGAAAATAAATATGTTCCCATAACTGCCTATCAAAGCAGAACAGATTATTAGAACTATCTATTTTTTCTCATTATGTCTTTCACACTCCTACAGAACACAACTAAAAACACATTTGCAAAACTGAGTATCATAAAGATCTACTATATAGCCATTGACAGAAGTTTGTATTTTGTCAAATTTTGAGAAGATTAATTGAGTAGATTACTGGATTGTTATGAAAAGACTTTTCCACAAATACCATGTAAGGAACCAAGTTTTCATTTTTTCTAAAATAAAACAAGAAGAAAATTCTCATGATTCCTTTGGTATTGGTTAATTGTGTTTCTGTAACGTATTAAAGCTCTGCTGTAAATCTTCCTTATCTGTCAGTATTCACACCTTGTCTTCATGGAGCTTGAGGGGGATGTGAATACACATTCTTTCTAAAGCTTTTGAAAGTTGTTTTTATTTCTATTTTTAAATGAAGGGAAAATAACTTCCACTTGAATTATCCTTTCACGTTTTTTTGGTGTATTCTCAAATTGTTAGTTATTTTTTTCTTTCCTGTGTTACCCAGCTTCTAGCTGAAAAAGAATCAGATTTTTTTTCATACTTGTTTTTTCTTTTACTACAGTACACGCTACATTTCTAAAATGCAAAGAAAGCCCCAGTGAAACAAAATGACTTCATTTGAGCTGGCACTTAAGAGCAGAATTCACTTCCATAGTACTGAAATAAAAGAAGCCAAGTGTTTTAAATAGCCACTCCCCTAGGCCAGAGCGTTTTAGAAAAGCTCATTGTCTAGATTTGAGCTGTAGTAGTATGCCTGCTTCTGTTAAATCTCCCAAACCAGACAGCTTGATTTCTAAAGTTGACATCTGGTTTACTCTTTGTTCACCTGTTTAAAAAAAATGCAAATAGATGAGTGCGCCATTGCCCTAGAGCTCTGCAAAAAAAAAAAAAAAAAATAATGCTGTTGACAGTTTGTCAAATAGTGCTTCCAGTCTAAGACTGCAGTAGCCTATTGTTATGCCAGCAACAGGCAACAGAAGTTGTGGCACCATATGGCTAGTATATGCTTCAGATAAGCTATCTGTTAATTTAGCTTATCAGTAGCGTTTTGATATACTTTGTGTTTGAATCACCAACCAGTATGGCCTTGGGTATTTTTGGTGCCAAATTATTCCTTTACATTATAGACATCACAGTTATTCCCTTGGTGGAATCTCTTTCCTTTCATTCACTACACGGTACTCTGAACAATAGTGCTTATTTCTGCAATTAGCTGGCATGTTTTTGTTTTGTTTTTTTTTACATGGTTGTCTTTCTGTTGGGAGATTTTAATTCAGGAATGACATTTTGGTTTTGAGGGGAGAAAATGTCAGAACAGGCTTTGGAAGAAAAGGTAAATTCATAAAGGTTTAATGGGTTAAAGCCTCTGTTACGTGTATCTCAATTAAAATATATAGTGTTTGGAGACAAACATTTATTAATGACAAAGGAAATCTTATGCATGGTGGTAGATTAAATATGAATATTCACTTCTCATCCTAGAGCTGCTTTACAGTTTAAGATAAAAGGCAAAACTCTGTAAACAGTTTCATTTTCCACATCCAAAATTTTACTTTATTCTTTCAACAAATTAGCCTTTAAGAAGAATTGTATACCTGTATCTGTTGCCAGCTAATTTTTTTTTCTAATTATTCTGCAATCAACTGAAAGCCTTTTCTAAAAGTCAAAGACTGAATGGGCGTTCCTCTTTTTTTTTTTTTTTTTTTTTTCTTTCCTCTTCTCCCCTCCCTTTGGCCATAATTATTTTGTTACAACAAAAATCTCAAAACATAAATACAGTCTTCTGTTCAATGCCACAGCGATGTCCTTAGGGTTGGGTCTGTCTGCGTTGCTCTCTGACCTTGCTGCACATTCTTCTTTGTCTGCCCTGCAGGCTCCATCTTGCTGTTCTTTACAGGGCACCACATATGTCTTTGGTTGCCTGGACTTTCCTCTTTCCTTGGGTATGCAGTTAGTTATATAAGTTAGTATGCTTTTGTACATCCCTAGATTAGGCTTGCCTTCTTTCAGGTTGTGGTAGCTTTGTTCTTCTCCTTTTGCTAGCCATCTTGCCAGCTCCTCTTCCTGCTGTTGCTCATGGACATGGTCTTGCTGTCACATCTCTTTGGCCATACCAGTCTCCAGGCTGCTTTCTCACCCTGGCTATTAGAAAGAAAAAGCCACTTGTGCTTGTATAATGACTTTCATGTCCAGGGTCTTTGGTGACCAATAAGAGGGCCAGACTGTCTCTCGAAGAAGTTTACAGTCATCTTCTGACTCTGTTTGCTGACACCACTTTTTAGTAATGAAAGGAGGTCAAAGAGAAGAAAATTTTTCTCCCATCCTTTTGGAAGCAAGTAATTTGACAATCCAGAAATGTGGCTGTTTGTTAATGCCATACTGAAGTCCATCCAGCTACAGGTGAATTGCACTGAAGCTGCCAGGAACTGGCACAGCACCCAGAGGCCAACCCGATGGGTGATGAAGCAAGAGGTTATGTCCCTGCCCAACCACCATGTTCACCTGCAGAAAACAAGAAAGCTTTTCTGCCTGTGGCTTGGCATCTCAGGTTGCTAACAGGTTTGTAGTTTCTCTGCAGGGACAGGATGTGCTAGCGTTTGTCTACTCAGAGTTGGTTTGGGGATCACCTAAAATTTTAAATCTGTCTTAAATTCAGGTTTAGAGTTCAGGTCCACAGTGTGTCTTATACACAGGGACAGTTGGCTGATAATAGCTTTTTTTGTCTTTTGGCTTATTTCAGATTAGACCTGTGATTTTTCACTTCAGTGTGTTTGGGTGGTGGTGGTGAGGGAGAAAGCAAAGAGGCAGCGAAAGGAGAGGTACTGAAACTTAGTTTTCTGTGAGGCATTTGCACATCTTCCATGTAAGTTATTCCTAAATGTTTTAACCTTGAGAGGCGATTTTCAGCCCACTAGATTATCTAGTTACCTATACTTACTGAGTATGGAGATCTTTGGACTGATGGGCCATTAAAACATAACAAATCTACACCTGTTTGAAAGTAAAGTGCATCTTTCATATGTTTTTTTTTTATATATATATATATAATGTTAAACTCCAGAGCCTGTGAAGTTTTTTGCTGATTTCCTAGCCTTTCATTGGTTCCTGTCATTGTTTTGTGACTGGAAATCTGTAGCTCCAAATAATGTGCATTTTTTTTTCTTTACATGTACTGTTATTTATGCATAGTACTTTCTTTGCTTCTTGGCATATTTACTGTATGCTTACTGAGCACTTGTAGATAAGCAGTTGAAGGGGCATATTTATAAAAACAAATTTAAAATAAGCAGCTTCCTATAGCAATTCAATTTAGATTTTAATGTTTGTAATATTTTTTGTTGGTGAAACAATGACCCATAAAAACCTTGATCTTCTAAAATCTCCAAAAACAATACAAAGAATACAAAGAAGTCCAAAGTGTAATAGAATTATCATAGTTTTTGGTTGCTTGGAAAATCAACTAATGTTCTGGCCTCTGAGATTTAGGAAACAAATTAAAGAACCCTTTTTTAGGTAGCAAGCTGCTTTTAATGGTCCTTCTGTATTAAGGAAAGTACAGTATTGTAGGTTATTTATTTCTGGGCATGCAGTACAGGGTGAAGAGCCTGCAATTCAGCTAGCAATGCCTCTGTGCCCTGAGGTAAACTCTATTTCACAAAGGGAATTTTGATTATGGTCTGCTGCTCTGTAGCATAGTGGAGGCTTCAAGAGGCAAGTGGTAAATGCTACCAAAGAAAAGCTGGATTGGAGCCACTGACGTCATCTAAGTAAATCTGCTGTAGGACTATAGCCATAAAATGACTGCCAGCCACTGAGCGCACTTTGGCCTTTTCTTGTCAACTGTTTTAACTGCTTTTTTGCTTCTTTTTTATTTTTTTTTATTTTTTCCAAGCAACATGCATTTTGTTTTCTTTCTTTATTTCTTTCTTTTCTTTTTTTTTCTTTCTTTTTTTTTTTTACTAGTTGTGCACATGGTGAAATGTAGAAGTGCTAATGTTTCACCCCCCCTCCCCCCAGCATGCAAACTGCACATATCATGTGAGTAGCTGCACATTGCAGTTCAAAAATTAAAAAGTAAACCAGTACTTTTCCATACGTTAGTTTAGCAGAATTAAGCTTCCATCTCAAGCCATGTTTTTAGGCACAAGAGCTTGGCAGTTGAAGTTACAGCATACTGATGAGATTTGTGTTGTGGGCAAAAAGTGTTTTGATGCACTGGAGGACATGCTTCCTTCTGGAAAAACTAGATGTGTAAAAATGGCTAGTTGTGAATTCGGAATGAGAAAATAACAATGGTGTTTGACTGCTTAAGATCCAGTGTGTTAGGTGTTGCTTTAAGCTTGACCCCTGCAGCTCCAGTCACCCTGAAACAAAACTTTATTGTTTCAAACATCCAAATGTATTCTTAGCAGCTGATCTTCTGATGATACTTTTTTTTTTTTTAAACATAGTTAAAGAAACCAGGTGCATTAACAATAGCAGCTGTAGGATTCCTTGATGAGTACATAGCAGTAGATACATATGTACCAAAAGATATAACTAAAAATGCAATTGATATTTCACTTGTCTCCCACTTAAAATTTAGATGTATCAGGATTGGAACAGGAGTGCTTATTGTTTTGTTGGTGGGTTGAATTAATTGTCAACATTCTCTTGAAATGAATTTCCAGGAATTTTAACTTTTTTTTTTTTTTTAAGTGCATAGTAAAATGCATTTATATTAGCCAGTGTGTCTCATGACAATATTTGTTTGCTTGATTTATGTACTTTTAAGCTTTAAAATAAAAATTAAGCATCAACATTTTTGAAGTTTGAGTCTCATGATCAGAAACATATTAAAACCACTATCTTCTCCATGAATCATTAGATGAGTCAGTTCCTGAAACCACTACAAGCCTCACAGTTCTTGGCTACAACTGAAAGCAGGAAATCCAGGCTTCAATAACTTCCTTTCCCAGTACTGGCTATGGCAGTGTTAGTGGTTAGTATATGCTGCTTTTGTAAGCAATAGGAAGATGTATGTCTGAGGAACAAAGGCACTCAAGTCAATTTGCTGAAACTGTTTATAATTTGTGGTCTTGATTTGAATGTCAGGATATATTGGCATATACTACATTCTGCGCTGCAATACAGTTTCCAGCAGTGATATTCAGAATATGAAATAGAGGGAACACTCTGTCACACAATTTTTTGACAATACCCATCTAATCAGTTTACCAGAAAAAGTGACGTTATTTTAGTGATATAATCCAACTCATGAATAGCACTGACAATGAAAACTGAACACATAGGAGTAAATTTTAAATGTTTATTTAGCAGCTACTTTGTTTTATGCTTGTGAAACAAACTATTTTTATTCTGTTTCAGCGCTCCAAAAGGCTTGAAAAAAAAACAACCCAAACTTGGAACTTGTAAAATAAAAACACATGATTTGTTTTTCAGTCTCCTTTTTTGTAGTGAAAACTGTTTGCCTCCTCATAATCAAGGACACATTGATTGTCTCTATGTCGGTGAAGCATTGTTGGCTGCAGAATGTGTCTCTTTAAATGTGGAGTTCCTGTGCTCTATGACATCTGCTCAAGAGGATGTACTATTTACCTTCTTGTGCTAACTAGGCCAGATTCAGGTTTGGTTGATCTTAATGCGTTACATCTGGAAAGTATTCAGTCCTTTATGTTTTTCTTAAACATTATGAAATATAGTTTGGTATCTTGTACTTACTAGTTGGTAAATTTAACTCTCTAATTAACTAGCAGTACCTAAAAGTCAAACTTATCTTCTTTAACTATTCTTTACGTTGTTCCTCCAAAAGATAGTCTGTTCACAAACTGGGAACACAAGTATTGAGTGCAATGAACTAGTTAGATGATGCGTTAGAAAGCAAGTTTTGACAATGTTGCTTAAATTGTATAAGTAGTATGTTGATTAAAAACAAATACAGAGCTCTTCATTTAAATGGGCACAGTGTTTTTTGCACATCAGGCAACACTTTTTATATTAGATAATGCGTGAAATTGATTTTATAAAGCAAGCTACCAGTTGGAGTTTTTCTTAGCTGGTGTAAGTTGGTAGATTGACCTCAGTGTAACTAATGGCCACTTACAGAGGGATGGAGCCAAATGTCTGATCCTGGAGATCCTGTGCTGATGGCCGCTGTGATGCTTCTTGAGTTGTGTGTTAGGCAGTACTGAGGAGGATTGGGCTGGGGGAAAAAGGAGGAGACCCATAGCCATAAGAGACTTCCCACCACCTTCCTTTGTCTATACAACTCCATGCTCATAGGGGAGATCTGGAGAGGGTCAATCCCTTGCTCTGACAATGACACTGAAGCCTTAGAGGGACTGTTTTCAGTTTGGGGTGAAGTTGCCCTCAAGGGAGAGGGAGAGACCTTTCCCTCCTTTGGCAAGTTTATGTCTGCTGTTCATAGGTACTTTTTCAATGGGCAATGCCAACTGCTCATTTTTCCCCTCAGTACTGGCACATATGACCCCAGTGGCTCGTAGTGTCCATCAGAGACACAAGTGTCCAACACAAGTCCAGGACAGGCCACAGGACTTGTTTTGACATAAGGGAGCTGGGTTGCCAGACCTTCTGTGCTGCAACAAGCATCAAAGCAAACTGCTTAGTTGATTAAGTGTGGTTAATCAGGATTTCTCTGAGAATATTTAATGGGATGTTATTGAGCCATCAATGTGCAAGTAACGTTAAAAAAAAAAAAAGTGTAAATAGGATAACTGGTCCAAAACTACAGTTCTCACAGCACCAACTCCTCTGGTACAGGAAGTTGGTGGAGATGAAAGTTTTTGATATTAAACCACTCCAAGTACCTGGTGGTCTGTTTAGGGAGACAAGCCTTTATCAGGCGAGGGAACTCAGTACAGGGTCATGTCCCAGGCAAGTGGAGATCTGTGACATCAAGCTTGCTCACTGCAGAGCATTATGTGAGTAGAGTGGCTTGGGCTTAGCGCAGGGTAGCTATATCAACAGCTAGACTGTTTTGGAGGCAAGCTGACTTGGCTCTCCCTTTGGTTGCACTCAAAGAAAAAGGAGTGGCCTTTGAAAGGAGGGCTCAATGCTTGCCTTCAGGAAGGAAGCTCCCAGGGAGGCATGCATCTTTTCTTCCTTCCTCCTAGCTAGTGTAAGTGGTGCTTTATTCACAGATGCTGTGGTAGAGCAGCAGCCGTTTATGTACACAGAAGTCTCACTTAGGTGTGTCTTCTCTGCTGTGGGGAGCCAGATGCTGATGCTTTAGGGATTGCAGTGCTCAGCGTCACACCACCTATGGTAGATTTAACTTATTGCATTGCAATTAACTTCCTGTAATAACAATAATTACAATAATTAACTTACTGAAATAACAAATACGTTCTTCATGCCGCTTCTGCATGTTGCTTTTGGAAGCAGTGTAGCTTGTAGCAGCGTATTGTAGTTTGTAGCAGAGTAGCAGTGAATTTTCACAGGATCAAAGCATGTATAAAAAGCATTGCTAGTATTTGTGATTGTGCAAAGTACAATTTTCTATTAATGTTAACTGATTGTTTAAGAACAAAAAAAAGTCAAGTGGAATAAGCATCTAAAAGTTCAGAAGGCTAGAGTCATGCTTGCTTTCATTTATTTCACTTGTAAAGAGATGTAAATGTTTTAATATTTTTTTTTCCTAGTTGAGCAGTCCTGAACATGGGTACTGTGATGCATAAGATATAGAGATACATTTTTATGAAGTTCATATACTCAAAATGTGTATGAACTGAATATCTTTCTGTTACTATTGATCAGAGAGATGTCCTGTTGTTCTAACGTGGACTTTGCTTTGGAATTAGAGGCCTGGAGGCAAGCAGAATTGCTTGCTGTCCGTAGACCAAGTCATCTAGTGATGAAACCTAGTGATTGATTCATTAATTAAAATCAATTTAAATGGATTTCTAAGCCTTATGTAACTGATTATCTTATTAACAGCATGAGAAAGGCACCGAGATCTGCAAGGAATGTGTTGCTTTAGAAAAAATATAGCACCATTTTCATGGGATAATTTTATGAATTGTTCTTGCTGTAAGTTATCTATGCAAATGAAAGAGCCTTGCTTAAATCCTGCATTAAACAGACTCTTCCTGTTGAACATGATTTTCTTTTTCTTTCATTTTTTTTTTGTGAGCCTCCTCCAAAAGACTTGACTTTAATATTAATGTGTGTGTGCATGCATGTGCACGTGCTTGTGTACATATTCATGGTTAGAGAGTTACCATAGACAGGGTTAAACATTGCTGGGCTTCTGATATATTCTGATCTTTGAGACTTTTGTTTTTTCTTTAACATCTCCCTCACCATATTAAAAAAAAAATCCACAACAAGAAAAATCATTTTCTAAATTATTGAAAACAAAATGACAGGAAGAATGTCTAATACTGTTTAATCCATGCTCTGCGTGCTCAGCAGTACTGTTGGAGGAGACGCTTTGGACAGCTGGAGGGGCCGTGTGGGCAGAGGGGCGCTCTGGCAGAAGTGAAAGTGCTGAATAGATGGCAATAAAAACCTTCCTGGCTGTGAGATGGGAGGCTTGTTTGTCCTCTTTGCATTTGCTTTGTAGCTTTGTTTTACATCAAGATACATAGCTGCCTGGAATGGCTTGCTATACATATATTTATATTCTGTGACTAGGCCTCAAAGAATACCCAAACCAAGGTCTCAGCAAAATCCGTGGAAATTTTGAATCTGTTTTCAAATAGCAGGGCTGTTACCTCCAAATCATAACCTTACCCACAACTTTTCAGTAGTGTCAGTAATGTGTGTATTCTCCAATCTGATTTGTAACCCAGGCTTCTGCAGCAAAGGAGATTTTAAACTGGGCATGCTTTTAATGTAGGATCACTTTATGTATTTCTTTCCTAGTTCATGCTCTTGGTAAATTTGTGATTAGGGAACAAACTGAAATCAGCTGCAAGACACCTTTTTTCATTGAAGCTGGTTTCACTTCAGATTTCTTCTGCTGTATTGCAGAAATGGAAGAAACCACTTTTTTTTAATTAAAAAAAAGGCAATAATAAATTGATACTGATTTTTTTAGTTAACTTCATTAAACAACAACACAAACAAGAAAACTTGCTATTGCATAGCTATCAATTGCCTCAGACATCATTCATTCAATGTGTTGGCAATTTTTGAAAGCAAAGCAGTGTTGATGAATTTAATTTATTAGATAATCTATCACTGACAGTAAAGGTTACAAGTCTTTAACCAAAGAAGGCTTGAAACAGGACTGACACAATAAATCCAATTTAATTTACCTTTGGCAAAATTAAATATATTGCCTGAAATGTGGAGTTTGGCATGATAGAAAGCTTTCATTGCTTATGGAAAATTGAGTAAGGTGTTTGGAAAATGTGATTTTAAAATCCATATAAAATGTTACTCATTTGACTTGCTAGGGCACTTGGTGGTGGCCTCCAGTTTACTCTATAGTTATCTTTAGACATTCACTGGTTTTTGACTTTAGAGAATGGATGATTGACCTCACAGTGCCTGTGTGCATGTTGCCAACCTGCTGCCTAATAATGGCTCCAGAGAGAAATTTGGAAGAGAACTGAGAAGTCCGTAAGGACAGTAGAAACTACCAGAACTAGAACCCTTCGGTGCACACATACACCTCCTAAATACCTGTGCCACCTGCTGCACTAGCCCCTTTCCTGCTCTGGGGTCTGCAGGTGGTGCAAATAGATGCGTTAGTACAGAGGTTTGTGGCTGTGGGGTTGCTGGGTCGCTGGAGTCTGGGAACTTGGAAGCTAGCACTGAAATCCTGGGTGTGACAAGTTATTTCATTCTGGTTGCAGCCCTTGAATCTGGGGAGAGAGTCTTTGTGCCGTGACTTACATTATCATGCCAATTTGAAATTAGAACAGTCATACAATAAGTATTTATTTTGTACACCTTTTGACTTGGAAAGCAGCGGGGAGACTCTTGAATGTAGGAGAAACATGCTGAGTGTTGAAAAGGGGTGAAGAGAATAAGGCTGGACTTAACTCCTCTCAAAGTAGCAGACTTGTAGAGAGGTAACTCTAAGGCAGAAGGCCTAGGTTGTGACTGCTAGCCCTCTCTTCTGATACTAAATAGTAAATGGAAGTGCCTAGTTTTTTTCTGCAGCTGCTTCATCTTACACATCCAATTCCTCAGTTGTACAATCACAATTTCAATTAATTGACTTTTTTTTAGTTGAATTTCTACCATAGGGTTCTGGCTAAAAGGGAAAGGACGTTGTTGGTGAATAGCTTTTAAATAGCATACTGCATAACCCTGCCATTATGTCTTCAGGGAATATTTTCCATTCCACATTTGTCTAAAATGTGAATCTTAGTAACATTTGTCTTGTATTAAAGCTGCAAAGTTTTTTTTGTGCATGTTGCAAACCCTATGAAATGTTTTTTATTCTTGCAAATTATAAATAATTCAGTTGGCTAAACTATCCCTTTTGTAAGCACGTGTTCTTTTTTTAATAGTACAACGTGATTATGGAGCAGAGTTTTATATGAAATGCCATTGAGTTGTAGTAATAAAATTTCCAAGGTGTTCTGTGAAGGTCAATGGTATGCAGTTAATTGCTGAACTGATGATGGGTGCTGTGTAGGAAGTGTTGCTGCTCTAGACACTAAATATAATGATTAAGCTCAGGGGGTTAGTATTAAAAGAATAGAAGACACGTGACTCTGTCGTTAACACCAAATTTGTGTTGATATTTGGTTTAACAATACTATAGTAGATGTAGGTTCATGCTTGCTATTTATTATTTGCATGTTCAAGGGAAGTGTCTGCTATGAAGCTTGGAGGAAGGGGTCCAAATGAGGAGGGCTGGATACTGTCTCTAGATTTTTAGTGCTTGTTAAGCCGGTCTCACCAAAGAAAGTTTCTAGTTCTCTGAATATACAGAGGGGAGAGCTGTGTGCCTGTGAAGGCTTCCAGGGGGAGATCTTGGCCATCCACACTCTGCCTGATAAGTGGGTAGCATCTCCTTTGTCTGAATAGGAGAAAGTAGGAGTTTCCTTGGGTGGGGGAAAAGCTGTCATTAGGTATGAAAATTGAGGCATGGATCAGACTAAGTTGCTCTGCTGAATGCGTAGGCATCTCTGCCTCTAGTGTTCTGTAGCTACCCTTTCATGGCCTGACAGAAGTATTATTTATTACCTGTCAAAGAAGAGGGCAAAGCTTCTCTGGATAAGGAAGAATGTATATTTAAAAGGTATCTGATCTGATCTAACAATACCTTTTTTTTTTTTTTTTTTTTTTTTTGCTTGGTGAGGTATTTCCTGCTCTATATAGAATATTTAGAAAAATTGGAAGAAAGAGCCAAAATATTGTTTATTTTTCCCCTTCTTACAATGTGGTCTTCTGCATGCAGCCTGTTAGATCCTATTGTTGCTTAATTCTGCTGCAGTGCAACATAACTGACCTAAACAACTGGAGAGAGTTTAAAATAAGCTGTGTGGTAGACTCAGGTATGTGAAACTCTCATAGCACAGTTCTTATGGTGTGATTCAAACAAGGCATAACTGCAAGGAGCACAGACTAAATATTCTTCTGGAATAGGACAGATTGAACACAGAATGTCACAGCTGTAAACA
Organism: Anas acuta; assembly: GCF_963932015.1. NCBI lineage: Eukaryota > Metazoa > Chordata > Aves > Anseriformes > Anatidae > Anas > Anas acuta. The sequence continues at coordinate 65,057,378 of NC_088983.1, forward strand.
CTGGGTGGAAATCTTGGCACTGAAGAAGTCAAAGTTATAAATGAATGGAATCTCTTCTACGTCCATGTATACCTTTATTCACAAAGAGTCTTTTAGAGCAGCCTCCACTTACTGGCAACCTGGTTAAAATAATGAAGGAAGATTCAGATTAATGTTTGTAAGTTCACTGTGTCCAATTTTAATCAAGTAGATTTACTTGAACTCATAGACGTTTTTAGACAAAATTCCAAAGATGATAATTTTTCTTGTTTCTCCCTTGATTTCAAATGAGCACATTTTATGAGAGGATGAATTGGTGTCAATATAAAAAACCTAGTTTGCTTTCGCTTAGTGTGTTCTTGTAAGAACCATGATTTGGAAAAAAAAGAACAGTTCCCCATGGAATGCTATTACTATTGAAGGCCCTGAAATGTGTTGTGATTCTCTGCGGGTATATGGTATGGGAAATCATGAATTAACATTTCAACATAAGATGTGGAATTGTTCATAAATGCTTCTGTGGAATAAAGACTGTTAAAGATGGTTTACTCTTCCCCTTGTGGACTGAAGTTCATAAAATTACTGTAAATTCCAAATAAAAACATTAAAAATATTTTGCAGTATGTATGTATATGCTAATTCTTACCAACCCATATTTTAAATCATTGGATTAGAGCTCTTCTAATTTGGTGTTTTTAACATGCCTGTTTTTTTGTTTTGTTTTACTGCTTCTTGGAAGAAAGGTAATCATGTGATTAAGGTACAAATTAAGGGGCAGAGGTTGTCATTTGGTTTATAGGACAGAGTTGAGAGGAGAAACTGGGAGATTCATTCCTTTCTTAGATTTAGTAATGTTGGAGCAGTTGGGGAAAAATCAGAGAAAAATCCATCCCATTGCACTGTATGTGTAAGTTAATGTTTGTGAAGTCCTCTTTATATACCTATATGGAAAGGACTGTCAGTATAAATGATTGTCTCTGAGATAGAAATTTCCCTACTTTGGTTTACACAATTTTCTGTAATTGGCTTAGAGTGGTGAGATTGAGTGTAATTAAGTCTCATAATTAATTAATATGAGAAAGCCTACGCAAACACAAAGTATTTCATATTTCAGGATTTGTTCCCTTCTGTAAAATTGGAGTAATAATACCTTGTTACTTAATGCTGTGAGCAATAATTGGGTAATAGTTATGAAGGGCTTTTATTATGAAAATGTATGTAAAGAACCATTTTTAATCAGTGAAACTGATGCATAGGTCTCAGTCCTTGCAGAAAAGCTGCTTGTCCTTTGAAGCAACATGCTGAAACTGGTGTATCCCAGGACCAGAAGAAATACCAAGTCAGTATTCAAGGTTCACAGAATGATCACAGCTTTGTGAAATATTCTTCTGTGGACTTGTCTTTTTCCTTTTTCTAATTTAAATAACAGTTAAGAAATCCTTACTTAGATGTGTGATAACAGTGATTTAGATGGTTTCCCAGTAAATTAACAGTCACCAAACAAGCAAAACAAACATGTACATAATTTAGGACAAAGAATCTCTGAGCATGTTTTATGATGAACTTTTAATAGACTTTAATTGTGTGCAGTACTTCCCCATCCATGAGAATAAAGCACTTTAACAGAACCCCCTGGATCCCTTTTTGAGAACGACCTGCCTGCAGCAATTCTTGCCCCTTGTGCATTTATAAAATTAAGTACCTGAGCATTTGCTCCATTGATTAGATGGTGAATGTAAACTGAGGGTTCCATATGAATGTATTCCAGCAGCTTGTGTAGAGGGAGAATCTCCTGTGCTGCCTAGCCTGCAGTTTGGCAGACGTGTCTGCAGGTGTACGAAGTGGGGAAGTTCAATCAGTCTCTGCTGGCTGGTGCATTTCTGGGAATGTTTGGACCAGGGACAGGCTATCAAAAAGCTCCTTCTGATTGCTCCCCCAGGGTACAGAAAACCGGGGAAGCTGGCCAGAATGGCCCACACCATATTTTATCAGCTTGTTGGCTTTACTGTACCAGCTTTGCAGAACTGAAGTGAAGGGAACAAGCCCAGAGGAGGAAGGAGAAACCTTAAGTAATTAGTCTTCCAACTCCGCAGCAAACTGTGTTTGTGCCTGACAGGAGGCCAGGCTGTCAATACTATGCATGAGGATCTGGTGAATCAAGCTTGCTTGCAAGAAGTTTTACAGCCTTGCCTGAGTGGCTCTTGGAGATGTTCCCTGGTGGATCAGTCATAAGACTTGTCAGACAGTGCTGAAGTGCTTCACCTTGTAAGTCCCAGCACACTTGGAGTATCCTGAGTCAAGTGAGGTGGTGACACATCTAGCTAAGCTAACCTCAGAAAGAAACCTTCAGAGCTGACGCAACATGGGGAATAGAGGAGGGGTATTTCAGAATATACCTCCTGTAGATGTAGCATTGCCAATATTTAACTGGTATAAATGTAAGTTTTGGGAATGCATAATCTTGTATGATAACGTTTGGCAGAGAAATGCAGTATTCTCTTTTATTGTTAGCTACATCCTCTTCCTGTGAGAGCTTATGAGAATGTTTTCATACTTAATGAACGTGTTTCCTCTCCTCACTATAGTTTATCTGCCAATCTGACCCTCCCAAGGAAAGTAAGCTGGCTCTTTCACTCTGATTGTCAAATGGACAAGGGGCGTGTCATCAGGAAAAGAACAGGCAAATTTAAGGGCTAAACCCTTTCTGTAGAACCAGGTTTGGCTCTGTATTGTGCAGAAGGTGAGAGTCAGAGGCCTGCACCACTGCAGCAGATGTCAGATACATACAGTGCATTTCTTAATTCTTAAGAGAGCTTGAGGGTGAACTGTGGTTTATAATGAAGCAGTGGCAGCTGCTGTGGAGTAAAATCTGCAGTTGAATTGTCATAGTATATGAGACTTGTGCTGTGCCACTCATAAAACTGCCCTGAAGGAAGTCATATTTATTTCAAAAGTGGGAGGCTTGGCATGATGCCCTGTTAGCTTTCCTGTAGCAAACCTGAAGTGAAACTAGCTTACTGTCTCAATAAATTTGAGCTTACCTACCCTCCTTTTGAGAAGGGCAGAAGGAAAGAAGGGGTGTGGAAAGATTAGTGTTTTTTTTTGTTTTGTTTTGTTTTTTAGATTTCCCTGGTACATTTCCACTATCCCACATGATTTATTTTTTTTAAATCACAGTGAAGTTTGAAATGCGTTTAATAATTAAATTAAGTTTGTTCCTCTTCAGTTTTGGCTTTGTTGAGTTTAGCGCAGGAGTCAAATTACTACTGGAGACATAAGAAAAACAAATGCTTGGCACTTTTCCCTCCAAGGCTGAATGTGAGTCAGTATCTAAGAAGGCTTCTCAATAGAAAATGAGAAAATAATCTTAATAAAAAATTAAAATCATTCAGATGAGTTGCTTGTAAATTGCACACATAAATATAGTTGTTGCCACAATGAGAAACTTTTCCTAACACTTTTGGCAGATGTTAACTTGAAAATAAAGACTAGGAGATGATTACTATTATTATTATTATTACTACTACTACTACTGTCATTTCTGTTTGTGCCACATTAGCATTAAGAGGCACAAATGAGTATCCAAAATCCACTGTTCCAGACTCTTCTCTGATATAAAGACATATTCCTAGCTCAGGAAAACTTACTTTTTAAATAGACAAGACAGACAGAAGATAGAGTCTTAAGCAAGGGAGGTGTAAGAGCATTGCTCAAGCACTCTAGGGACTTGTGGAAGACCAGAGTTCAAACTTGATCAGCTCGATTTGAGTGCAGCCTTCTCACAAAAAGCTGCAACCTTCACGTGGGTCTTTTAAATTTGTCAAGGTTTCATGTTTCTGCAATATCAAGAGAAGGTGTTGATGCTTTTTAAGAAATGTTACACTGGACTCCAGTTAAATAGATCTTCAGGAAGAGGTCATGGGACATCAGGATGCTTCATTTTTTTTTCTTGTTTCCCATCCTTCACGTGTTCCCCATCCCCCCTTTATTTTAAATAACCTTCATTGGTTTAATTTTTTTCCTCTTCTGAGAGACTGCATCTCTCTCACAACTTGTCAGACATCGTGGAATGTGTAGGTGCAGCATCCAGAACCAAAAGAGGAAATGTGCTGATTTTGGCAGTTGACCAAAATGACCTCACTACTTTGCTATTGGAAGTTTGTGTGCTTTTCTGGCAGGCAGCACAGTTGAAAGTATGATTGCCTAGTACATAGTATGTCTTCATTGAAGAAAATGCTTGCCAGATAATCAAGTGCTTTATTCAAATCCCTTCTAGTAGCAGAGCGTACCTGATCGACACAGGGAGATGGACAGCCTGGTCAGAAGTGAAGAAGAGTAGGACAATCACATGTAGAGGTCAGAGGAAACGAGACAAACCTTCTTCACTTTGGGGATGAGGTCTGGTGCCTTTTGGGCTCCACAGGTGCATGTGAGAGAGCAGCAGCAGCAGGGACACCTGTGACCTTGCCCCTGGGCTCATGCACCATCCCTGCACTCACCAGGTTTGGGAAATGTACCACGCCTCCCTGTGGTACATGGTCTGGCATTCAGCACCTGGAAGCTTCATGGGGAGTTGTCTTTGTTCAGAGTACTACTGCCTCCCCTCACCAAAAAAGGCCTGAGATAATTGAAACTTCTACTGAGTGATGCAGGTGTATCAATAAATGAAATTACTGTAGGGATGTGCTTTAGCTTGTCTGGACGCTCTGGTGGGAATGAAACCTGCCAGTGCAAAAGTACACAGCAGTCTATGAGACTGCTTTAAGGCTGGCATACAAGAAAAATTGAACTGTTTTGAAATGATCTTGAAGAGTTAGGTGATAAGTCTTCTCGTAAGTTTAATACATATGAGATTATATATATCCTGAAAGTGGTTAATTATTAAAGGAAAAGAAAGCAATCAAAATCTGCATGGAAAAATAGCTATCCAGATTTGAACATGTGATCATGTGATTATATCAGAAGTACAGATATACGTGTATATTATAGTCTCTTAGAAATATGTAATCTTCCCAGAATAACCTGACTGCAAATCACAGACATCTTCTTTTACTACTTTCCACCCCTCTTGAAAATTTTTTGGGTGTGTCTTGTGCATCAGAAGGGGGTGAAATTATTCTTTGGCCTTGGAGGACATTAGGGCCACTGAAACAGTTTGGCAAAGAACTTGAGCAACAGTAAATGGCCTATTTCCGTTCCCCAGGTTAATTGTGTAAGAGCTTTCTTTTGCCCAGCATGATGGATTATCTTTTTTTTTATTTATTTTGTGAGGTTGCAACTTTTGGCAACCCACTAACTGTTTTGATTACTTTTGGAGACTGAAAATAAAGTGACAAAAGCAAATCTGCAGCAAACCTGCAGATATATTGATGGACCACTATCTTGCAAGGAGCTCTTTATGGGTAGGCTCCCAGAATCTGCTTGAAATACTTGAGAAATCCTGCATCACATTGAACACATAGCCTATAACTAAATTATGTCAGGTCCTTTCTTATAAAGATAGAGCAAAAAGATGTCATTGCTTTTGGGACAAGTGCATTATTGTCATATTTGTTCTAATTTAGGTGCCAAGCTTTGAATTCCAAGAACACGTTTTTAAAAGTTGGATAGGTTAGATGTTAGCCACTTACTTGTACTATTTTAGGTGTAACCGTAAACAGATAGAAACCTCAACTACGGACAAACAAACAAAACACCCTGCCTAAAACTGTTTTCAAGTTAACTGAGAGTGACCATGGATTTGTAAACTACACAGAAGCACCCTATTTAAATAAGTAATTTATCATATTGCATGCACCATATGATATGGCTATATGATGTTATAAAAGACAAAAGATAAAAGACAAAAATCAGATTATCTTCAACTATGTCACCGGATGGTGTGTAATGGGCAACAAAATTACAGATTATGAGACATTCACTCCTAGGTAACCTGACTGTGCTCTGTAAACCTATGTGCTTTATTAAAAAAGGTAGTCAGGGACTGAATGGATGGTGGAATTACTTTTTCCTACCTACAAAAATTCTTCTTAACCAAGAAACAAGTTCACACATGTAGATAGAAAACGGCACATATGATCAAATGAAACTATTTATACCTCACTCTTACTACTGTTTGCATTTTTTAAATGTTTAAAACTGTCGTGGTTTAACCCGGCTGGCAGCTAAACACCACGCAGCCGTTCGCTCACCCTCCCCCCTCCCTCTCTGGGACGGGGGAGAGAAATGGAAAGTGAAGCCCGTGAGTTGAGATAAAGACAGTTTAATAAGACAGGAAAATAATAATAACAAAATAATAATAAAAATAATAACAATAATAATACAATGGTGATAATAGGAAAGTAATAATAGTATGTACAAACAAGTGATGCACAATGCAATTGCTCACCACTCGCTGACCGATGCCCAGCCTAACCCCGAGCAGTCCGGCCCCTTCCCCCCAGCTAGCCACCCCTATATATTGTTTAGCATGACGTCAGATGGTATGGAATACCCCTTTGGCTAGTTTGGGTCACCTGTCCTGGGTCTGTCCCCTCCCAGCTCTTACTGCACCCCCAGCCTGCCCGTTGGCAGGACAGAGCAAAAGGCTGAGATGTCCTTGGCTTGGTGTAAGCACTGCTCTGCAACAATTAAAGCATCGGGGTGTTATCAGCACTCTTCTCATCCTAAGCCAAAACACAGCATTCCACCAGCTACTAGGAAGAAAATTAATTCTGTGCTAACTGAAACCAGGACATCTATCCACCCCTTATTCCATACCATTTATGTCATGCTCAGGTTACACTCTTTTCCATACATTCTAATTAGTCACCTATAGTAATCATGGTAGTGATAACATACAGTATAATATACTATTTAACATGGTACAATTCAGTTCATGGGCTATTCTCACCCAGTATTAAATCTCCTTGAGGTACACACCGGACCTCTCCGTTCTTTTGCATCACCCACCAAGTGTATCCAGGTCCCTGAGCGAAAACAATTCCACGAATAGGTTTGCCTTTTCCTGAGGCAGGAGTAGCCCAGACTGTTTTACCCAGCATATTTTTTACATGCACTACAGGAACTTTATCCCCATCTACAGTACGTAACAGGTTTGATTGGGCAGGTCCAGCTCGGTTGGTAGATCCCCTAGTATTGACTAACCAGGTGGCCTTTGCTAAATGCGTATCCCAGTTTTTGAACGTCCCAGCGCCCATTGCTTTCAAGGTAGTCTTTAACAGGCCATTGTATCGTTCAACTTTCCCGGAGGCTGGTGCATGATAGGGGATGTGATACACCCATTCAATACCATGTTCTTTGGCCCAAGTGTCTATAAGGTTGTTTCGGAAGTGAGTCCCATTGTCTGATTCTATTCTTTCTGGGGTGCCATGTCGCCATAGGACTTGCTTTTCAAGGCCCAGGATGGTGTTCCGGGCGGTGGCATGAGGCACAGGATATGTTTCCAGCCATCCGGTGGTTGCTTCCACCATTGTAAGTACGTGGCGCTTGCCATTGCGAGTTTGAGGGAGTGTGATGTAATCAATCTGCCAGGCCTCTCCATATTTATATTTCAGCCATCGTCCTCCATACCAAAGAGGCTTTGACCGTTTGGCTTGCTTGATTGCAGCACATGTTTCACAGTCATGAATAACCTGTGCTATAGCGTCCATGGTCAAGTCCACCCCTCGATCACGAGCCCATCTGTATGTTGCGTCTCTACCTTGATGGCCTGAGGTGTCATGGGCCCATCGGGCTATAAATAATTCACCTTTATGCTGCCAATCCAAGTCCACCTGAGCTACTTCAATCTTAGCAGCCTGATCCACCTGCTGGTTGTTTTGATGTTCTTCAGTAGCCCGATTCTTGGGCACATGAGCATCTACGTGGCGTACTTTCACAGCCAGGTTCTCTACCCGAGCAGCAATATCTTGCCACAATGCAGCAGCCCAGATGGGTTTGCCCCTACGCTGCCAGTTGTTTTGCTTCCATTGCTGTAACCATCCCCACAGGGCATTTGCTACCATCCATGAATCGGTGTAGAGATAGAGAACTGGCCATTTTTCTCGTTCAGCAATGTCTAAAGCCAGCTGAATGGCTTTCACTTCTGCAAACTGACTCGATTCACCTTCTCCCTCAGCAGCTTCTGCAACTCGTCGCGTAGGACTCCATACAGCAGCCTTCCATCTCCGATGGTTTCCCACAATACGACAGGACCCATCAGTGAACAGGGCATATTTCTTTTCATTCTCTGGCAACTGGTTGTACAGTGGGGCTTCTTCAGCACGACCCACCTCCTCCTCTGATGATATCCCAAAGTATTTGCCTTCTGGCCAGTCCATGATCACTTCCAATATTCCTGGGCGACTGGGGTTTCCTATTCGAGCCCGCTGAGTAATCAGTGCAACCCACTTGCTCCATGTAGCATCAGTTGCATGATGCGTAGAGGGGACCCTTCCCTTGAACATCCAGCCTAGTACCGGCAATCGGGGTGCTAGGAGGAGCTGCGCTTCAGTACCGACCACCTCCGAAGCAGATCGAACTCCTTCATATGCTGCCAATATCTCCTTTTCAGTTGGAGTATAGCGGGCCTCAGATCCTCTGTATCCTCGACTCCAAAACCCCAGGGGCCGACCTCGAGTTTCCCCAGGTTCTTTCTGCCAGAGGCTCCAGGTGGGGCCGTTCTCCCCGGCTGCAGTGTAGAGCACATTCTTTACATCTGGTCCTGTTCGAACTGGCCCAAGGGCTACTGCATGGACTATTTCCTGCTTGATTTGTTCAAAGGCTTGTCGTTGTTCAGGGCCCCATTCAAACTCATTCTTCTTACGGGTTACTTGGTAGAGCGGGTTTACAATCAGACTGTAATTTGGGATGTGCATTCTCCAAAACCCCACAACACCTAGGAAAGTCTGTGTTTCTTTTTTGTTAGTTGGTGGAGACATAGCTGTTATTTTGTTGATCACATCCATTGGGATTTGACGACGTCCATCTTGCCATTTTATTCCTAAAAACTGGATCTCTCGTGCAGGTCCTTTGACTTTATTCTGTTTTATGGCAAAACCGGCTTTCAGAAGGATTTGGACTATTTTCTTCCCTTTCTCGAAAACTTCCTCTGCTGTGTCACCCCACACAATAATGTCATCGATGTACTGCAGGTGTTCAGGAGCTTCCCCCTGCTCTAGCGCAGACTGGATCAGCCCATGGCAAATGGTAGGGCTGTGTTTCCACCCCTGGGGCAGCCTATTCCAAGTATATTGGACTCCCCTCCAAGTGAAGGCAAATTGTGGCCTGCACTCTGCTGCTAGAGGGATGGAGAAAAATGCATTAGCGATATCAATTGTGGCGTACCACTTGGCTGCCCTCGATTCAAGTTCATACTGAAGTTCCAGCATGTCCGGCACTGCAGCACTCAGTGGTGGCGTGACTTCGTTCAGGCCACGATAGTCCACTGTTAGTCTCCACTCGCCATTAGACTTTCGCACTGGCCATATGGGGCTATTGAAAGGTGAATGGGTCTTGCTGATCACTCCTTGGCTCTCCAATTGACGAATTAGCTTATGGATGGGAATCAGGGAGTCTCGATTAGTGCGATATTGCCGCCGGTGCACAGTTGTGGTAGCAATTGGCACTTGCTGTTCTTCGACCCTCAGCAACCCCACAACAGAGGGGTCCTCTGAGAGACCAGGCAAGGTAGATAATTGTTTAATGCCCTCTGTCTCTAAGGCAGCTATACCAAAAGCCCACCGGAACCCTTTTGGGTCCTTGCAATATCCTCTTCTAAGATAGTCTATGCCAAGGATACATGGAGCATCCGGGCCAGTCACAATGCGGTGCTTTTCCCACTCATTCCCAGTCAGACTTACTTCAGCCTCCAATACAGTCAACTGCTGAGATCCTCCTGTCACTCCACAAATATAGATGGGCTCTGGTCCTTTATAGCTCGATGGCATTATAGTACATTGTGCACCGGTGTCTACTAAAGCCTTATACTTCTGTGCGCGTGATGTGCCAGGCCATCGAATCCACACAGTCCAATAAACTCGATTGTCCCTTTCCTCCCCCTGGCTGGAGGCAGGGCCCCCCTAATCCTGGTCAGAATCTTCTTCGTTTCTGTGTTTGAAGGATTGTCTGCTGGAAGTTGGAGCAGCAAACTTTTCGGAGAATCCTTTTTTCCTGATTGTTTTCTTTTGCAACTCACGTACCCGTGCCTCTAGGGTCGCGGTAGATTTTCCATCCCATTTCCTCATGTCCTCTCCATGGTCTCGTAAGTAAAACCACAGGGTGGCACGGGGTGAGTACCCACTATATCGTCTTCCTTGTGTGGGTGAACGCCTACCCCTGATAGCTGAGACACTGCTTTGTACAGGTGCGGAGGAGAATAATCTCTCTTCAAGTTGGTGAAACTTTTCAGAAAGTTTCTCCCAGGTGTTCTCTTTCGGTCGTTGGACACTGGTTGGTTCAGGTTGGGGGGAAGATAGATTCTCTTTAAGTTGGTGGACCTCTTCAGACAGTTTCTCCACAGCTGAGACGCAGGCCTGTAAGGAAGAGGAGAGACTTTCTTCGTACTGCCGGAGTTGTTTAGCCGCTTCATCCACTGTGGGTTCCTCATCCTCTTTCCAGGCCATTACTGCCAATGAGCTGGCATATGATGATGGTGCACTCCGTACAAACTTCCGCCACATGGGTCGTGTACACTTGACTGCATCTGGATCTTTGGATGTTTGTGTCTGGTCTGGATCCTCATAAATCACTTCCCGTACGGCTAATTCCCTCAGGTACTGGATTCCCTTCTCCATAGTGGTCCACTTGCCTGGTACACATAAAATATCTTCCTTGAAGGGATACCTTTCCCTCACAGCTGAGAGGAGACGCCTCCAGAGGCTGGTGGGTCGTGCTCCATCTGCAATTGCTTTGTCAATGCCAGCGTCTCGAGCAAGGGATCCCAACCGTCTGGCTTCCCTGCCGTCTAATTCCACACAATTGGCTCCAGAGTCCCAGCACCGGAGCAGCCAGGTGACAAGCTGCTCACCTATACAGCGACCAAAATCTTTTCGCACATCTCGTAGCTCGCGCTCGTTTAGGCTTCGGGTAGTTACTGTTGCTCTTTCGGCATCCTCATCTTCCTCCTCCTGAATCCTTGATGGCCCAGCGTCGTCATCATCTTCGTCATCTCTATACTTAGTTTTGGCAGAAGCCTTACCTGGATTGGCAGAAGACTCTCTGCGTTCTAAACGACTTGAATTTCTGTACCATATTTTCACCTTCTCTACAGGGGCAGCTTGCACTGCTACTGCTCGTTTCTCTGACTTTGTTACAGGGTCTGCCACAGGGATTGGAATGCCCTCTGCAGGGGCAGCTTGCACTGCTACAGCTCGTTTCTCTGACCCCATTACAGGGATTGGAATACCCTCTGCAGGGTCAACTTGCACTGCTACAGCTCGTTTCTCTGACACGGCCACAGGAGCTGGAGCGGCTGCCGGAGCTGGAGCAGTTGCAGGAGCTGGGACTGGAGCAGCAGTAGGAGCTGGAGCTGGAGCGGCTGCAGGAGCTGGAGCTGGAGTGGCTGCAGGAGCTGGGACTGGAGCAGCTTCAGGAGCTGGGACTGGAGAAGTTGCAGGAACTGGGACTGGAGCGGCTGCAGGAGCTGGAGCTGGAGCGGCTGCAGGAGCTGGAACTGGAGCGGCTGCAGGAGCTGGAGCTGGGGCGGCTGCAGGAGCTGGAACTGGAGCGGCTGCAGGAGCTGGGACTGGAGCGGCTGCAGGAGCTGGGACTGGAGTGGCTGCAGGAGCTGGGACTGGAGCGGCTGCAGGAGCTGGGACTGGAGCGGCTGCAGGAGCTGGGACTGGAGCGGCTGCAGGAGCTGGGACTGGAGCGGCTGCAGGAGCTGGGACTGGAGCGGCTGCAGGAACCGGATCTGGAGCAGCTGCCGAGTCCACCGTAGGGGTCACAGTGGCCGTTGGATCTGTCACAGGGCTTGGAGTGGCCGCAGGGTCTGTCACTAAGTTGATAGCAGTATCAATGGCAGCTCGATAGGCATGAGCCAGGCCCCAGCACGTTACAATGATTTGTGTTACTTTAGAACTGCCAGAATCATGACACCTTTTTTTCAAGCATTCTGCCAGTTTTTGAGGATTTTGCCATTGTTCAGGGGTGAATTTCCAACACACTGGGGGTGCCAACTGCTCTAGATGCCTGCCCATATCCGCCCATACTCCCTGCCACCCACAACTATCCTGCCTCTGGGCACATCTCCGGAAGAGCTTCCCAAGTAGTTGTTTAACTATAAGCAGAATCTGAAGTGCATTCATGAGGCAGAACAACAAGACTATGGTACTCTGAGTATTCCAGAAATATTCAATATCTTGGAGAGCTATTGTGACAAGCTCAGGGGATAAGAGGGTGGTGAAGGAGGAAGGCAGAGTGACCCAGGAGGATACAGGGGTGGTGAAGGAGAAAGGGAGAGTAAGCAAGTAAGGAAAAATATCCTCCCCTTTCCCCTCCACAGATTGACTCCCTAATGGAAAAAAACAATAGGTATAATTGCTAACAGTTTCCAAGATACTGTTTCCAAAGTACAGAGTCGACGATGTTACTGAATACAAATAACAAGTTAGAGTCATGACCAGGTATCTTATCGTCTCATAAGCCATTGCTACAACACACAGCACCATAATGATCTGAAACCAGGGCCCGGAGAGGATAAACAACACGACAGAGAGCAAATACGGAAAATAATGTACTATAATACTCAATTTGGAAAACAGGCGCAGCAGAGTTGAGATTAAAGCAATCAGCATCATGACAAGTGACTATTAAGCAGGTCTAATCCTTACACCAATTTTAGTTTAACACACTCTGGTCAGATCTGCCGTTATCTCAACCTTTCGGGCCCCACGTTGGGCGCCAAAAAGGCTGTCGTGGTTTAACCCGGCTGGCAGCTAAACACCACGCAGCCGTTCGCTCACCCTCCCCCCTCCCTCTCTGGGACGGGGGAGAGAAATGGAAAGTGAAGCCCGTGAGTTGAGATAAAGACAGTTTAATAAGACAGGAAAATAATAATAACAAAATAATAATAAAAATAATAACAATAATAATACAATGGTGATAATAGGAAAGTAATAATAGTATGTACAAACAAGTGATGCACAATGCAATTGCTCACCACTCGCTGACCGATGCCCAGCCTAACCCCGAGCAGTCCGGCCCCTTCCCCCCAGCTAGCCACCCCTATATATTGTTTAGCATGACGTCAGATGGTATGGAATACCCCTTTGGCTAGTTTGGGTCACCTGTCCTGGGTCTGTCCCCTCCCAGCTCTTACTGCACCCCCAGCCTGCCCGTTGGCAGGACAGAGCAAAAGGCTGAGATGTCCTTGGCTTGGTGTAAGCACTGCTCTGCAACAATTAAAGCATCGGGGTGTTATCAGCACTCTTCTCATCCTAAGCCAAAACACAGCATTCCACCAGCTACTAGGAAGAAAATTAATTCTGTGCTAACTGAAACCAGGACAAAAACCAAAGTTGTTTTAAAAAAGGCTCTCTCCCTAATAGTGTGTAGTTAAATGTAGTTAAACTTTATTAATTGCTATAACTTGAACCTTGCTGGTATTCTTTCTGGTGCACTAGAAGGGACTGAAAGGAACCTGGAAAAATTGTATTGTTCTCTTAAAATGGAAGGCCAAGCTATAAGTGTTTGGAAAAGACCTGAGTAATGTGGCTCGGTCTCTGTCTAGCTTTGTGTACCTGGGTAAGCCTTCGATCTAGCAGAAGTTCTTGTAAGGAGGGCAGGAACCAGGGTCTGTGCTCTGGGGATGGGGAGGCGGAGTGGCCAGTTGTTTCTCCTCTGTCTCTGGGTCCTCTTTGCAAGATGGCCAGGTGCTCATCGGGTGTTGGGAGAGTTGCCAGTGGTTCAAAATGCCAGTATGTTGGATTTCAGTACGCGCATCTGGTTCAGAGAGAGGGCAACATCCCCTGCCTGCCACACGTCTGCTGCCAGGCTGGTGCCAGTAAAAGGGGTGCAGTAAATCTGGCATTGCGGGTTCGCTGACAGCAACGGGAAATACGGATTTATACCTTGGCTTTCCAACAGGATACCTACAGATAGATGCATTTTAGAAATGCATGCAAATTTAAGGTTTGAGGAGACACATTTGGTTGCAAGAGAAGAGCTGCCTGCCTGGAGCACTGGCTGTACTGTGCCTTTAAATTGATGCATTCACATTAAAGGAAGACATTTAAATAATGCAAAGGGGTAAACTAGCTTGAGTTATGTGTGGTTTTAGCCAGGTGACTCTTATTGCCTTGTATGGAAATCTCTCATCTGAAGTCCTGCACAATTATCCCCAAGGGCAAGTATTAACCCCATAAAAGAAAGGATATCTACAGTTACACATCGGCCATTATGTATCTGTGTGATGGCTGTGGTTGACTTCCGCCAAAGACGGTGCTTTATTGGAGCCGATGCTGGTAGCTGCATAACGGGAAGCTGGGCTGGTTTCCTTTAGTCATGAAAGAGAGAGAAACTCTTCAGGCAGGGTGATTAACCCATAGCGCTAATTAAGCACTGGCACCATTCTGCAATAATGAGCCACTGTTTTGTAAAGTGAAGAAAAATAAAACGGGACCCATAGCGACCTCGTGCTTGAAGGCTGCAAGCCTGGCCAGGCTCCAGCACCACGGAGGGGACTCAGCGAGGCTTCTGTGCATCTGGCTGCGGAGCAGGGGCTGTGTACCGTGCCCTGTCACCTCCCTGTCAGGGGGGAGCTGCCACTGCTGCCTGTAGCCAATGCAGCCAAATCTCCCTTGGACTGATTAAGAAGGTGAAGTCAGAAGTCTGTGCCAGTATGTTGGCCTTGGCCTGTGTGCCTGTCCAAATACATTTCTTGGGAAAAAAAAAATAGGTGTGCAGTGGGAGTAGTGAGCTCCATGCTGCTGTAAGGTGCACATCCATATCCTGTGGTCACGCTGCTCTGCTCCTAGGGAAAAACAGTGGCCTTGGAAGCATGGTTTGGAGCTTGGCTGGGAGCCACTGAGACTGTGTCCACCTCCGCGATACCACACAACAGTTCCTAGCATCAGATAGCAGCAGTATGCCTTCCTGAGTCACAAAGGGAAGAAAAATCCTGTCTCCAGTTTGAGATACAAGATGAAACTTGAGGAGGGATGAAGCTGGAAGGAAGCCCTGGCTGAAAGCTAACCAGAACATCCCAGCCATTGTAATGCCCTGTGGCACCTGGGAAGGGGTCTTACTGGCTGCCTGACCTCATGTTTGCCTGAAATGTGAGGGGTAGAATGCTCTGTGGAGGGACTGCTGAGGCTTTGAGCAGGTGGGAACTGCTGACTTTTGGTGGTACTGAGCTTTTGGAGGAGCTAGGGCACTGTTTTTTGTTCTGGCTTCTCCTAGCCCTGTGGTTAGAGGCCAGAAAGGTAAAGCAGCAGTAATGCAGAGTCTGCAGATTCTGAACAGGCATACTTTATGTCAGCTTGCTATTTGTTCTCATTAATTAAGAAGTTGCTTTCTGTGATAGGTTGAGCTCAGTAGCTCTCTTCCATTCTCTTTTTCTGTTTTTTTTTTTTTTTTTTTTTTTTTCTCCACAACTGTTTTCATTTCTCGGGAGGTAAGAACAGACAGAACTATGTAATAAAAAAAAAATCTTTAACCTTATAAAATGCAGATTGCTTAAATTATGCAGTTAAAGGATAAAGAAAATCACAGAGCAATTTTAACAAATTGCCTTAACTGGATTGCACAAACAAACCTCTCATAAGAAATCTTAGAAAGGTGTGTTTGAGGGTGTAATCTTAGCTTGTGACTGAGTTAAACTTGTTTTTCAAGTTAGTTGTGTATAACTTTCTCATGCTAAAGATTGTGAGCATTCCAGAAGGAAAACAGTTTCGTCTGTAGCATGAGTTTGATGGTAAATGTTGATTATTTCCAGTAATTTTGGCCCCTGATCCATGTACTGTTCTTTATGCAGTGACTTTCCTTTTGATCTGCGTTCTCATCAGCTGAGTTGTAAAATACACATGTATATATTTTTATAAAAGAGCCCTGATGTTTGCAAATATTGTAGTTTTCAAATGAACCTGAACATAGCCATTTGCATAGTCTGATCACACTTCCAAATATACTTTCCTTTCTCATCAGATGCAAAATAATTTGTAACTTTTCCTTGTGAAATACTGTCATACCAAAAATTCCCTTTTTACTAAACATCACTACCCCAGTCTTGGGTTCCAAGGACCTATGACATTTCTGAATAGTTTTGTAGGACAGTGAATGGACTTACTCCAATACTCATTATTTTTTCCCAGCATATACTATTTTTGTTGGAATTTATGTGGTATATGCAAAGTAATGTAAATACTAGAAGAACTACAAAATATGTTGGTAAGAGAGTGATACCTACTAAACCTTGCTGTTTAACAGTCAAGCTTATGTACATAAGAGAACTGTTGATGCTCTATTACAGTTTAATTTGTTAATGAAACAAGATGGACTGAGCTCCTACTACACCTCTTTGGATATTTGAGGCTAGACACAATTAATTTATTTGTACTGTCTGTGTAGGCGTATGCCAGCTAATGTACTGTAAGAGCTTTTATCTTTATGTTCATAATGAAGAGGGGCAGGTTTTTGGCAACTAGACAAGGATTTTCTGATGACTCATCCTCTCTGGATTGTAAAACGCTTTCTTGTAAAATCAGAAAAGAAAAGTAGTTTCTCTTAGAAGCAGGCTCAATCAGAATAGTTTGTGTCCTTCACAATAAAGCTGTGAAACAGAAAGAAAAAAGGCTTACCTGTTTTTATTTTATTTGTAATCAGACCTCTGCTGTAAAATAAATAATAATATTTGAGAGGATGTCATCATACAAGGTATTAAAGCACCTTTGGAGTAAATACACTGTAGGCTGTGTTGTCAGATACCTTAGTTTATGGCCCATTCTCACTATTCTGGTATTTTGATCTCCTTGTTGGCAATGCAGTAGATTTCTAGTGAGGTTTGAGCAATCTCCTTCAACAGTAATTTGTACTATTTTGTTTGTTCTGTTCATCCATCTCCTTGCTATCTAGGAAGAAATACAGATTCCAGGATTTAGTGGAGGCTGGAACGGGGTTTAGGTGTGAGTATCTGAGTACAGAGTTAAATCCATTTCCATATAAAAATTACAATCAATTTCCATTTAAATAACACATTAGTTAATGCCAGTATCAGATAAACAGGGAATATGCTCTAAGTTCCTGCTAATGGCAAAAAAAAGAAAGAGCACGGACTATTATAGTTATATATAGTCATTTAGTGACAAATTAAATAAGGCTAATTGGAATGTATGAGTAATTTACTGCGTTTAGGTTTGAGGAGTACAATCCTGCTTTTTGTGAAAAATTACACAATTATTTTACACCATACGTCTTAGTATCTGTATATATATTTATGCATGCACACCCCTGTAGTGACTTCCTCCCACTCACACTTTTATCTTCTCTCTCTACATGAAAGAAACTGGAGATTTTAGGTAGTGGAGGGCTATCCATTAATGAACTCCTGCATCCCGTTGTTATGCTCTATCACAATTCTTTTCCTGAATGACTTCTTGGGTGATGAAACTACTGCTCCCTTTTATTAAGATGATGTTTATGCAATCCAGAGTGGATTTATTTAAATCTCTGATTTTAATCACAATTTAAATCATCAAGCAGAACTCTGTGACTTAAATAATTAAGTATAATCTTGTTTTGCATTTTTGCTTTCCAGTTACTTTCCTAAACAAAAGCCCAATTTTATTGGTCAATATAATGTGCTAACCAGATCTGTTTGTTGTACAAAATTGGGTTTCTCTAAACACCCGTATACGATTTGCCACATATTTATTCTACATTTGTATATTCTTATTATGCTAGAAAATAACAAATCACATTTCTTAACAAAAATAGTAGGTTTTTAAATCTTGTGATTCATGCATAGCAAAATTATGTAGTTTGAATTGAATTGCGATGTACAATAGCAACATTTCAGAACTGCTTTAAACTCCTAAAGCAGTTTAACTATGTTTAATGTTCTGGCATACAAGGGAAAAAATACTGGAGCATGTTGTGCTTTTAAAACTGATCTGCTTTAAAAGATCAGTTTTACAAAAACAGACACAAAAAAAGAACAGTTCTACAAAACTAGTATCTTTGTGTAGTAATGATTGTTTCTGGACACCATGTCCTTCAAGGTTTTTTTTGAAGTACTTAAGTACACATCTCAGTTTTTATTCCTTAATGAAAAGAAGAAAACAATCCTTCCTGCTTTCTGAATTCCTGTTTTCTTAACTCGATAAACTAATTATAATTGAACTAGCTGAAAATAAACTCTTGCCATATCTACAGAAAAAAATACTGATAGGAAAAAATAGTAAGGAATTGACAAGTTGTTTTAAATGCGTAGGCAGTGACAGCTATCCTTTGAATGGTTTAGCTTTCTCAGAAAAAGTAACAGATTAAATGGTGACACACATACAGCTTGCAAGTAAGGTAAAATCACATAAACATTTTTCTTTAAATATTAGGTTGAGTTGAAGGCAAACTTAACAGAAGAGTTTGTATTTTAACGATTTGTATTTAAACTTCTTTTTAATAGAAGCTTCTATATTCATGCTGGAACACCCCTCATCTGTCATTTAAAAATTAGTTTTCCTGTTGTATTCACCTTTGCACCTATGTAACTTTCACATCATTTTTGGCAACAGATTGCTGACTGTGACAGTCAGTCTTATTTCATGTTTTGTTCATTCAAATCCTTGTGGTCTGTATTCTTAAGGTAGCCCCAGGGAGATGTAGGTGGAGTTGCTGAATGAAAGACTGAAGGGTTATGTATTCTTAGCCAGTACATTGGGGCACATAGTGAGTGGGTCATAGCTACCACATAGACGGTAGCATCTCCATTCACAGAATAAGAAGGGCGATTGAAGGATTTCAGTTCAAGCATGTAAATTGTAAATGTGTTTATTTTGCCCTCAATTAGAAAACAACAGCCAAGTCTAGATAACACACACTTCAAAACATTATTTAAATGTTCTTTTCCACTGATTACTCATAAAAGGACTATTAAGACAGCAAGTCAGTAATGGGGCACTTGGAAAATGCAGTGTTTAGTATCACCAACAAAGTTGAACATCAGAGATGGGAGCTTGCTCAGTTTAATATGTGTGAATTTCTTACTGTTTCTTTCCTAATTGTAACTTTTTTTCCCTCTGGTAATTGTAGCTGGGGAATGGGAGGCTGATTACATTTTATTCTGATTTATCTGAGTTCAGTCGAGTTATCTGTTAAAATGTGTCTGCAAAGGTTAACAGTCCTTTGGCATTTTCATCTTTGCTTTCCTACCCTGAAGGAAAAGTTAGTGGCTTGCATGTCTAGGAAGTCAAAGATAGCTGTTTGTATTTTTCCATATCTACAAAAAGATATTATACCTGGATTAATATCTGCTCCTGGAAAATTTTAAATTTAATGTTTATTTTCCATATGCTTGAACGTGGTAGTTATTAAATCCCAAACGTTTCATTCTGCTTTGCCTCCATGAAAGTTACCAGTCAGGGAATGGTCCGAAGTGCTGCACATCCCCTGTTTTGTGATTTGCTTCCTGCCCCACGCAGTGTAGAATAAAAGCTCATGACAAAAGGGAGCATTGCGGGTGAAAGCAGTGCCTTTGTGCTGAGCCTGAGGGGGACGATGACGGATGCATGCAGGGACACGGATGCTGCCTTTGCCAGCTCTGCCTGTGTGCCTGCAAGGGTCCTGCAGCAGCTCTGCCTAGGAGCAGCTGGACAAAGTTTCCTTCTGAGGCTTTCTACTGCAATCAAAGGTTAGGTTTTAGCGGTCCCACCAATCATGAACTTCCATTAAGTAAAATTAAGTACTGAAACACTCACTGGGACTTGCTACCCCAGTATCTTTGTCAGAGACAGCATGGGCCTTCGTGCTGTGAAGGACCATGCTTCCCAGTTTGTGCGTTTTGCAGGAATACTTCACACCTGCAACATATTTTGAATATATATATATATATATTTTTTTTTTACCCGTGAGAGACTTTTCTTGTACCTGAAAACAAGGAAAAGGCAAATGAACTGAGTTTAGGGGGTACATTTTTTTCTCTCCCAGATGAGAGGATCTTTTTTTTTCCATGATCCTTTTTTTTTTTTTTTTTTTTTAAGGAGAATTGCAGCAATCTTCTATAAGAAGACAAACTATTTCTGGAATGCAACACCTGCACAAAGAAAATAAATTACCATGTGCCAAAATCATTCAGTAAATGCTGTGTTGTGTGGGTAACTTGACAAAAGTTTTGCAGCAAACCATGAACATCTGTAAAACATTTGAAAATATGGCTCAGACTTGGAGCTGCTTGAATTCTATGGCATTTGTTGTAATTCACTGTTCCACAAGATGTAATTATTTGTGTGCATTGCACCTTAGGACTAATTTTTCTGGCAAGAGTAGAAAAAAGTCTATTTTATTAAAGACGTGAGAATGAGTGATATTCTTTACCTGTACAACTCTAGGACCTGTGCGTATCTGCTACTTCTGGAATGCATTTACTTGTCCCTATACACTTGTATCTGCCGGCACAGTTAGGAATGGGCAGCAAGTCTGCTCTGAACTGCAGACATATGCTGCCTTTCTTTTTCCTTGGGGAAGCACTGAGAGGATTGAAGTCATTCAGCGAGCTTTGTTCAGCTGAGCTGAACTTTGAAAAAACACACCATGTGTGCTTTTAGTGAACTCTGGGCCTAATCCTAAATCTTTTGAGTTCGGTGACAGGCTAGAGTGTCCAAGAAGTGAATCATCGGCTGTACGTTCGCTGCAGCAATGACGCCGCACGAGGTATTGTCCTCCTCGGCCTGCTTGTGTCAGTAAGTGCAGTCTCACGCAGGCGTTTCGGCTTGTGCAGGTTCAGCTATGCTTGGTGCAAGGGGACTGAAAGAGCTGACGCTTTTCTTCTGGAGAGAACAGACAGATACGTGGCTTCTTTTTCACGGCTCTTGACTCCCCCTTACTGAAGCATCCAGTACCTATGCTGGGTGCCAGATTTCTAAAGACCTCAGCTTCCTGGGAGGCACCTAAATAGGGGTCAGACTCAGAAAAGAGCTGAGCACCCAGACTGCCCCGCTTTTCAGAAAATCTGGCACCGAGTGCCGGTACTGAGCCTCTCTGGCGATGCTGGGAAGAATGCTGCCTTCCCACATGCCGTGCTGGGATAGTGCTGTTCACTTTAGAGGGCTTGCAAAACATTGTTAGAGAACAAACAGCAACGGAGAAGAGAAACCCCCAACTCTGTTTTTACAGATCCTGTGGGGGGAGGGTCCTTTCCCGTTTTAGAGATTCAGTTCAGGCATTGTCAAAAGAAATAAATAAAGCATCATCATTTAAAAGCTTTTGGAACAATAGTCCCTTCCACTTCCCTCCCTCATTGTGAGCCATGGGCCCAGCTTTTGTTTATTTTGTGCTGCCAGTCTCATGGTGCCTGATTGGTTGGTGTCTGATTTCATTCCTATGGGTGATGTCAAAAGCTGACCCAGAAGTTCTGGGTGAGTTTGCTTTTAGCTTTTAGTTGTTGTTTTTGTGCATGTATCTGTGTGCACAAGAGTACTTTTCAGTCCTAAGAGGATTCTGTTACAGGCTGAATATTATTCAGCTGCAAAACTAATAAGGAATAATATTTGTTTCAGGAACTGCACAGCTTGTTTCATACAAATGCTAGGAATAGCAAGCAATTCAGGCAGTGTGAATTTATGGAAGTTGTAATGAATATATTAATTATAGTTATAGTATTACTGTAAAACATAAAAGGAAAGTCAAAATCCGTATGAGAATTTCATAAGCCATAACTGAAAAACAGGCTAATTAGTTGGAAAGACTGATTTCACATTCATGTGTAACAGTACTACCAGTTTTCTTTGTATAGCTGTACTAGGTCTGTGATGCCAATCTTTATTTAACATCGGTTTTATCAGCTGTCAAACTGACAGTTTAAATACCAGGTTCTTACAGAGGTGTACATACCATTAACAACAATACTAAGTGTTTATTTTTATAGAAAATAACTATCATTTAAATGTTCTTTGGGCTTTACCTGCAAATACTTGTATCTTTGTTAAACTTTGTTTTCCATTTCTCTGGCCTTTACACTTGGATATTTTTCTTTCAGCAGTCTCTGACCCCCTCCTGTGTTTCTCTCTGTTAGATAAGTAAAAGATGAGTGTTACTTTATAAGGACATAATTTCATACCCATGTCCTCTGTTAGAGTACAGTCAAGTTGCTTGTATAAACACGAACAGTTTTGCTTACTTTTCAATTTATTCAAATGTCAATGTAAGGTTCTTGGGTTGTGTCTTTGACTCCCCTTACCCCCTGCTCCTACCCCTTGGCATCATTTCACCTCTTCAGCCCCTTGCCTCTAAGGAACCATGTTGTACTGCATCTTACACACATGTAGTAGGAGTGTGTAACTAGTTCCATAGGGAGGCTATATTGATGCTTTGTATTGCCCAAGAAGGTGTGTTTAATGTCTCCCATTACACAAAATATCATGTTATGGTCTGGAAGAACACTGTAAAATATCCTTCTCTGTCTGTCTCTCTTTTTTTCTGGCAGAGGTTCATTGCTGTGTCAGATTTCATAGAAGAATATAGTTGATTGGGATTTTATTAAAGGAAAATAAATTGTCCCTTCAGCTTTGCCATTCTGCATCCAGCACAATATCCCTCACTTTCTTGCCCATGGTCTTTTTTTGCCTGTGGTCTTTTGCCATGGTCAAGGCAAACAGAATTTTTGCCCTTATTTTCCTTGGAGGCAGAAAACTTCAAAATCTGGAAGCTTTGGAAATAGTCCAATATAAAAAAGAAATGCAAGGCGCAAGTGCTTTTCACTTAGACGAATCACTACACAGACTCAAGCATGTTATTTTAATGTCTGTAGCTTCTGTTTATGGGGTTTTTATATTCATAAAGGATGCAGTTTTAGGGAAGTCTGTACAAGGTCCACCAAAGCATCCCAGGGCTTTGATGCCAGAGGCTGGCCAGTGGATCATGTCGAGTACTTGCTTGGTCTCCTTTCCCCTGGCTGGGAGCAGCTCATGTATAGGGGCTGGGGCTGGTCTCACCGCATGCCCTGGTGCCTGCCAGGTGCAGCTTGAGCCTATGTCCCTGCTTCCCCTCCCAGGTGCTCTGTTGTTTTACGAGTGGCAACTTTTAGAGACGTCCGCCTCCATCTCCGCCAGCCAAAAGCAAACACTGCAGTACAAGTGATATAAGCTGTACAAAGGATTTTCTAGCTGATGGTGCCCCCAGCTCTGGTGGAAATATTATGAAGGAAAAAAGATTTTATCTGCATTCTGAATCTGTTTTAAATACTGTGCTTTTTATGATTTCCATATGATTCTTGGGGATTTTACCATCAAAAGACGCAGATTATCCTAATTGGTATAAGAGGTTAGAAAGGTTTTCTTCATGCTGGACTTAAATATGGTTCCTGCTTGGCTGCTTTTGCACTGGCTTAGTCCTTTTGTGACATGAAAGTCAGTTGCAGTTAAGCAGATTCCTCTTCTGTTTTTTAATAAACTGAAATAACTATACTGTGAAGCATTGAAATGCAGAAGCATGGTATGTTTTTAAAGCTTCCAGAAATAGCCTATTATGCATTGCAAAAATTAGTGAAGCCATACTTGTAATGAAAAACAGTTAATAATGGACTCTGGATCAGTTGATAGGCTGATTTATTGGAAATCTCGTGTTTGCTGTCCTCTCTGTAAACTATCACTTACAGATAGGAATGGGGAAGAGTTTCCCTAAACTTTTTGGGGGAGACAGGGAAACCCCCTAGATTTGAAAGCTCTGTAAATAGCTTTGTAAGGTTTAGCTCCCAGTAACTACTTGCAGTGTTCAGCAGAAAACCACCCTTTTATCTCAAGGGTAGTTTTCCTACAGAGAAAGATCATGCCTGAGTCGCACCTCATACAATGGGCGTATCCTCCCCACACGGCTCAGCTCGGGGCTGGGCTTCAGGGGTGCACCCCGTGCTGCGGGATGCGCGGCGCTGGCACCATGCCCCCCTGCTTTGGCACAGACCAAAATGGTCAGAGAGGAGTGCGGATTGAGCTTGTCTCTCTGTTTCGGCTCCCTTGCTTTGCACCTTGGCTGGTGTGTGTATAGTCCTCTACAAAGTGGATTAGAAATCTTCCCTTTCTCTAGTAGTTTGATGTCTGGGTATCGTATTAGGCAGAGGTCTAAACATTAGGTTAAACCTACTCTTTAACTTCCATTTACTTTCTGGTGAATTACTGGGTAAACACTTGAGGTAAATGTATGCTCTGCTGTTTCAGTGACTGCTGAGAGCCTAAGGTACTGATTTATTTTTTTTTTCCCCCTCACCTTGATTTTGCACTCTGCTGTACTTGCTGAAGGCAGTTAGAGTAAGCCATGTTTAGCCTGCTCACTACAAGCAACATCCTGTTGAGAAACTGGGCACGCGAACCTGCTTTGGCACTGAAAACATTGCTTTGCTCACAAAATACTTATTTGTGGGTTTGAATAAAATTACAACCAAAAGAGTAAAACAAAAAAAAAAAAAAAAAGAAGATGGGGGGAGGTCAAGATGGGCATCTATGCATGCAGGTTAGATTTGCAGCATTTAAATAACTACTAGTTTTGTTGTGCCGGAGCTTCTAAGCTATCTCTGTAAAACATTTACTTGTTGTGCTTTAATCACACCCTTCAATGAATGTTTGCTTTGCACATGAGACAAAGGCATCCTCAAGATTGTAATGAAACCATTGGTTAGCATTCATTTTTCAAAAAAGCAAAAAACAAAATTAAGTTAAACATTAAAACATCAATCAAGAATGAAAATAATAGCAGAGTTTCTAATGTGGGGAACTTACTGCAAATCTCAAATAGGATCTACAGTGTTTTCTCCAGGTTTTAACTGATGTTGGCTTCTGTGGCCACAGGTCTGAGGTCACAGCAGCCTCCTGATGCATCTAACGAGCCAGGTTTTATTATCTGCATACTGTTCTTTTTACTTCTGATTCCCATCTCTCGGTGTGTAGTTACTGGACATTTACTGCAGTCATTTGTGTATTTACTTGCATATTAATAGCTTGCTTTTTCTTTCCTTCCCCCTCCAAGGAAAGAAATCATTGAAAGGGAAAAGAGTACCAGATAGGAACGGATAATTTATGTAGCAGAAAAAGTAAATATAAAATAGAATCCCACAGTCTTTTATGTAACAGCCATCTTCAAGAATGGAAAAAAGAGTAGAGTGGAAAAGCAATTGGAATTTATGTGAAACTCTCAGTGGGCTCATAGACACAGATAAAGATTCAGTACTAAATGCCTGGAAAGAACATTTCCTAATTTTTGCCCTAAGAATGGTTGTTTGCAGGACTTACAACCTTAAAATTGTGAGAGAAAGACACTAGAAAGATGAGACAGGAGAACATATAGGGTTACAAATGCTCAGATTTTGGATTTTTATTTTTTTTTAATAGAAAAGGTTTTCACTTACTAACTAACTATTGTGCACACAGTTCCAAGTCCCTGGGAAAGAAATCTTAACATTTTACTTTGAGGCAGAGAAGACTGATACAATTTCAGAAGTCTTAGTGAGTTTATAAAGCACGCCTGGGAAAGTCCCTCATGCAAATCATTCATAATCACATTCGTCCAATTGTAAAAGCCAAACTCCCTGAAAATCAGAGTAACTTTGTTGGAATAAGATGTAGAAATTAAATATTTGTGCTCCGCAGTGAGTATGAGGTCACTGACAAGATCTGACATCTTCACTTTGTGGAATTAAACTTAACATATTTTCCAGCTGTGCCTTTGTGTATGAATGTGTGTATGTATTTGTTTTTCTTTTGTTACTTAATATTTCTGTGAAATCAGTTCACATTAAGCAAAATCTTTGTGTTGCCAACACTGTGTGCCTTGATAGCCATTTCTTGGGCTAAGCAGAGCTGTGGTATGTCTGATATGAAGGCTATGTATGAGGTATTATGTGTCTTAGGCTGCTTTTCAAGTGTTGTATAATCTGTTGAATTCACACTGAAACTGGTAAGAACTATTCAGGATTGACTCTTCCTGTCCCACCATGCCTTGTAACAGACATCCAATGTCCAAATTGTTCCGTTACAGAGTTTATGCCCAGTTAGCCCTGAGTTACCACCAATTTGCAGGCTTTGTTACCTGAATGAGAAGAGAGAGTAGGCCAGGCATGTGATACTGCAAGCCAAGGTGCCCTTCCCCTATTTGGAGTACGCTGAAAAACCTAAGAAGGCCTGAGGGGAAGATTTTCTGCCAGTTCCTACGCAGTGTAGTGGAGGGTGCAGAGCAACAATAAGCTGCTTGTGGCTTCCTTATTCTGCATCACATGGTCCCAATATGCAGCTCTGCTGTATGGCTTTTGTGTGAAATCCCTCTTAGCTCATAGTTGCTAAAGTGGAGTAATGCACTGCATCTGGATCAGTCCTGGTGATGAGCTGGGCTGCCTTGAGCTGGTTTGTGTGTTGTGGCAGAGGCAGGAGCCTCCTAGAAAGTCCCGTTAGCAAATGCAGTGTAGGAGCTGAAAAATACCCTTCTTGTCTTTGAGATTTCACCCTCTGGTTCTCGTGCTTATTTGCTCTGTGGCCAACTTTGTTTGGTGTCACCAGTGCCCATATACACACTGCCATCTCCCTTGACCTATTTAAATGTCCAAAGTCATTTGAAGAAAGCAGGAAAAGATTCAAGGATGGCTTGAGGATTTTTTTTTTAATTACTGTAACTTTACTGTAGTAAATCCTCAAGACGTTCTTAGTTCTGCTTCTGCATCAGTTGTTTAATCCTGATGTTACCTGGGAGGATGGAGCTGTGATTCCAGTTGTTATGCTGTTGTTCAAGGTTATAAACTTATGTCTCTGCATGACACCTAGGAAGGTGTGTAGTCTTGAAATTCATCTGTATCCTTGAGTTTGTTCTTTATCTAATCCATAGTGTTTTCTTTGAGGGAAGATCGTGCCTTATTTAGGCACTGAGACAATCAGAGTTTCTTCAGTCCCTGAAAATCCTTCTCACAAATCTGGCTGGGACAACAGTCCTCCTGGCAAGGACTTTGCTTTTGAGGAAGGGGAAGCCTTCCTCAAAGAAGTACAGAGCGTTTTCCCCTGAGTTATAATTTTTTTGTGGCTGAGGAGTAAAAAAGGTTGGAGAACCTCTTTCAGGCACAGAGGGTATTTTCAACTAGATTGAATCCTGTAGGATTAATTGCTCAACTCTGCCATAAGTTAGTTTTTTTTTGTTTGTTTGTTTGTTTGTTTTGATAGCAAAATGGTTTTCCGACCCTTTTGTGCTGTGAAAGCCATTCCCTATTTACCCTGTTACTCTGGAACAATAGCTCTCTTCCCTGTCTGGGCTTCAAGACCGGGGGCCTGCATATGAACACTGGCCATCCGTACACTGGGTAGGTCGAGCACAGGAGGGTGGAGTGCATCAGTGTGCATGGACACCGGGCTCCCCCCTGCCTGCATCTGCAGTGCCAGAAGCAGGATGAGGCAGACAGGGCCTTCTGGAGTGCTCTGCAGATCTTCCTGTCTGAACTTTCACATATTTGAGAGTGTTAGAGCCAGAAAGAGTACTGTCCTTGCAGTATCTGTTGCCAGCGTACGTGAGTTGTGGCTATAATTCTCCAGGAAAAAAAGATATCTCCTGGCAACTTGTGACATACAGTGCTCTTGTTGCATAAGGAAGGGTCAGAGTAGCCTTAGGTGTCTTGACTGAAAAGTGGGTGAAGGTGGCCTGGGCAGGCCTTGGAAATTAGGGAGCCATAAAGACCTTTACTCTTGTTCTCTGAGTTGTTTGTGAATTTCTAGAGGGAACAGAATAAATCTTAAACCCAGGACTCTCAGCTGATGCAGTTATTCCCAAAGTGTGGTGCAATAAACAACCCTTCTTCCACATGGACATCAGTGGCTAATAATCAGGATTTTGCTAGGTTCTTCCATCTTTCTAAAGCAGCAACACACACATGTGGCAATGAGAACTTTATGTACCCATTTTCTATAAAATCCTGGAAGTGGTGCCTGTGATACCTCACATCAACAAACGTAGTTCTTGTCCTGGAGGGGTGCCGAGTCTCCTGTGATACCAGTTGGCTGCAGTGGATCATGTGGCACTTGGCACCTCCTGCACTCGTCCATCAGTTGTGGTTGGAAACAAAGCTGAACACGTGGCTCTGTTTCTCCCAGGGCCTCGGGAGGGGCTCAGCAAGCCTCTAGTCCTGCAGGATGGTCCGCAGAGACGAGGTCCAAGTCTTCTTGTAAATCAGTAGGAAATACAGCAGATGAAGACTCAGTGTGACGTTAATCTCTTGTATCTAAAGCACAGCGTGTAAGTCTCTGGTTTTCAGTACTGAGCTCTGGCCTCCCAGAGGGCTGAATCCAGTCATCTCAGTGAGATAAGAGCTGTGCTTGCCACCTGGGAAGCAAGGTTCAGTTGCAGTCCAGGAGATACATAGGGACAGTGGTAGCTTGAAGGCACTCATGGTCCTTGCTCACTTGGGCTCACTCTGAAGCTGCAGTCACAAGGGCCTCTCTGCATGGCAGTAGGCTATGGCCCTAACCTTTGGGCTTTCCACAGGAGCTGCTGCCTTTGTACTGTGGTTATCTCTAGCCCAGCTCCCAGTGCTTTCCTACCTGATGGCTCTTGAGGGAGTCCTCAAATGACAGTCTGCAGCTGGTGCCTCTCAGACAGGTCTGCCAGCTGTGCCACCATGGCAGGGGTGGGTGCAGCATTTCGGTGTGAGGAAAAACAGATAAGGCCACAGCTTCATGGCAAATGGCTGGTATGGTCTTCAGGTGGGCAAACTTTATCACTTTGGGCTTCAAAGTCCTTTTATCTCTATCTGTAACAGTCATCTGTGACTTTCACCTCTCAGCTAGATTAATATTAGGCTATATAGGCAGTTTATTTATGGTGGCCTTTGAATGACATCTAAATTTGCGAGGAAGTGCCAAATGCTATTGGGTGCTTGTGCTGGGCTTACATGTAAAGTCCTTTGGTGAATCAACGTGAATTCAAATACACGTTTGCATATAAACATGACTGTGACTGACTTGAGAAAGCTAAATTAAATTTCACATTTGCTTCCTGCAAAATCTCTGTACAGGAAACTATCTATATGGCTCTAAACCATTCAGGGCCTGGTTGTCTGTCTTGGAAGTGGCCACTGTCACCACGGCATACAAGATTGACAAGGATGTTCCTGCAGCCTAACCTGTGATACTTGATTCATGTTCAATTGTTTCTATATGGTTAAAAATTGTTACCTGTTTGAGTTACATTTCCTGATGAAAAGCAGAACAGTTCATAATATTTGCCCTCCATCTACTGTCATTATAACTAGACCATAAACTCCTCCGAGCAAGAGCTTTCTGTCCCTCTGTACACCTACAGTGCTGAACACGCTGGGGCCTTGATGTTAGTTGAGTTGCCATTAATAATAAATAGAGAGTAATAGGAGAATGTGTAAATGCATTCAAACATGTAGTGACGCTTTTAAGTATAATTGTTATCGCTGGAAATCTCTGTGTGACTGGCAGCTGACTTGCACTTCCAGAGAATCCCTGTAATTGGAATTTGCTCGTTCTACTGGTCCATCAGAGCCTGCCTCGGAGGGGTGTTGTCTAGCGTACACACACAGAAGACCACTGGGACAAGGCTGCTCAGAAGTAAAGGCAAGCCAGGCAGTTTGCCTTTAGCTCCCTCTCTGAGAGACTTAAGGATGCCCAAGCTCATTACATCAGTATATGGCCTGGGGTTAAGTAACTTTTCAGTAATTAACTTGTAAACATGGGGCTACAGTTTCTCCCTGGGCTCTGCCTTTTTGAATCCCTGTGTAATGTTCTGCAGGGGAAGCTCCCTGCTGGACAGGCACGGGGCTGAACAAGCCTGTAGGGTGCCAGGGTGACTATGCTGCTGCGGAGTGCTCACACAGGGGCTGGAGCTACAGCAGGCTCCTGCAGGTTTTTCTTCATGTTTTACCTACTAATTTGATGTCATCGGTCCTCACTGTTTGCTTGTTCTCTGTTTTGTTTTGATCTGGTTTTGATTATTTGTTTGGATTGGTTCACATTTTGGATAATATTTGTGCTTAGGTTTTGTGTTGTCAGTTTTAGAAGCAGCAATGCCAATTTTGAAAGTAGGATATTTGGGGTTCATGACTACTATATTTATGTAACTCAAGCAATTATTACCCATGGTGGCTAGTGCTGTAAATACATGAGGTGGGTAAACTTGGTAGAATCTGTGAGAGAACATCTACATGGAGAGTTTACTGGTGTGCTGTCTTGACTACTGATGGTAGAACAGAAACTAAGAATTTCTTAACTTTTCTAAATTTTAATTTCTATCCTTCAGATGTTTTTTTTGTTTGTTTGTTTTTTCCACTTAGTAAATTGTTCCTTTCCATTCTGGACATTGAATTCTTGCTGTGAGAATTCATAGAATTCATTAATTTCACATTCCCAGAAAAATTGTTTTAGTTTGTCAGCTGCTGCAAGAAGAGGTGGAAAAGTGCAGAGTGAGAGTAAGAATCATTTGGTAGGCACAGCTGTGGAACAGAAATAAATCAAGGTGGCAGAAAGGTGAGTTAGAGAGGGAAAGAAAATGGAAGAGTTTGTTACCGTAAATCCACATGGTTAGTAAATCCAACTATCAAATTGCAGCTACAGTGCCCAAAAATATAAATTGTGTTCCATTTTAAAAAGAAAAATGTATTAGTAAAACAGTATTTTATACATCTTCTGTGCATATCAGAAATAAAACCACCTTTGAGCTCTGACAACAAATGTACTCATCGTAAAAGCAACATTTGTGTTGGTCTAAAATCTCACATTTATCTACTATCATATCTATCTGTGGTGCAGTGACATTGAGCCAGGAAGTGCTGTTCAAAAAGTAATTCAAATGGGAAAAATAAATGTCCTTGGCTCTAAGTCATAATGTTTCTCCACTAAGAGCCAAGCTTACTTCTATTGTAATGTTCATCAGCAATTCATTTTTTTGTTATACTTTCAAATAAAATAAAATGAAAATGTAATTTGATGAAACCAACTACTTGTCTGAAGAAAGCCAAAATACTTTCTTTTTTTTTCTGGGTCATTTCCTGGCTCATTCCCTTTCTGGGTCATTCTTTTTTGCCTGGGTCACTCTTTCCCTCTTCTTCATACTCATTTAATAATAACAAAAATACTCAACTGAAATACATTTGCCTATGATTTCCAAGGATTTTACTGTCAGTAAGTAGAAAAAGGCCTGCTTGGTTTTGAAGGCAGTGTATCACAGCCTGATTGAGCTTCTCATCTCAAGGGATATTGCAAATGGCTATGGTAAAGCACAGAAAGGCTTAAATAATCATGCAGCTAGTCAGTGTCTTAAGTAGGAGAAGAATCAAGAAGATTAATACTTAGATTCACTTGAAATACCACTAGACAGTTCAGGATTGACAGCCAAATCTCTCAGAGACTTGCCATTTTGACATTTGCTTACTGTGCAAGGCCAGAAATTGTTCTGGTTTAAATAGGTCTACCCATCAAGGACTGGAAATGGAAAGCCTGTGATCTTGAATTTCCAAAAAGGAGAGAAAAAAAAAAGGAGTTTAATGGTGTTTTGTGGTGGAGAATTGAATAGTGAAGTTTAAAGTCTCAGCTATCAACACAAACCACCCCTAGCCTCTAATTTGAAACATACTGGAGAAGCCATGCTGCAAGTGTTTGGTTTTCCCAATGACAAAAGCATCTATTGAGTTAATGGAACTTTTGTGTTTAGACAACATTATGAGAAACAGAGGTAATTTTAAAGAGCAAATGTAATTTACTGTAATTTAAAAGTATGAATAATTGAGTCTATTTGTATTTTTCTCAGCTTGACAAAACTTTTCCATACAGAATTGAGTGCATGCAATAAATAGTAACTGCATGCAATGAACATTAACTGCTCTTCATAAACATTTTGATATTATCTAACCTTTAGAAACTAAAAAATGCAAGAGTTAGAAGCATGCTATTTATACCAGACCATGAAACTATCAGCTAGTTTTAGCAGGTATTCTTGACCATGGTGTGCAGAGATACTTGTTTGTCATTGAAAACATTATGGGAATTATATTGTGTCTCTTCTTTCTCTGGATAACCTATAGAATTTAATATATTTTCACATTTGCTGCAAAACTATCTCCTGAAGACCCCAATTAGAATGATAAAACTATATCAAAAACATGGAGAAACTTTGTTCTGTCTCCTTCAGAGACCTTGCAGCTCCAATACTCAACATTGCTCTTGGCAAGGTATTTCTGTCCATGCTGGTCAGAAGACTGAACTGGATGCTGTAGTGCTGGTGCCGTTCCAGGAGCAGCACAGGCAATGTATGGTCAATGCAACTGCTTCAGGTCTTCTTGAACCTGATCAGTCTTACCAAGAAAACATATACTGAAATCAGCTACAGTAGGCAGTTTATATCACCCTGGTGACAGCACTAGGCCTCCAGATTAGATGTGCTCAGAGAATACCTCAGCTTGTTGCTGCCTCTGCACATAGGAGCAGGTGCTGAGGGAAGAGCTGGGCATGCTTTGGCTGAAGGAGCCTGAACAGGCACATGGCTGTCACGAGTGAGTGCCAGGGCAGCCCCTGGGCCTGCAGCATGCAGGTATCTGAGGGCACAACAGCAGCTCTGGCACTGGAAAAAGGAGAAAACATGACCAATTGTTGGAATGATAACCCACACAGAGAACTAGAACAAGCTTCGCAAGGGTATGCTCCCCTTTTGTGTCCTTCCCGCCAAATGGAGGAGGACTGATGGTGGTCCTGATGGAAGGGCAGTACAGGGCAACACACATCCGTGTGTTTTCTTTTTCTCTAATGTGCCATGTATTTCTCACATTGCTTTGGACAGTCTCCTCTGAAAATCCCATGTGCTTATTTCTTATCCCCCTCTTCTACATGTGGTAGCATGCCAAGCCCAGTCATGGACAAGCAGACAGCAGTGAAAATCGACAGCACAGGTTTCTGTGCTGGTTCACATGAGTTCGGTGCTCCCTTTTCAAGAGCAGCACCGGCTGCAACATGGCGGAAGCGTGACTCAGGTTGGGAAAAATGGCAGGGGTCTGCTAAGGTTTGACATGAGACAGGCCTGCAACTCCACACTCAGCCAACCAAGGGAAACCCTGGAGTCATGGCTCTGCCTCTTCAAAAGGCACACATGCTTTTGTCAGGACAGCTTGTGAGAGGCACTTGGGTCTGCTGACAAAACTAATGAGTGAGGTTTTGGACATGCAAGGCATTCGCCAGGCAGAATAAGAGGCTGGTGATGATTGCCGATGAAACTGAGCAGTGAGTGGAGGGGGTGCTGTGGGAGAAATGCCAGTGTGCTGGAAAATTGGTATTTCTGTTAAATTCAAGATTTTTCAAGTCCAGTAGAATTGTAAGCATTAGTTTGCAGGCTTGTACTTTTTGTTTTTGTCTTCATATGTATGTTTTGTTTTCTGCTGCCTGGACTGCACCATCTTGCCTTTAACTCTGCCATTGTCCAGTGAAATCACAATTGTAATGGTTGCCAGCAAAGTTATTTTTGTGGAAAATTGACACCTCCTGAAGTAGGATTAAGCTACAGTGAACAAGGAGTTGAAATAGACTGAAAATATAAGTTAGAGCTTAAGATAGAAATTGCTTCCTCAACAGGTGATAACTGTAAGAGAAGTGCAGAATAACTACATAACTATTATATTGGATTTTGAAAATGCTATTGCTGGTCATTGTAGGTCTTACTTATGTTTAGCAATTAAAGATTGCCACAGTTTGGGATTGTTTCAGTATCTCAGCAGGGGAGTGTTTTCTGCTCCTTTGTAGAAGATGCAAGTCCTGCCACACAAAAAGCATCCTTACTTCTCAGGAGGATTTGAAATATCAGAAATAAATTTGTCCATAATGGACAAAATGAAAGCTATAGATCTGTCATTATCCGTAGGAGGCAGTCATGCTGACGAAGTGAAGCTGATTCCAATGCATTTGCTGCCTGGTGGAGGGTAGGTGTTGGAGGCAAGTGTGAAATGGAAAAAAGTGGTTGGAATGTAGAATTGCTCATTTCCTTACATGGGAGGCTTCCTTTGTACCACATAGTTAAACAACTCAGAATTAAAATTCAATTTGGCAGGTAATTTGCTCATAACACTACTGCTAGCAGTTGGAAAACAAAAACAGTTAAAATACTTTTATTTGACAGCTCCTGCACTTGCAAACAAAATTATTACTTTGATTTTATTCTGTACACAAAAGCACAAGGTGGGATTTGCAGTATTGGCTTGTGATGAAGACAAGCCACCAGGCAAGTTGGGACTAGCCAGCATCCCAGATAGGACCCCAAGTCCTATCTTACATGCTGGTTTGTGAAATTTCCTGTTCAGAGTTGGTTAGAACAAGGCTAGGAAACTAGGATTAAATCCTAGCTCTGCTGAAGGCTGTGGTGCTGTGATTTCACTTTTTTTTTTTCTTTTCTTTTTTTTTAATGTCTTGTGATTCTGTGTTCTATCACCAGAAAACCACAGCCTTTCCCAAAGTGAGCCTCCGAGTATTATCTCTCCTCTCCTTCCAGGCTCCTCCAGGGCTGATAGGCAGTGTCTTATTCCAGCCAAAACAATTGCTAATGGAGACGCAAAGAGCTTCATTAAACTTGGAGTGATTATTCATATGTATAAAATGGCTCTGTGTTGGCAGGATCAGAGCCCAGGGCTGTATTCAAGTAGTAACACCAAAGCAGAATAAAACTGTTTTCTCTTGGTTCTACCATGTACCATATCGGCACATTCAGGTGAGCATGAGGTATCTATAGTGTCCCGTTTTCTAAAGGCCAGATACAGGTAGCTACTTTAATGAGTCTGCAGCTTACAGATAATGTTTGACAGTTTCTTAATTTGTAAAATGAATTTTTGCTAAAAGTTAGGTCTTTCAATGTATGTTTGAGAAAGCGTGTGTTTGCACTTACATAAAGGAGTGTTTGTATAACATCTGCAAAGCAGAGAATAAGTAGACTTGAGGGATGAAAGGTGCCAGCTGCGGGATTCCAGAGGTGTATTTGGCCAATGAGATGTTGCAGGCCTAAGTCGCAAAACTTGCCTTTCTCCTGCTTCATAAAAGAAGGGTCCTTCTTCAGCTTTGTATAGAAAAAGGGTTAATCTTGTGGCTATTTCTTGTTTAAACAAACGCACCTGAGTAAATGAATGAACCTTTTACTTTACTGTGCCTTTTTTGTAACTTTTTAACAGAATACTTAAATCATTATATAAAATATTTTTTATGTAGATGAAAGTTTTAGGTTACATATGAACCAGTCAGACATTGGACCACCCTTCAAATAGCTTTGGCTTTCCCTTTCCTGACTGAACATACATAAAGTTGTTCAGGCAGGTGGCTTTCTGTCCCTTTTCCCACCTCACTCAGAGCTGTTAGAGTGAACATTCGTGTTTTTGCAGCCATTGTGGAAAAAACAAAACAAAACAACAAAAAAAAAAAAAACCCACACTTTTCATCCTGAAAACAAAATAATCAAAAAAAAAGAAAAATCTGATATTGGAGCAGGAAACCAGTTACTCATATGCTAGGAGTAAAATAAGAGAGCTGTGAACATGAATGATTGGAGCTCATTTTGCACATGTCTGTGTGACATGGGAACACCAATAAAACTGGGGAGGCTTGGGGAATTGGGGGAACGAATGGTTTCGGGGCTAGGTCTAGACAGAACAACTCAGTGCCAGGTCTGTCATACGTGTGAGCAATGGATCATATGTGGTCCCAGCAAGAAGGTAGAAACACACCAGAGATCAAGGATTTACCTAAGTCTAATATTTATAATACTTGTTATGTGTTATTAATAGATCCAGTTTGGCTTTTGGGGTAAAAAATAACTGGTCATGCCCAAGGATGCTGTGGGAAGTCAGTTACAACAAACTGCAAAGAAAAGATTATTTGCACATATGAAAGCCATTGACTGTGTTTACATCATTCGCCTCCTCCCAGGTAGATGGGATTGGAGCAGTGGCAAAAACACCATAAAGTGTACAAAATGGCTAGCTCCAAAGGTATGCAGGGCGTTTTTGTCTGTATCCAGGTCCAGATGGCAAGGTTATGTGTATGGAAGGATAGGGAGAGATGAACACCACTTAACACCGAAGGAGGGCCAGTGTCTGTTTTCTTTGGTCTTTTCTACTGTAATTCATAAGTTGTAGAGTCATTTGGAAGGCACGGAGCCTCTGTGAAGACTGAATCCCTGCCTGAGCCTCCTTGGGGTGTCTGAGCCGAGGCATTCGAGGACTAGGCTGTTTGTTAGGTTTATGCAAGAATTACATCTACTTTTGTGTCCTTTTTTCTAGCCTTGTATATGTTAAAACCTATTGTCCTGGTAGATACATATGCTAATTTTCTTTTTTTCTGTTTACATGCACTGACAGTGTGATGAATTATAGTGAACTGCCAAACATATGCTCTGTAAACACACCCCAAGTAAAGCAGTGGCTTTGCCCTTGCCCTGAGGGGACTGTACTGTGGCCTCTATGTACAGGTCTCAGGGCTGGGGAGTGTTCCTTACAGAGCTGCTACAGGGCAGTTTGGGGCCTGGTGTTTTCCGTGGTGAATAGTTGTCCTTGGGCCAGCCCAAGCCCTTTCACCTGGACGGCCCTAGGACTGGAGCCCACCCGCCAGGTGCAGGCAGACTCCCCTCAGTCACAGAGCATTCTTCTGAAAGCTGGATAATTGGCAAATGGGTGACATATTAATAATCCCCATTTCACAGTCTTACAGCTTTTGCCATAGAAAATCCTGAGCTGTGATACAGCTGGGGTAGGCATGCCATGGTGTTCGGCTGGCAATAGATGTTGCTGCTGCCATTCACAAGCCATCCCTGTTCGGTGATGGTAGGTGCCCAATCTGTGCCTGCTGCAGAGCGCAGCAGCTGGCGTGCATCACAGTTGCCTCCTGCAGTTGCAGAAAGGATGATTTCTCCTTCTAAGAGCTGGTAAATATTTTATCCTTTTCTTTGCTTCATGTTGGCAATTAACGAAAGCAAGTCAGACATGGTGCTTGCTGTTCTTCATTCCTCTGAGTGCCAAGTCATATTTAGAATAATCTTTGTTGGTTACTACCATAATGCAGTATTTGAGCTGGGATAAATCCCAGGAACACTCTTATAATTGAAACCAGCTGGGTGTAAATGAGCACTAGCACCTAGGATGAATGTGACTGCTTCAGTATCACATAGGGAAGGAATTGTTTCTTGAACAGCTGTGATCGTAATGAGAGAGGGATTCACAACTGATATGTTAAGATTCACCTACTCAGTGATAACTTGGTAATCAGTGCCCATCATGGACTATGAGCCATGTGTAGCCCCTTACAAAGCACTGTGTGTGTTGGATTGCTGGGCACCGGCTAGATGTTGCGGGCCGTTTTAAGCTGTAGCTGTCTGCAGGAGGGGTCCTGGTGAGCTAGCACAAACCAAGTGAGTGTGTTCAAGTCACAGTCAGAATCTGTCTGTTTCCCCACATAGAAGGTGAATCGTTTTAGTAATTTCTATGAAATTAAAAATTATGGAAAAGAACATTGGGCTGGAGTCAATGATTCAGCATCCTTACAGCAATAATTATACATTAACAAGAGCATCGTTTGGGAAAAAAAAAAAAAGGCCTTCAGAGTGGTAAGAAATACTCTTTTCAGTTGCATAAAGAGTGCAGAAAGATGAAAGCTGTATGCAAAGGGAAGAATTCCCATGTATTAACATCAGCCCACTCTTTGCTGAGTAATCTGTTTCTGTAAGTGAAAAATGAGCAATTCAAGGAGAATGCATTGTTTCTTTTCAGAAGTAGTTCATATAATCCGAATTTCATGTTTATGTCTGTATGTCTGTATCTACTCTTGCAGATCTAAGTAATGCTTTGTTCAGCAGCACAGTTTCCTCACAGTTCATGAAGCTACACGTGTAAATCTTCTCAGATGAGCTGGCTGCAGACTAAAGGAAACTATCACTTTATTGATGTTAAGTTGCATGGTTTTGTTTTTTTTTGCACACTGGCATGGCACTGTCTGTTTTCCCACTGCTTTTATGTGTAACTGAGTGCTGTAGTGGAGGGGAGGAAAGTAACACCTGAATTCACTAACTGACTAATACAATCGCTTCAGAAAAAATAGTCATGCTGCTTTTCCCAGGTGCTCTGTGGCTGTAGATGAACTGAATGTGTTAGTCCTCCACAGGTCCCAAAGACAAACCTGAAGCTGGTAGCTTGCAGTTAGTAAGCAGGTTGAATGCCAAGTGAGAAATGGTAACTTAAACTAGTTCTGGTCTCTAGTAGGATTAAGTCTTGAGATAGGAAATGTATGGGAGCATCATTGCTTGCAACTATTTGATGGCCAGACAAAGCACAGCATCAGATTTTTTTCTTCCTTAAGTGTTCATGCAGACAGATTAAAACTCTTTATTTCATTTCAGTGGCAGAAGTGAATGGCTGAATTAGCCTGGCTGAGTTTTAAAGGAATACTTTGTCCTAGAAATGGGCTTCTTTTCTCTCCTGGTGCTCTCTTCTTAGAGGGAATAATTGATGATAAGTAGACCTTGTAACAAAAATACAATAAAGATATTTTAAGCTAATGATTTTACCACTGGATGCTCTGTAAATGATTTACATCTTTATTCTTCGTACTGTTTTATCTTTTCTTCATAAAGGTAAATTAAATATAAAATTGCTTAAATATTTTTGTGTTTTCTTGAAAGTAATGCCATTTGCACCTCAAAGAGTCAGAAAAATCCATGCATGCTTAAATATCACACCCACAAAATCCAGAGTATGCATTTGTTTTGAATAAAAAAAAATAATCTTTTTTATTCCAAAAAATGTTGATCGTATTTCTTGACTTGCATAAATACTGCAAATATATTTTTACTGGCCAGGTGGAAATTTCAGCTTGTTTTTAGTTGGAAAAAATAAAGTTTAACAAAAGCTTCACTTTTAATACCTTGAAATGCCATATGCTTCCTTAGATTGGGAGACGGCTCCTACCTAGGATTTTTTTTTTCAGGTGTGCTTTGTTAGAGAGTCAGAGGTGGTTCTCTGTATGCCGTGGAGATGCTGTGATTCTTCCCCTGCTGAGTTCCTCCTTCAGTAAGAAATTGGCCTGCCATGGAGACCTGCAGAAGAATTTGGCACTGGCAGTGATAGCAGCACTGTTCATACTGTTGCTGTGAGTTAGCTGACTTTGTACTAGCAAAACAAATCTTAATGAAATCCACACTTTATACCCATTCTGGATTTATTGTAGTTGATGCAGAAGAACTTCAGAAACCTGGGTGTGATGTGGAGAGTCAGGTGTTTTGACAGATGTCATATGAAGGGAGGGTTGGAGCAGCCTTGCCTCCTACAGTCCCCATGCAGAGAAACCACAGGAGGAGCCCTCTTCTCTGCCTGGTGCTTTGCCCTCTCCCTGTCTTGCCTGTCTTGATGAACTGCTTCACAGGAGGCTTTCACAAGTGATGTTCACATAGCAAACTGCCCAGCAGCTGGGTGAGGGAACTGTGCAGAGTAGAGCAGCACATAGCTCCATGGGCACCAGCAGTAAGAAGCCTGCTTTCTCCTGCGTTTCTGCTCTGCTGCTGACTGAGCTGGCTTGTTGCCAGCACATCTGGGGAGTCTCTTGAGTCTCACCTGGGTTTTCCCATGC
The DNA here is from genome assembly GCF_963932015.1 of Anas acuta. Classification (NCBI taxonomy): domain Eukaryota; kingdom Metazoa; phylum Chordata; class Aves; order Anseriformes; family Anatidae; genus Anas; species Anas acuta. Next base: position 65,097,103 of record NC_088983.1, read on the forward strand.
CTGAGCAAGGATACGCTCCCACTGCTCCAACTTTCCTTCTGTTGGGGCAGTTTATGTTCTCTTTTGGCTGCTGAGTCTCATGGAATCATATAGTGTGTTCGTCTTCCTCAGACAGGGTTAAGCAGAGCTGCATAACTGCCGAGAACTGTTCACGTCGCCTGTTCTCAACAACCCCTCTCGTCCCCTACACTTTCGCAGTGTTCTACACTGATCACTTCTGCTTCGTGGCTGATTGTGAAGTCAGAACAGTCTTCCAAACACCTAACGTAGGTTTTTCTTACTGCAACTTATAGCCTTTGCTTCTTGTCCTTTCCCTGGCAGAAATGTCAGAGCTTTGTCTCTACTTTGCTGTTACCTTTTCCTTATTTGAAAGTGGTTATCTTCTCACATCGGTCTTCTCCAAAATTAAACAAACCCAATTCCTTTCCTGATAGGTCATGTTTTCTAGATCTGATAACTTTCTTCCTCTGGATTATCTCCAGCAGTACTTTCCTGAAGTCTTAGCACTCCAGCTGTGGATTTGCACTGCAGCACAAAGTGCAAAGCAAATCCCATGGGCCTGCAACTTTTCAAGCTTTGAGAGAAAATTTGCCATCTGCAAATTTAGAATTAGTTGGTTTTTACTCATCTGCTCATTATCATCTTGGTGTTTATAAAAAGCTTGTTGGATTCCTGATCCCATTGTTTTTATAGAACCAAAGCTAAGATGAAGTTGTTCACAATCTAAAAATACATTCTTAAAAGTGTAATTAATCACTTCAACGCTTGACATTTTTACATCAATAATTAAGATCTTTATGAAAGAGCTGGTTTAGAAATACTGGGCTAGTTGTAAAAATTATCTGGTAACCTTCTGTAGCAATTCATAGCCAGAAATTCTTAGCTTAGAATTTCATAGCTGGAAGTTCTTGCGGATGCCACTGCAGGATATCTAAAAAAAATCTGCACTTGATCTCTTTCATGTAGACAGAATTTAGAAAACCAGGGAGATGTAATTCTTCCCCCTCCCGCCCCAGCACCTCTCAGAGCCAAGGCATGTTTTCAGTCTTATATTCCTGCACCAGTACCTGCAGAATATTAAACCTCTTCCAGTGGCTATGCATGTATGCAAGTGATACCTCAGTGCAGGCACCCTTCAGCACCTGTACACTGAAATTCAAGAAAGTAAGTTTAAGGAACAAGCAGAAAAAATGATTGAGCTTTTGCAGGACATTAAAAAGAAAGATTCAGCTTAAATGACTCTTGAAAAACAATGTTTGCATGTTAGTTCATCGTAGAAGTACTGAAGGATATGAAACATATCAAGGCCTTAGATCTGCACTTGTCCTACACTCCCATGAAGAGCTATTGATCTCAGCTGTTGGTCTGGGAGCAGCAACTTTCTTGGGCAAGTCCAGGTTTGTATTGCTCATGTAGTGAAGGCATAAGAGAATGCTTTATGCAACCAAATAAACTGTTCCCTTGATAAGATGTTCCAGACTACCATTTGGCTTTGCTTAAATTCATTGGTTTGATCTGCTTTCCTTGTTCTTCTGAGTTTTTAAAGTAACTTTTCAACCAAGTGAACATCATGAAGATGAGTAATTTCTTGCACCTCATGAAGCTGTAATAAATGGATATTTTCTATAAAACATATTTTTTAAATCTAATATTGTCCTTGCTAGTTTCTCCATTGCTAAATGGAAAACAGCATGTTGTTTGAGAGGGGAACATACCTCCATTATGCACAGCCTACATGTCCTGCAAAAACTACAGAGAAAGCCAGTCATACTTAGAATTGGCTTAAATAAAGGGAATAGAAATCAGCTGGAAGAGTTCACTGTTCAGAGTGGTAACTAAAGGACCTTAGGCACACGGGAAACTGTATTAAAGTATATGTCAAAGAGACTGGTATTAAAAGGAAAACTCTGAAGTGGGAACTCCAAAACTGCAGCAGTATGTTTTAAGCAGTTTTAGAAGGTACAAAAAGGATAGCCAAAATCTGGTAAGGTTTATTTGGTTGTTTTTCTGGGAAGCATGGAGGTATTTTAATTTGTTAACATAAAATACAAGCATAAAATTGATTCTGTAAAAATTAACATGATAAAAAGCAAATATAGAATTTTTCAACTTGATGTACTCTCTAACTTCACGTGCAAATGGATCCTTTTTGGTTGTTTTTGTTAATTGCCTCCAGGAAATTAACACTTCCTCCACTAAAAGTTTGTATTAGGACATTTCGAGTTTATTAATAAAAGGAAGGCTTTTTTTTTTTTTTTTTTTTTTTTTTTTACAGAAATGGACTGGAAGACCATATTTCTCACATGAGGTTTATTGCTCATTAGAAATGTGCAACAAAGCTCATCTATTGACAAGTTGTATTATTTTTTGATAATCATGTTCAACGCAAACGTAATAGGTCTGGATTTTTTAATCATAGTTGGATCCTTAGAATTCAAGTTAAAGACGAGGTAGAATTGCCTTTTGATACATAGAGCTGGGCTGGAACTGATTAAGAGAGTAGCTCATTATTTTTGTGAAATAATAGGGAGCCATTTAGTGGTTGCAGTACAAGGTTTCCTCGCTCCTTGGTCTTCTAGCTTGATCTGCAGTGTCAGTGTTCACCGAAATGGAAATCACTAACAACAACCTTTAGTACATGAGAGGGTTTTTTTCCAGGAGGTTGCTCCCTACCCCATCATACAGATTCTAGAAGAAATACTTGCTTGTCTTATATTTTAGAGGCTTCTATAGTAGCTACTAATGCCTCAAGATTATAGCCAAGTAGGTAAAAAGGAATGGGAAGGGAGATAGCACATTAGTGAAAATTCACTAGTAAACACAATGCAATAAACACAATGCAAGATCTAACATGAATATCAAGTAACGTTAATTACTTTAGAGCCTCTCTGTTTTCCTTGCGTGCATTTTAATTATTATTTCAGCATAATGCAATAACAAGGACTGGTTTATAGGACGATAATAAGACTTGGGGCTATGACTGCGGCAGATTTTTGTAAGCAGAGCGTGGTTGGGCTGCAGGGAAAGATGCCGGTGGCTGTGCTGTGTGTTGCAGGATGTGGTCCCTGTGATCGAGGAGGGGAAGGATTTCCTTCCGAAGTCACATTTGAAGAACTGACCTAGTAAACAGCCCTGCTCTGTGCGGTCTTTTGGTGAAATGCTAAACTGTGGTCTCGATCACGTGAGGCCAGTAAAATCTCCTGTAGCCATTTTTCTGTGCACTGTGGCAGTAAAACTGAAACCCTGCTAATTATCCCAGTCGCGGTTTAATTACCTCATTTACCTAAAATTCCACCTCTATTTGAAGGCTTAAATGCAAATGATCATTTTTGTCAGTTCTTTCCCAATATTGCTGTGTTTGTTTCCACTAAACCTTGAGTGTAAGATTCTAGTCTTGAGAGCTGAATCAAGCCTTCAGCCTTCTGAAAATTTTGAAGGATTGTGTTCACTATATGTTTACATATCCCTCTTTGTGATGAGGCTTCAAAAAATTTGGCACATTTTGCATTTCTCAGACAATAAGTGGTGTATTTGGGCAGACTTTGCTCCTGCTCCTCATTTGTGTGTATTTCCCTGGGAATCCATCCCCTGCCTCATTATCAGTTATTAAAAGGTATTCGAGATGCTGTTAGCCTTGAGATTACCGGTGGGTAGGCACTAACGTAAGCTGTGCTGAAATGCTAAAACAAATGCTAAGCTAAGAGATGCCTCTCTGTAGAAAAAGACATTCAAGTAGGGAAACTAAAGTTCTTGAGAGTCCATTTCATGTGTGCTGATCCATCAGAGTGCCTTGTAAAGCCCAGAGGAGTGGAAATACCTCATACTTTAGGTGTCAGACCAGTAACCTTGGTTAGTGAGACTGCAAGACCACTCCCAGATTCCCCATTTCAGCTCAGTTTTTTTATTTTTTTCAAGGCTCCCTAGCCTCTGACGGACTGGACTGTCAGGTTTGGGATCTAGTGATCGTCCCATTGGTTAGCTCAGGTGAGGAGAGCTGTAAATACTTTTCCTTTCAGGGAGTTCTCCAGCTCAAAAAGGTGCTTTTCCAGAGCTGCTGTAGCCTCCAACTTACTTATGTCCCCTTCTTTTCCATCAGCTGTTTGCCAGTGTGCCACTTCTCACCTGTTTAGGATGTACTGAGAGTCTGCTGAAAGGTGTTGGTGTTAAGCTGGAGAGGGACTGGTGGGGACATCCCCTTCTTCTGCACATCGAAGGGACATGCTCTCATCTCCCCTGATAAAATAAGTGTTTAATACGTACTTTTTCTTTTCTGTGTTCAGGCAGCTAACTGGATTTTTAAGAGCGTGTGCAGCACATGCATGCATGTTTGAACACTCCTATCCATTTAGATCAGTTAGAGTCACCAAACTTCTTTTTTTCAAAGTAAAACTGCATTATGCCTAGACATGTTGAGCCAAATCTGTTCCTGGTGTTATTTCACTGACTTCACAAAGAATTACACCAGAGATTAATTTGGTCTGGTATAGCAGCTTTTTTGCCTGGAGCAAATCTTTATAGCAGAGTTGTATTTCTCTCAAAAATATAAAAGGAACACTGATGGATCTGCAGCTCTGGTGGTGTGAGCAGGTGCAGCTATATTAAATTATTTCTTATTAAATAGATTCAGTGACTTGAAGATTATAATTTTTGTTCTGCTATGGTTCTGTGACAGGGACCTTTTAAAACAGGTAAAATATATATCTCTTCATGTAATTCCTTTCTCTGGTATTATCGTTTTATCAACTTTATATTACCATTTGATCAATTTCCATTTGTACGTAGCTCAGATTCTGATTGTATTATATATTTGGGTAAGATCTGAAAAGTAGAGCCTTTCCCAGTTAATCACATTGAGCTATGTTGTTGCTAGTGTAATTCAATTTACTCCATGACATCCAACATCCAGATGAATGTGAATGATAGTTTTTATTTTGGGTTTTAGGTTTAAGTTATTTTAGGCTCCGGTGGTCACTGTGATGTAAATGGTGGTACTTCCTTCCCAGCCAGTGGAAAGGAAACTGATTTACCCCTGGTTGAGGGTCTGGTTTGTTATTTTACAGATGCCAGTCTTACGCCAGATTAAATATGTTATGTGTTGTAGAGTTTTCCCCAGTATTAAGACCTATTTTGTCAATCTGTGAAATACAACCTGATGCTATGTGCCTTCATGTAATTGGATGTAGAAAATGTGTGGTAGAGTTCCTCTTCTGACAACCTTATCATTCTGCCTCTACTGATTTAGGTTAGAACTGTTGTTGATAATATTTTACTTTTCCTGGGTGCTTCCAATGCTCGCGTTGTTCCCATTACTGCTCAGCTGCTGTTAACTTAGAGTCAGAAGTAACCAGAAATGTTTGCCTGAAGTTCCATGTCCTTAATGCCCTGTGGGCTTGTTTGTTTGTTTTGTAGGTTTATTTCCTTTACGACTCCAAGCTTAAGCTTGGAGACCCCAGCCATCACCATTGAGTCCAGCAGCTGGAGCGGCAGCGAGAGCCCTGCCGAAGATATTGAAAGAATGAGCGATTCTGCAGATAAACCTATTGACAATGATGCAGAAGGTGTCTGGAGCCCTGATATTGAACAGAGCTTTCAGGAGGCTCTAGCTATCTATCCACCATGTGGGAGGAGGAAAATCATCTTATCAGATGAAGGCAAAATGTATGGTAAGTGGTGCACATTTAGCCTTTGGAAATAATTGTCCCAGTGCGAGCTGTAAAGGACAGCTTGTTTTTCTACACAATTCCTGGCTCTGATTTTAGTAATTATGGAGTAAATCTTGAATAAATCTGTGAAGTTGAGGGAGCTCTGCTGGGCTGATGTGTTGCTCAGGATGGTCCCAACCAGTCCTTTCACTGCTGGCAGTTGGAAGCAATATTGATGCATAATTGTGTCCTTACTGAATGCTATAATTTGCCTAAAGGGGAATGTTTAAAAGAAGCTTTTAAATGTGTCACTCCTTGAGCATAGAAAATACGTAAGCATTTTTCTTATTTTTGCAATACATGGTGCAGAAAGAGAAACGGGAAATGCAGTGGAAGGACCGCATGGCAGAACATACAATATTGAATTGGGAAGCTATAAAGTTCTTGTGTTCAAAAATCCTCTCAACAAAAGATGCAAGTTAGGGGGTGCTTTTGTGCCTTTCTTTTTCTTTGCTTTTTTTTTTTTTTTCTTCTTCTCTGTTTTCTCAGTGCAGGCTGCTATAAATCAGATGACGTGCTGACAGCATTCCATAAATACATGCTCCATCGAGGGATGCTGACATCTGCTCACACTGTCCGGGCCTCTGTTGCTTCCGTCCCACTCATCCAAGCTCTCTTGCTCCCAAGGCGTGGTCGCTTTTTTTGTTTCCATTTTGCAAACTTTGCTTTGCGGCCTACGGAGCTGTTACTCCCACTCGTCGATCTGGGGGCGGCCGTGGGCAGGCAGTGGTGGCCATGCCTTTGGGAGACGCAGGGGAAGGCAGCCCTGCCGCCCTACCTGCTGGGGCTGTCCCCAGGCAGAGGAGGGGGTGGCCAGGCCAGAGCGCATCCCCGAGCAGATGGTGCTGCAGCTGCCACCAGCTGTGCCCCCGTGGCTCCTCCCCCCGAGGTCATGGAAACGGACACTGCTGCTGCTGGCGTTTTAGGAGGGCCCCCCCCCCCCGCCTCCCCTCGCAGCTGCCAGGTGACCCCAGCGGCCACACGAAGTGTGGTGTCTGGAAAAACCGAGCTGTGGTGAAGCATCTCAGCAGCCCTTGGCAGAAAGTTGCTGGGCCCCGGTTTCCTGCCCGGGTGTTTGCTTGCTCTCTTTTTATCTCACTCTCTTTTTCTAGCCCCTCCCCACCCCATACAGGGGAATATAATTTCTCTTTTCCCCTTTTTTCTGCCTGTTTTGATTGCATCTTGTTGTTGTTATTACCCTTTGGAAAGGGGGAGATGATTTGCTTAATTAGAAGGTTGTGCTCTTTCTAGGAGGACATGAGCATGTCTGTCCAAACAAGTGTATTGTGTATTTATGCTTAAAAGCTCTACTTAGGCTGGAATAGCCTCATCAACCAAAATAAGGGTGGCTGCATTTTTTTGAAATCAGAATCCACAGCAATCACCCCTGAAATCTGATTTATACTGTTTAAAAGCATTCTTTGTGATATAGTATAAATTAAAGAAATTAACATACTTATCCACTCATTTTGACAATCGCTGATTTAATTCAATGGTGCTTTGATACTGAATGTTACCGTTTTTTAAATTATATGTACATAGAAAACATTCGTATACATTCATACACATTTGCGTATCTAGTTGCTGATTATTACTGCTAGCTAATGATACCATAAGCATATATGCATGTCATATGTATTAATGTTCATCCTAAAAAAAACTTTAAACCAGAAAAAGGATGTATGTGCATTATGCTGAAAACTTGACTTAAAGCGTTATCCTGATTGGGAAGAAAAAATGTGTTAGGAAGTGCAGGATACTATATTAGTAGAATTTACATCCTGACTTTGCAGTGGATGAACTCATGTTTTCATTCTTTAAGCTGAGTAACTGCCTTGTAGTGTTTGAGGATTTATTGAAACCATGCCATGTTTCTGAGGCCTTCATCATAGAGTCTTATGGCCCTGAGAGCATAATTGTTCTCCAAGGATTTTGAAATCAAAACAGTGTAAGTGTTTTAGATTCTGTGTGGCATAATGAAAATAATTTAATGCCTTTTAGTGGCGTACCAAGTTTATTTCACTTACAAGAGAGACATTGCAATATCTCTAAGCTTCCATAGTGTTGGGGATATTGTAATTCGTGAACCATGTGTGACAAAAGGTCAGGAGAGCACCGTTTCATTTTCTGACTGAAATTACCTTTAGATATAGGCACTAGAACAAATACGATCTTTGTGGTGGCAAATATAATGATCACTCTGTGTGGATTAAGTTAAGCAATTGTAGTTTTTTTTCTTTGGAGATGAGCAGAGATTTTGCTTGACGAAGTATTCTAAGTCTGCCTTTGATTTAATGAGAGCTTCACAACTTCCATGTAACCAGAAGCTGGAGTTTCTTCACTGTTCTCTGCGGTGGTCTGAAATGGCCCTTGAAAGTGAGCTTTCTGAAGGGGGCTGTGCACTGGGCACAGAGGGACTGCGGGGCCCCTGCCTGCCATGCCGCCGGGGCTGTCGCAGCATGGCTCATGCTGGCACAGCCACCCTGGCAGCGCCGAGGGACTGCCATGACCTCTCCTGGCAGCCCAGATCGCTTCAGCTGTTCCACTACAGCTGTGATCTTGGACTGGGGAGGGGAGGGTGTTTCCCTCTCCCCTTGCCTTCCTAAAAAGTAATTTACGGCACCAGATGGGGATGAGAACCTGAAGACTTTCTTTAAATCCTACTCCCACAGAGGGGTGTTTTGGGGCCCTGTGGCTGGGGAGGAAGGAGGGGGATGCCGTGGTGCTTTGTGGCCCCGGGCCATCCTTGGTCATAAGGACTGTCATGACCTGCGTGAGGCTGTGAGCATTTCAGCCTGCCACCAGTCCTGGATTATGGCTCCTTGAAGAAGGCCACAGAAAACAAAGTAAAAACTTAATAAAACTCTTGTTTTTGAATTTATAGGAAATGACTGGGTAAGAAGCAAAGACACTTGTTTTGGTTCAGAGGGGGCAAATTCCAAGAACCCTGGTTTGGAAATTCTTGAGAGAAAGGGAGTGCACACTAAGGCCAAGGGACAAGTGATACAGTTTCTGCAGGAAAGTGCTGAATGTCATTCCTATTCCCCCTGCTGTGTGCATATGCTCATGCACTCAAGATGATCGTACAGTTTTGGCTTTGCTACTAACTTCTATGGTATTGACTAGCAAATGGGGAGTGTGGAAGGGGGGAAGGTGAGGGAGGAGTAAATATCAAATCTTTGAGTAGAGTGGCAGGGTAAAGGAACACATCCATAACTTGAAGCTCTCCCTCTGTGGAAGTAGTTGAGCAAAGCCCATGGAAGAGAGACTCGGCTAGACCCATTTTCCTTTGTCTTCCAAGGTATTGGTAAGAATTTCTTTCATCTGTACAGCATCAAGTGAAGAACTGATAAATAGCAAATATCAGCCACTAGTTTGAGGTGGGACACCCTATCATTTATTTCCCTTTAAGAGATTAATTCAAACGAATTTCTGTGCCCCTGCATCTCCAGTACATAGTAAACACTAGCCCATTAGAGGGCATTGGCTGTCCTGCATTTGTACTTTGTTCAGATTGTTGGTCTTTCACTGCTGACAGTTTAGTTACTCTTAGCAATTCCTGTGAACTCACTTATTGGCAGGATATCTGCCTGTGCTTGTCTTTGCTCCTGGGAGAGTGTTTTGGAAAAGATTAGAAGAATGAAAGCTGCTGTGAAATGCAGCCCTACTTTTATTCCTGGTGTAACACTGAAGTCACTGGAGTTACCACGGGAATGGATTTGGCCCTGTGTGTATGTTTTTGTCTTTTTTGAAATTTAGCTACACTGAGATGCAGCTTTAGTGCAGCTCCAGGGACAATACCACAGCAACATAAATTTCTGCAAGTGTAATAATGCTTACAGATGTGTTACCACCAGCATTGCTAACACAGCCTTAAGGTAGCAAAGGTGGCTTTTGCCTGTAAGACTTAAAAATAATTTGATCTTAATTTCTGCAACATGTGATCAGCTCTTAAATTGCAAATGAAATTAGTCATCGTGATTTACTTTGGAGGTATTCATCTGTACATCAAAACTACAAAAGAGTGCGTTAATGAGTACTTACGAAGGACATTTTTGGTTGCTTTACAAAGAGGACTAACTACGATTTAATGTGAGAAGGTGCATAGCAGCCTTTCAGAACTGTTGTATACATTTATTAGGTCATGCATAAACCTCTTGGCCTTGACCATGACAGTAAAGGAAAAATGATACTTCCATAAAAATTTCTGTTCAGATGATAGGATTTTTGTACAGTGAGTAGTAAGAGTCTTCATTTCCAAAGCACCTTTCTCTAGGCTTATGTGATTCTGTAGGTAACTGCTATCACTAGGTGTCTTTCTGGATTTCTGTTAGGAAATTGTGAGCTAACTAGCTTTATGCAGGATACAGTAAATTGCTGTAACTTATTTTTACCATTGTTTTTAATTTTAAAAGTTCCATGCAAGTTACTGCCTCCATAAAGGCATCAGTACCTTATAAAGTTTCCACAGTATTAAATATATTTGAATGTGAATAAGGTATTTGGAGTGATGAAATACCAGATGTGAAGTATCAGGTTGCATGTTTATTCATCTGTTATTGCAATCATTTTACAAAGATATGTTCTTTTTTTTCTTCTTTTTTTTTGTGTCTCACAGCAACATACACAAAATGCACTGGAGATTAGACTTGTATTATGAAAGTTACTGTTTGGGTTTCTTAGATTGTAAACAAGTCTGTCTAGAAACGTTCTTGCAGTCCTGTGATTGCACACTGCATTACGTCAGGGCACAATGCATGCATGAAGGTGGTTGCAAGCGTGTGCAGAGCGCTTGGCAGTCAGTTAAAATTAAAGAAAATGAAGGCTCAAAGATACAGAGTCTGTTTGAAAAGTTACTACTTAAATTGCTCAGATTATGAACAATCAATCAACATTTTTGCCTATCAACATTTTTGAAATCCTGTAACATCCTTGCAACATCACGATGCAGTGCTTGCAAGAAGGCTGCCTGCTTTTGTGAGCTGAGCGTTAGGCTCTGCTGTCATTAGAAATGAAGAGTATGGGGCTTACTTGTTGTCCAGCATTTCTGGAATGTGCGAGATCAGGGTTTAATCTTTCCATGTGGGCTTTCAAGAGTAAATTGTCAACAATTTGGGATAAAGTGTTAGTCTTCACAAGATGGAGGTGGGGTTTCTTTCATTTGTTTTTGTTTTTTCTCCCTCCCCTCTGCCATAAGTTGCTGTCCTCAAGAGAAAATTTAAGTGGGATTGTAAGAGCTGCGCATGATAAGGGTATCAACTCCTACCTGGGGAGCAGGCAGAAGAGAGCAGTCTGTGGAAAGCACAGTGTCTGAAAGTGTGAGTGATGTTCGAGGTTAGCCATAGCACAGCAATGTAATAAGTACTCCCTTTGGCTGTGTTGGGTCAGGAGAATAATGTATTCCAAAGGAACGTGTAAGTAATACTAACAAGTTTTGCTGAAAATTTTTTTACTAAAAAGAGCAGAATATCCTTTGGAAGTGGTTTTTAGCACTTTCTTTTTTTTTTTTTTTTTTTTTTTTGTCCTCTGTAACAAGTATCTTGTCTTTAGTCATCTTTATAAAGAAGGACTTGCAGAAAGTTGTTCATATCCTGCTCATGGGAAACAACATCAGGTAAACAGTTAGTTACCCTTGTTTAGAGGAGTTCGTAGCAGCATTCCTTCTTGCCTGGAACTAAGTGGAATCTACAAGGGTAGGTACAGATCAGGTATTTAACTACTTAACAGTTATTTAATGGCTATTCCTACTCAAATATCTGTACTAAATTGAATAAGAGGATGTTTTTCCTTTATGACATTGTTTCTTTAGTAAATCCCTTGTTTAGAAATTATGCATATTAGAATGAGAGCGCAGAAGTGATGCAACCTCCTTAGAACATCCAGGATATGTTTAGGAGATTGTCTAGTGTGATTTATACTAGTTCATTTTTCTTCCAACTCTGATTTCACAAGATGAACTTGTGATACTGTAATTGCAGAGGCACAGTTTTTAAGCCTTAAGGAACAGGCTTCTCTTCCACTAGGAGTTAGTTAAAACAGTCTTGATCAGGCTGTTGTAGTATGTTATTTGGTTGTGCTGTACTTGAGAGTTTAAGAGTTGAAAATCCTGCATATAGGTAGCATAAAAGAAAATGTACTTATTTACTCAATCTGGTCCCTTGCAGAACGATGATCCCTCTTTAAAGCGTGTCAGGGTGAACATCTTTTGGTTCAGGCAACGTAGAGACAACTTGACATAGACAAATAAGACCCACTCTCACTTAGGAGTTGTGATGGTCTGTCAGGTTTGCGCTCTTTTCCATGAGACCAGTATGAGATTACTGTAGAAGTGTCTCCGTTCTTACCAGCTTCAAATACCAGCTGAATTATCTCTTACAATCCTAGCAGGATCCCACTGATCCATATACCCAGCTTGAGGGTGTGTGGAAGGGGAGTTATATTTGTGTTAGGCATCACTATCCTGGGCATCATTATGGAAACAGGAGAGGAAAATGTATAAATTGTTATTTTATGGAGAGACTTGTACAATGCAGAGTGCAACTTATTTGGCCAGGAAGCAGAGAAAAACTGGTCAAAAACTGACCCCAGCACAACCACCACAGCAGCACCACCATGGTGGCTCACATCAGCATCCAAGAGCTGCTGGAACTGGAGACTCCTGGCCAGCTGTTCAAGCCAGGCAGATCTGGGGCCAGTGAGATGAGTGGTGAAAGCGAGGCATCCGAACCATGTTGAGAGGGAAACTTCATCCTAACATTCCTCTTCTCCCCTAGTAGATTTGCACAATGTGGATGTGATTACAAATAACAGGACAGGGAACAAGGGGCAGTGGCAGCACAAAGCCACTTACAGCATTTTTGGCTTTCTGGAGATGTGCAGTTTCCCAGAGAAATGGGCTGATATCCTGCCTCACACCTCACCTAGAGTGAGCTCAGGCTAACTGTTGGAGAGTAAATGCAGTGGTTATGACATGAGTCTTACACAATTCCCAGAGGCCATGCTATTCAAAATTAATATGTATTGTAACTGTGTCTTACAGGGGCTTCCTCACAGATGCACGCAGGATTTTTTTGTGATGCCCTTGAGAAGTTGTAGTCATACCATTATATGAATATTTTCCTATCCTACAGTTTAATGTGGGACACTTGGCCTGGAACATCAGAGAGAAACACCTCAGCATCTGGGCTTCCAGATGATTTCAGTCTGACCATATAGTTTAAAGAATTGGACACTAATGGATTAACAGTTTACAGACTTTCAGTGGAAGTAATGATTTAGCTAAAAGAAAAAGCTTTCTCTTAAGCTTTTTTGTTTTTGTTCTAGGCAGACTAAAATTTTTACATTGCATGATTAAGGACATGTTTTTGAAAGCAAAAATAATACAAATCAGGGGAAGATGGAGAGAGATGAACATAAATGTGCTAATACCATGTCATGAATACTCTTTTAAATGTAGGGAAGTATCGTGGCTTCTTGAACCCATTGTACAAGGGACAACAGTGCATCCCAGATGCACGAGGAAATTGAAATACTGAGGGATCCTTGCGCACCATGTTTGTTGCTGGGGATGTCAGTCAAATACCAGCACAATGTTACCTCAAATAAGCACTGTTAATAGAAACTGCGGTCAACATGTACATTTGCTAGTGTGAGAAGTCAGTGCTATTGCAACTGCTTAATTACAGCCTTCCTACAACAGCTATCTCCTACTAGGTCAAGCCTCTTGGGGATTTTCCTGGATATTGGCAGATTTTATGCTTTTATTGAGGTATTCTTTCTAGCTCGTTCAAAAGTGAGAGAGAAATCCAGAGATCAGGCTGTCTTGCACCCATACAATCTGATAGAATTTAGGAACTTGCCACAGAGTTTTGTTAGCAAAAAATTTGGCCTACATTTGTAAGGGGGCACTAAGCTTGCTTGAGGTTACCCTTTTGATGGTGTATAAACCATCAAAACAGATCAGAATATCAAGCCAATTCTTTGATTGGTCGTCTTCCTCAGAAGAAATAAGATTGGGCTCAAGTGGGCAAAAGTGGAATTAGCTTGGGCCTAATGTTGGTTTGTTTGCAGGCAAAGGTTGCGAGCTTGATGCCTGGCAGTTTTGGGGAGAGCAGCACAGAATATATGCCTGTGGGTGTTAGGAAGCATATTCCAGCAATCTGTGTGGAAGTAAGTGATCTAGATTATACTGCATTTGCATTTCAAACTTATTTGCCTGAAGTTGCTTCACTTTTGCTTGCTTCTACCTTAATGTTAAGAGGTGTTTGGTTAGCATGAAAAAGGAAAGCATTGTTTAAATAGAAATTGTAGCTTAATTTGTGTTTTATGTCATATTAGCAATGCCAGTGGGTAGGGAGCACAGATGAAAAAAGCAACTTCTGCCACTTGTATTCAGCATCAGAGTTTTACCCCTAAACTAACAGGTAACTGTACCATCTTAGGTATCAAGAAAAATGAAATGTTAACCTGAGTGGTTCCAGTTCCATTTGGTTGGGGACAGCAGGCTTACTGTTATTTGTGGATATTGTTGACAGCTGTAGATAAGTAATAAAATAATTATCTGTAGGAAAAGTAGTCTTTGAATTATATTAACAGATGCCTTCATGTGATCTGGTGACTTCAAATTTTAATTCATAAAACAGGAATTGCATTTTCAATTGTTTAGTTCTTCCTTAGTCAGATTGTTGTCAAATCTTCTAGCACAATTACTTACGAAAGAAATGCTTACTGATAGGTATACACGTACATGCACACACATGCGTGAATAAGTGCGCACGTGTGTGTATATATATCTTATTCCTCTTTCAGCAAATTAAAATGGATTTAAAAGACCTCAGCAAGGGGATCTACACACAACAAACTGTCTAGTGCTTGGCTGGCACCCTTCCTTCTGTGCTTTGGTTACTGTATGCATCCCACTGGGTGAGCTGTCTGCAAAGAAATACTGTAATTCACATTCATAGTAGTTATTAAATAGGTATATATGTTGGTGTATGTTTAGATAAGTGAGGTATGTAAGCTTTTATTGTATATGTTTAGAGAGCATGACGTAATTTTAGCTAGAGGAGGTCTAATCACCAGAGGCTGTGAAAGTGCTGAGGAGAATTACCTTAAGGGACAGCGTACTGAGGAGCCACGTGCAGAATTTTCCATCTTGCGTGGCAGTGACAAAAGAGTACAGGGACTATGTGACAGGGTTGCCAGAAGAGTGTCATTAGCAGATGGGACAGCTCAGAAAACCCTTTGGCTTGGCCTTGTTGCCCCAAAGATGGTAGATCTGTTGCAGCCCCTGTTTGGTAGCAGCTGTGCTGAGTTCCTGCTGGCCTCTGCGGGCCTGCAACGTGCAGTGCTGGCATGGGGCTGTGGTGTGCGAGGTTAGCAAACGGGGAAACAGCAGGAAAGATGCATTAGAACTGGCAATACTGAGCAAAGATAAAAGTGAGGTAAAAATGCAATGAAAAGACCACTTATATTAAAATTATGAGACAGGAAGTTTTACAAGCTGCTTCTACCCCAGTAAAGAAAAGAAGTATAGAGAGATTAAATAACTTGTCCAATGTCATCAAGAGCTTTATAGCAGAGCTGGGAACTGAGCCCTCTCCCCACCAGTGCCATCTATGGTTTAATGCTGAAGGGGCCTCTTTCACAGTTTATCCAGTGATCCTTGGGGGGCTTAGGACAACTGTGGCAAAACCATGTTTCCTGCACCACATCCTGTGCACTAGGAGAGCAGGCTGCATCTTCTTAAAAGTACAATCTCTGCATAATTTGACCACAGGATGCCTTGCACCTCTAATAAGGGAGTTGGCTAAGTGCCATTTTATTATTATTAGGCATTTGTTTAATATAGTAGCTCCTTGAAACCAAACACAAAAAGATCCTTGTGGTGCTATATACGACATACAAATAACAGATATCTATGAAAGGTCTCACATCTATATGGAGAAGAGTGAGAAAGTGAATGGGAGCATGAGGCAGATCCATGAGATAACGTGGAATGTGTCCTATCCACAGAATGATATAGAAGCTGGTAAAAATAAGATGATTTAATTTGTTCATAACATCATTATTCAAGGAATAGAAAAGTATGTAGTTTATCCAGAGACATAATCTAAGAGGTTTTTACTCTGTGCCAAGCTAAAATTCTGCTATTTAATTACAGATTTAGAAAATATCTTGGGCTCAATTTCCTCCTCAGTTACACTGTTATAAATCTAATGGAGTTGTTAAAGATTTAAGGCAGTGTAACTGAAGGCAGAATTGGGACCCTTATGTTTAAAACTTAGTTAGCCACATAAGTAATAATTTCTGTTTTCTAGGCAAGAGTTTAAGAATCTTGCAGACCTCTGTTTCTGTAAAAGAAATATGAAGTACAGCAGCGTGGTTGAGTGATTAATGCTGGAAGGGATGTCTAGGGGCAAGCTGAATTGGCTGGTGTGGAAAATCCATGTGCAATTCTGATTTAGGATCTGTTTGCAGATGCCCCATAATTTAATATGTCAAAAAACCCAAAACCTTAGGCCTTCATGTAGCAAATTAATACATTGCTTGTTCAGTGTGCAGCAAGCTTTACTTAAGTAATAGCCTCATATGAGGTGTGAACTCATCCCATTCCCCTTAGTAGGGACTTAACTTCAAAATTGATTGTGACCCTTTAAATCCTAACAGTATCTAAATCATTTTTTAAAAATCTCTCTTTTGATTTTATATAAATTACATCTTTAATGACTTAAAAAGGAAAAATGTTGCCTTATATAGCTAGATCTTAAGAAATCTTGTGTTAGCACAGATGTATTTTATCCATTGGCTTTTCAACTTTAATGGAAGGGACTTTCTAATAAGCAACTGGCTCTTTATTGGTTTTCTCAGCTCTCACTTAGGAAAAGAGTTCAACATTTGAAGCCTCTGAAAAATGAGTTAGGGTATGTCTATATACTGTATGGAGGTGCCTGGTCTGCCTAAGCACAGCCTGCGCAGCTGTCGCAGTTGTACTGTGACCCGCAGCTGCTGGGCTGCCCCTTCCCAACAGTCTGTTGGTATTGAAAAAAAACAACCAAATCCATACTTGGAAGTCACGAGTGTCAGGCATCAATGCATCAATCAGGACTGCATTAAACCCCAGTTCCTTGGGGCACCTGCTTCCTGGAGCCACCGCAGGGCAGAGGGTTGCCTTGCTGCCTCCTCCACCCAAGTGTCACCTCATGGGAGGCAGCAAAGGTGATGGGCTCAACCTCGCGTGGGGGCTGAGTGTGCTGGTGGTGTCTGTGTTCCCCTGCATCAAGGCAGGGAGAGCCCTGGCATGCCCGCGAGAACCTTGGGTTCGCTTGGGGCTGCTGTGCACCTGGGCACTTTACTCAGAGGCACACAGCAACTCTGTAGGCTGGAGAGATGCTGGTCAGGGTTTTATGTCACTTGTGATAATTTTATTTTTTTTTCCACAGAGTACTGGAAGCCTACAATGAATTATAGAAATAATAAAGAGTCATAATACATAGCTATCCAGAAATATAAGCCTTTTAAAATAATGTAGACCAATACCTTATCGGAATAGCTGATTCTAATGTAAACACATTATTAAGGTCCGAGGCCTTACTTTAGGAAGGAATCGAAGAATTAATTTTTCTGAGCTTTCTGAGCATTGGAAGTAATAATTTTTAAGATGTAAGAGAGAATAATAGATTAGGTACATTATATTGTCTTAAAAGTGATTTTTCAATGGCATTTTTTTTTAGCTGTGAAAGCTGTAACTCTGAATGATCATAAATCATTTCAATGTTTAATATAATCCTGGCTTGATGCAGTGATTAGTGATATGTGTGACTCCTCAGTATGAATCTTGTTTGTTTTTTAAATACTGGTAGGTCATTAATTACCTAAAAATTAGTTCAAATATAAGTGAATAAACCACCCTGTTGTCATTTCTTGAGGTATTTTGCAACCTAAGCAAAGGCTCAGGTATTCCAGATATGATAGATGTGCAGATTGCATAAGACGTTATGCATTGCTCGCTCTAAGATACAGAGTCCTGTCTGCCCTTAAACCCTTTGTTCTCTTGGCTGAATGCAGTTAATTAGCAACCGTCTCCATAGCAACTGCCTCATAGTCCAAAAACATTGTCTCGTTTTTGCAGTTTAGCTTATCACACTGTTTACCTGAAGGGCTTTTCACTGCGTTGAGTCTCATTTGAGTTGGCTGTATGCCTGCTACGGAAGTGGATTGTCAAGATAGAAAAACACCATGGCAGCAAGATGCTGAACAGGGCCCTGTGTGTGAAAGCAAAAACATTTTAAAAGTTCTGTGGAAACAGAAGTTGAAAGTTGCAATGATTTAAGTCCAGTTTTAAAGCATGTGACTTGCCAGAAACACCACGCGTTTTGAAATGCAGCTTTACTTCTGTGCCTTCTTTACTGTACTGCAGGCTGCCCCCTGTGCTGTTCCCTTGTCCATCGCGTGCTCAAACCTGTGAGCCTCACAGGCACAGACCTTTATATTGAGATAGTAACAGTAGGCATAAATATGTTTTAACACAACTGTCAGTATGGGATGGGATACAAAATCATGTTCAAAGTTCATGCACAAGGGAGTCCACATATGCACACACCTCTATAGAGGCTTACTTGAAGGTGTGAGTATGTCACTGAACTGATGGGGAAGTCTCTCTGGTGCTCTGGCCTGACACTGGTGTCTGGCCTGAAACCAGAATGCTCCTGGCATGAGAAATCTCATGAAAAGTAGTTTGATGGACATTTTGCTCATTCATGCTTGTTTGTGTTTTTTTGGTTGTTTGCTTGTAATGGGGCAGTGTCATGGACGAGAGGCTGATTTAGCCCAGGGTAGTTCCCATTTCATCTGAGGCAGAACAAGAGCCAGTTTGTCAGCCAGCCATGCCGGTAAGCACTGGGCTGCCTTCCGTTTTGCAAGGACAGTTTCAGCTGGCAAACCTTGCTCTCCCTTGTAGCCCAAAATGGTGTGTGGGCTGCTGCATCTTCATCGAAAGGCTTCATTTTTGGTATCATGTATTAGAAACATTTACAAAGGTGTTTGGGATTCTTTGGGGATAAAAAAGCAGGATGTGTGCAAACCCTGCCAGTGTTGCTGGTGTTCTCCATTATTCCTATAGAGCATCTGCTTGAGAGAGGGTTATTCTTTGTTCACGTTAATGTCTTGCTCACGCTATTCTACGTTCACTATCATTATTAGTAGTATTTGAATTATAGCAGTGCTGAAAGTCTGCAGGCAGGATAAAGGCTCCATTGTAGTAGGTCTTGTGCACACAAGATGAGACAATCTCTGCTCTGGCTGTTTACTGTCTGTTTTAAGTGGGTTTATCATATGAATAGCAGAGAGGGAGAGAAAATTGTAAAAATGATAGGAAATCCATGGTTACATGGAATAACTGTTCTTTTAGATATCTTTCAGATATTCAGCGTTTGCTACATTTCTCTCTAAAGTAAATAAAATGCTTTCTTTTTCCCAGTGGGCAGGCACTGCTGCTCATTCTGGTGTGCCCAGGCAGCCAGTGGTACCCTGCAGGCATTGCCATGGGGTGCTGGGGGAGAGCTGGGGGCTTGGGGCCAGAGGAGGCAGCAGGGCGAGCAACTTACGGAGGCCTGGAGCAAAGGGTGGGAAAGACTGGCAGCGTGAGGCTTGCTGAAGAGGGGAACAATTCAACGTGATCAATAGCTGCACTGTTTATCGGGAGCAAGCTGTCTGCACCCTTCAGTCCCTCACAGGGCATTATACAAGTTTGTTTCCTGTGCTCTTTGGCTTAGTGACTGACACAGCTAAAACAATACTTGAAGGCAATCCCCAAGTAACTCCAAATGTGTCAGACTGTTTGGTTATGTTCACAGGTCTTATACAAACTCGCTTTGAGTGGAAACCACAGAGAGTGTCCAAAATGTTAGGGTATTTTCCAATTTTTAAAAAGGCGTTTAGTGTTGTCAGCACCTTTGCATCTATGGCTCAGCTCTCCTGAAGCTGGACCTGCTAGGTGTCTCTAGGGGTCCAGAAATGGAAAACTGTAATGGCCTGAAAATGCCTGCCAGAACTCAATATTATTTAATTAGCTTAAAGTAGAGCTTGGCAGATGTCAAAACAGTGGAAAGGACCTCCCTTTTTGAAAATATGGGACACATCCTCAGCTTGTATTAACTGGCAGAGCTCCACTGAAATTGATGTTCAGCTTCTGTCAATTAGCAGGGAAAAGGAAAACTTTCTGAAAACAGGAAATGAGTTATAAGGCCACATAAGCTAGGAATGAGGTTTAGGTACAGAAAATAACATTTTTAAGAGCGATCCATTTCCAAAGTGACTGTATCCTTTACAGTCTTGTTTTTGTTGACATGCAATTCAGAGAAAGAATTCACCTTGCTTTCCCAGAGCTGCATTAAGTCTGAAGAGCTTACAGCAGTGAAACGTACTGTAAGGTGTTTTTTGCAAGTCACTCAGTTATGAAAGTAAGACATCAATAATTCATTCTAGTAAAGCCAGTCTCTAAAGTTGTGAAAATTCACCTGCTAAGTGATAACCAACCTCAACTTTTTTTTCTTTTTTTTTTTTAAAGAAATACAGATCTTTGATTGAAAGTTGTGAGCTCACCTAAATCTTTTCCAGGGAAAATTCTTGCTCAGATGAAAGCTCCCATATGTTTAAAAGTCATTGTCTTCTTACATTTTAATGTTTCCCATTATTTGCTTGTTTTTATTTGGAAACATGAAAACAAAGCCTGATCAACCTGACAGATTCATTAAATCCATAAAAATATTGGATCAGAATTGGAAGTGACTTGAACTTGATAAAAGCAAAGCGGTGTTTACAATCTGTTTTCAGGCTGGCTTTTCTGTACCTGATCATTTTTCTTTGAATTAAACCATCCATGTAATTTAAGAAGATACTGCAGGTTAACCCCATGCTATAGCATGTTGTAAGGCTTCAAAGTTCAGTGGCTACAATCTGTGTATCAACTGCAGAAGCAAAGCAGTAAGCAGTAAAACTAATATCTATTTAAGAGCAATAAAAGGATTTGAGATACTGTTACAGTTTGCCAAACTTGGGCCATGCAAACATTTCACATTTCTGGAGCAGGCTCTGAGCTATGCAGGGACAGCCTATAGCCTATCTGTGCTCCCACCTGCCAGGGGCTGTGCAGATTTAGCAGGTAGGAGGACGAAAGTGAGAGAGAAATTGTCGGTGATGTGAGGTGGCCAGCAGTTGCTGCATGAGACCAGACCATACTCCAGTCTGCTAGCACCAGGCAGGTGCTTTTTAATTTTTAAAGCCTTTTTAATTTTTTATCTGTGATTTATTTTGATTTTGTATAATCACATGTTTCATAAACCTGTTACATTAGATAAATCATGCGATTTATGATCTAATATGGTTTATTTAATCTGTGAAGCCACTACCTGCAAGCATCATTGCCGCAGGAAGCCTCAGTCTCGCCATGGTCTTGCTGGGCACCGCTGTCCCAGCGGCTGGGGCAATGACTCCTCCCCAGCTCCCGGTCCCAGCACCATGAGTAATGCCCCAGCCATTCCTGGAGTCGCTGCCCCCTGCTGCCACCTTTGCTCTTGGAAAGTTGTTTTTTTAGCAGCAGACATGCACAATACCATGGTGTGGCCAGCCTGCTTGTCACGAGCCGCTGACGTGTCTCCTAACCCCCAGCAAAGGGCTGGAGCGGGTGGCCGTAGGCAGCTTTACATGAAATGCAGGACACCCCTCTCCGTGCCTGCTCGCAACACAACTCACTGGGAGCAGAGTCCAGTGCTGTGCCTCCAGCAGGCAAGGTTTCTTCTGTCTTTCCCATCAAGGAAGATTCATATATCCCCTACTAATGAATTACCAACCTTAGTAAATGCCTCCAGAGTGCTCTTCAGAAGCTGGAGGGCTGCTGTTTTGGAAACCATCCATTAAAAATAATGTATTTTTAATATGTATCCTGTAAATTAAGGAAGGAACCGGAGAAAGCTGATGGGAGTCAACATGTGTGCAAGCCTGGAGACAGGCACGGGACATTTTAGTGTTAACAGTAACATGACAGGTTGCCCTATAGTATGCCCGTTATTGAAACACCCAAATTATCTGAAAATTCATGGTTAAATGAGTAGATTTGCAATACAGTATGTAATTCCAGGTCTCGTTATTTTTACAGCACTAGACTATAACATGCAGTGTGAAAATACTCCACAATTGCCAAATTGCTTGTGAGAATTGGAAGTTGTACTGGACAATCGAATGAATTGATGGGCTGGCAACCAGAGGCAAAACTTGATTTCTAAGCTTGTGTAGATTAAACTGTGAAAGATAACCTAAGGTCATAGATATAAAGCCTAATAAGAGCTTTCTTTGAAGAAAATCGTCTTGCAGGTTGCTAAGAAGAGTGATGCTAAAATACAGAACGAAATAGACAAAAATGTTATAGTAGGTTATAGCAGGTTACACATAAAAGGCCAGATTCACCAGTGCAGCTCCACTGGAGTTTCTTCAGCACAGATGAGGTGAGATTCTGGCCTGAAAACCAGCTCCTCTGGGAAATTACATCATGAAAAATCTGGCTCTTAGCCTTTGCAGTTGGGAGTGTGCTGACAAGGATATATTTTTTGCATATATTTTTTCTGTCCCATTTTGGGACATCACAAGGCAGGATTTCACTTTGTACTGAAGCTTGGCAGGGTGGTTCCTTAATTCCACTTACTGAATCTAAGTAGAAGCCCACTTGCAAGCAGAACTGTGTGGTCGTGGAAGGCTGAACTGAGGCCACAGTTTATTTTTTCTGGCATTGCCTCCAAATAAGGGTTGTGTGTACGAGGGTGATGCATGCATGAGAAAACCAGCCTGCTCTACACAATTTACCCCATGGTCCTGTTGTCTGTGTAGCTGCTGCTCTGCTAGAGGTTCCTGCAGGCAGCTGGGGTTGAACACCTGTGCCCATGCATGGTTTAGTCTGAATACCCCTGAAGAACACATACAAGATCGCTAACTTGTAAAGAGGC
Organism: Anas acuta; assembly: GCF_963932015.1. Taxonomy (NCBI): domain Eukaryota; kingdom Metazoa; phylum Chordata; class Aves; order Anseriformes; family Anatidae; genus Anas; species Anas acuta. The sequence continues at coordinate 65,119,799 of NC_088983.1, forward strand.
TCAAATTAATTTCTTGCCAAAGAAACAACTGCTTACTATGTAAGTTAAAAATTCTGTTCAGGGCTTTGATACACTACCTTAAATACAAAGCTGCTGTGTCTGATAAATAGGAGTGTGTGCATGTATGCGTCTGACCACTTTGTGTGTGTTTTAACATAATGGGTTTTATTAGGAGATCTGGGAGAAATCGGCAAGGAAGAGGCATGTGACCAGTGAGTTTATTTTACAGCATTGCCCCCTTCATTCATAATCTAAGACACCAAAGACTGTGGTGGAGGCTGCAATGCAGTGGTGTAGTGAGACAAAAAGCAAATTCCCAGCTCTGTGAACATGGTGAGCCAGGGACAGGAGGGGCTTGTGCCTCAGGGGAGGAATGAAAGCCTAAGAGAGATGCATTTTTCGTGTCTGGATTTCCTGCACTGGTGCCTCACTTTGAGTGAAATTTAAGCCGTTGTGCAGAAACAGAGCAAGACTGTATATCATTTAGGACTAGTCCAGTTAAAACTTGCAAAATTGGAATCTATTTACATACCTGAGTTCAGTTCTTCATGGTATGGGTAGCTTCACAGTCTTCTGGGTTGTTGTTGGGATTTTTTGAGGGTTTTTCGTAGGACTGTTCAGATGGAAGATTTTGCCCTTTCAGAACAACGCTGTCCTGTTTAGCTCCCAAGGTACCTGTGGTAGCAGGGAGGTCACCACTGTCCACAGGGGGATGTCCACGCTGGGTGGCTGAGTGTGTTGGCACCTGCAGCAACCACAGTGAGGTGACAGTGCCTGCTGAGTGTCCTGCAGCAACTGGCAGGCTGCATCTCACTTCTGTCCAGTGAGGAGCTGGCAGGGGTTGAACAGAAACGGTCAGGGCAGGCTAGACAGGAACAGCTGCTTTCTCAGGTGTGGATCACAGGAACAAATTGAAAAGAATCAATGTCAAAATGTCGAAATAAAGCCCTGACAAGCTGGAGGAGGAAATTTCAGAAACAGAGGGGAATTTGAATTTTAATTTATTATCTGTGCTGTATGTAGAAAACACAGTTAAATGTCAGAGAAATATAAAACATTTGCAGGTTAAGCAATGGAAATCTGGTGTTGAGGTTCTTAACTCTAGGTAGGTACTAAGCAGGCAGTGGGAAAGATGTCCACTACCTACAAAGTTCAGTGGGTAATGAAATGTATTTGTAAGCAGCAGAGTCCTTCATGTATTAATGCTACACTATAAGCAGATTTCTCACGCACTGCGTTTCTCAACACCTTACATCACAGCAAGTATTTGTGATAACAGCCAGATTCAGATCCAAAAGGCACAATATTCAGTGCTGACTGCTTGAGTTTAGACCCCAAAATCCAAAACCAGGCAAGAACGGGGTGCTTTCTTTCAGAAATGCTCACAGTGAGCTGCTGTTCCATTGCAGTAACTGGAGCTTTAGAAGTCATGTAAGAGGTTGTAACTGAGGACACTCCACATCCCAAAAGCCGGCCAGAAAACTTCTGAGCAGCTAACACTAGGCATGTTCTTGCATACTTTGCTGAACTGCAATATATCAAAATTAAATGCTTGGTGACATCCTGGTTTCATTGAAGTCTGCAGACTTTATAGGGGGTTTCTTCTGTATGTGTAAAAACAGAGTGATGTTCTGGTTTGTGCTTGAAGGGTGATGGAGGATGGGGGCTTGTTCTTGTAGCTGAGGTTGGTGGAAGCTCATCAGTATCTTCAATGGGACATGAACTGCTCCAGCTGCTCCTGCTTACAATGCCAACACTCCACTTGATTTCCAGTATAAGGTGTAGTCCCCATCTTGGGCTTATTAAAGCTCATAGTAATAGATTTTTTACTGTTATTTGTATTAATGTAGTATGTAAGAAATACTACGTAGAGCAGAAAGCTCAGGAGAGCTTGCCATCCAAGCCTGTTCAGCTGAGTCATTTTTTTCAAATGCCAGTAGCGCAGTGGAGGCGTGAGGACTCAGTGCTGCAGCCCATGCTCAGGCGAGACCTCTTTCAGGTGAGCTGCGGGAGGGCTGGCATGAATAAGGGAATTTTTGCTGATCTTGGTAAAGGAAAGCAAGTAAGAGCTGAAACGTTTGCTTAAAGATAATAGGTTTATATAATTATTTTGTCACACAGGTTGTTTTTTTTTTTTTAAAATCCCTCAACCACAGTTCCTGTAATTATGACACTGAAGTTCAGTGAAGTTATTTCTGAATAACTGCTCCCAAAGAAAATAAGTCTATTGCTGCTAGTGATGTTGACGAGGTAAAGTGTTCTATCACTTTGCAGATTTTTATTAAGCAGTGGGTTGAAAAGCAGCATAATTTGAAAGCCCTGTCATATCTTTGATAAATGCTTTCTAACATTGCTATGTTTTGCCCAGTTATGACAGAACCCATTACAATGACATATATTTCAGCTGTCATCAGTTTGGATCTGCATACACTCCAGGAAAAAGACATTTCCTCTTCTCGAGGAAAAAGGCCTGCTCTGCAGCATGGAAAGTTCCTCTAGTATAGGCTTGGGTGGGCCACACATGACAGACCCCAACAGGAGTTTTTTGGTTTGTTGGCAGGTCTGTTTTTGGTTTGTTTGCTTGCTTTTTGTTGTTGTTATATAGCCATGGCAGAAGTAGGAGGAAAATACCTCTGCTCACCCTACCAACTGGATCTACTGCAGTGTATTTATTTATCCATTCATTTTTTAATTTCACACAGCAAGGTTCTGCTCTTGGATTTGAAAGAGAGGTTTCTACTCAATATAAATAATATTTAGATAGGTATGTAACACATTTCTTAACGTTAGCATTCAGTTTAAAGCAGCAATTTTTATGGACCATTTCCATAGCTCCTCTACCAAGGAGAATTCATGTATCAGGTTTCTTTTAATAAATATGGAAGCTGACTGAATTTAAATGAGTGTTATTGGAAAGTATACTACCAGCTGTAAGTATGTGTATGTGTATGCAATGTGTAAACTTTTGTGTAAAAGTAATATCGATAGTTAAAAGAACATTATTTTCCTCTTAGTTATTAATTTCAAAATTCTTAATAATGTTTGCTTGACAGTTTGGGGGGAACACAGAAGCCCCAGTGCTTTTCCCCGCCATTGTCCGTTTTTTGAGGTAAAAGCATTTCGTCATGAGAAGAAACACAATTAGATACACTTCAGAAGCACTTCCAAATAAAACTAGGGCAAATACTTTGGAGTATAAATCTAATTATTATCAGAAATTGGGTTTAATAAATGAAATTGGTTGGTTGAAGAATAAAATGGATTTTGTCCCTTGAATTATTAGCAAAAAATACAGTGTGAAATGCCATTGTAACTGGAATTGACAATAAATTCAGCTTTGGATCAGCCCTCACATTGCTTGAAGTAAAACAGAGATATTACTCTGACTAATTTTGCATTGTAACAATTATTTAATGCTCACAATGAAGTCTTGTCCTTAGGGTTTTATGCTTTAGCTGTTTCTTACCCACGCCTTATAGTTATTAAGTACAGACAAAGCTGCCATTTGTTGAAGTGACATAATGTGTATCAGTGTGTGTCAATGAAAAACATCAAAAATAGGCATTTTCTGCTATAATGCATTAACTGTGTGAAATCTAGAACAATTTCTTCTTCATCTTTGTATGTTTCACAAGCCGTACATATGCCATAAATAGATTTCTTTAGGTACCAATAGCTGTCGTTTCAAACTTTTAACAGATCTTAATTTTTAGAGAAGTGGAACTCCCCCATTTGTGTTCTGCCATATGTTTTCAAGCAACTCTAAGCTCTTTCTTTTCATATTGAGCACACTCATTTCATCCCATTGATTAGCAAACCTGTTGGAATGCTTGCCTTCTTTTTATTAAACTACTAAAAACGTGTATGTCTTGCATTTCAGTAATGAAAGATTTTGCTTGTTGCTGTGATGTTTGGTTTCAGACACCTTTTACAAGTCTGTAATGAAGGGCTTAATGTAGTATTGGAACCGAATTTTGGATGGTTGGCTTTTTTTTTAATACAAGGGCTGCAGGATTATCTCTAAGCACTACATTTATATCCTGCTGATTGACTGGCAAACATCAATAGCAGTTGAAATAAATGTGTGAAAATTCAGAGGTGCTAATACTCATATTAGACATTGATGGTACAGCAGTGGCTCTTCTTTGGGCCTGATCTAGGGGTCTGAGCATTTTATGACAAAGTAATTTTGGTCTGAGTAATTCTATTAGAAGTTGAAATCAGAATCTTTTCTTCCAGAGTGTGGGAGCAGCCACGTGGGAGTTACACAGTAGTAATGCAAGGAAAATCATGTGCCCACGTGAAATAATGTCATGGGCTGTTTCTTGCCCTTGGGCGCAAAGTTCTTACCCATGGAAAAGAGCCAGATGCTCACATTGTGAGCATCAGTGTGATTTTCACTGGCATACATGAGTGCGTGCATGCCCATTTACACCACATGAGGATGTAAGATCCTTTTTCCTCAAGCTCCTTCTAGTTGTATTTCTTGACATATACTTAGATATCATCTAAGTGCCGACACTGTCAAGTACTGTATTGAATATCAAAAGGCTTCTCCATCTCAGATGGCAGCTGAGAAGACTGGACAAGCGTGGTGTGAAATTATCCTTAGGCTGTTGAAGGCTCTGTGTGGAAGCGATTTGTACATGCAGAACAAATACTCAACCTTTTTTGTTCTAGCTTCTTGTAATTATAAAAGCTCTGCGACTCAGGAAGTTTAGCAGTGTTTAGCCAGTATTTGATAACTGAAGTATAGATGATCAAGCAAAAGAAGAACTAATCTGATCAACAAATCTAACCCTTAGCGAGTGATTCATTTATTTTTGTAGCAGTACTAAAAATATTTCAGTAAACAGGGCTGGAAGAAGAAAATCCACAGATGTTATTTAAAAATGCCAATTCTAAGGATGTAAATGTTGTATGTTTTTATGAAGTTCACAAAAGAAACCCATCCATTGGCATCATACCTTCGAGTTGCCTGTCTGATGTTCTGTTTAAAATGTGTCTGTGCACCCATAATCAGTCACGATTTTTAATATAATGTTGCCATGAAGGTGAGTCCTTAATTTTAACTGCACATTTTTGCATTGGATTAGCTATCCTTAGCTAATTATAAGGGCCTCTGTACTAGTTTTCTGCACAAGACACAATAGGAATGGTTACTCCGACAGATGTCTTTAATCTGTCAATAATGAGATTTTTCCATTTTATGCTTAGATGTAAGCTCTTTGGGGAAAGGATCATCTCTTTGCTGTGTCTTTGTACAGTATTTAGCACAGTGGGGTTTTGGTCTGTGATGGGGCCCCCGGTCCCTCTGTCATACACACCACCCATAAATAATTGTATTTGATTTAGAGTAAGCTAAGAGGAATTTGTCAGGCGAGGAAAAATGTTCTTTAAAACTAAACCAACAAGCTTTTTTTTTTTTTTTTTTTCTCCTTGAGCAGACCCTCTGTTCTCTTTATTGCGTGGGGGGCATGGCAGAACCTTGCACAGTGCACGTGTGGTCGCTACGGGAAGCAGGGGCAGGCTGGAGCCAGTCTCAAGCACCGCTGTGCTTCCACAGTGCGTGGGGGATGCACTGCCAGCAGGCAGCCATGGCACCACAGTTATTTCCAGGGCCAGCGTGGCATTGGGTGACTCTCCTTTCCTCTACCTGCCAGCAAAGTTTGTAGCATTTAGGCAGATTTCTCTGGCCAGTGGCCAGATGGCTGGAAAGGTAATTGCTCTGCACAAGGCAGCCGCTCCCCAGCCCCCCCTCAGTGCCCCTGCATGCTCCTCATTGCACTGGCACGGACCCACTGCCGGGAGCTGATCATGGCATGGTCTCCCACAGCCCTGGGAACGTGAAGATGCCTATTAAGTCTGTCTGCTCTTTAAATGGGGTACAGGCCCATGTTGCTCCACAGCCCACAAATAAATGAGTTTGTTGGGCACAGCAGGTCCTGAGAGCCATCATCGAAATGGGGATTTACTCATCCAAGTGAGGGGGAGAGCTGACAGTCAGGGCTCGGTAGCCACAGTCAGCTTTGTCAAGTCTGTGCTACAGCTGCCAGAACAGGTTGCTGTTTGAAAATAACTTAAAAGTTCAGCAAAAGAAAGAAGGAAGAAAAAAAATTAAAAAAAAACAAACAAAAAACAACAACAACAAAACAGAAAACCCAACAGTTGGGCTCATTTGCAATCACAGTGAAAGATGTATTTGCTTTACATTATTCAAAGATTAAAAGTGCTGATAACGGAAGAAATCTTACCTGTGGCACTTTCGGTTAACTGAGAAAAGTTCAGCCAGCAATTAAGCTGCTGAGAGGGAGGAAAGCACAGATTACATTTCAAAGGAAAATTCAAGCAATGCATTATCAACTATTAATGTGTGTTATTGTTAAAATAATCATATTTATTATGGTCTAGCCTAGGGAGAACCAGCAAAAATGGAAGCCTTGCTCTGGAGACTGTCGAAAGAAGCAAACAGTAGGTGGTCCCTGGCTCAAAGGGCCTGCAGTCTAAATAGTTGTGGATGAGGGGGATAAAGCACCCTAGCACAATTAAAAAGGGGATGGCAGAAAACACTGTTGGTTTGCATCAGCTTTGCAAGGGCCTGGGAAATCTCTGTTGTCCAGTTCACCTTCCAGTGTTTGCTGTAGATACGTGAGGGCTTCTGTATGATCCTGATTTAAAACAAGCAAGCGCACAGATGTGAAGAATAGTTTTTTATTGCTGGTGTTGGTTCTTATAGTCATAGTGGTGGGATAATGTGATTGCCACTGCAGTGTGAGCCACAGGCTTGGTTTCCCACTGCTATGCCTTAAGAACAGAGGAATTTTACACCCGCTTGTATGGATATAAATGTCACCTATAATTCAAAGCAGCAGTTGTTTACTTGACACTCAAATATTTTTAGTTGTGTTTTGCCTGTATGAATCAGCCTATTCTGCTTGGACAATTGCGTCCATGACTGTGCACTATAGTAAAGGGTTACAGATTTCATTGGTGAGTGATACTAGTCTCCTAGGTGGATTAGTAAGTGTACCATTTTGGAAAACAACCTGACAAAACCGAACCAAACGAGTATTAGAACAGTCTCTTCCATGAGTAGTCTCTGTCCATACCTGCCATTACAAGGAGCTGCTTTAAATCTTGTCTTACAAATTGAAGTTTCTAAGTATGCATTCCCCTTGTGCTTTTCATTATGCAATCCTGATCAGTGACCCCAAATAAAGAACAAATTCAGTGGAAGGCATTTTGAGAAGCTTAGGCTGGAGGTGTATCCCTGCTACTCAAAGGCCTGCATGCGTGAGGCGAGATTTGCTAATGCACCTGTGCTGGTAGCGTTCTGTGGGGAATGTATGTTTTTTTGGCACAAAGAGGGCATTTGCCACTGCCTTATGCTTCTTCTTTAGACCAGGTGCATTAGCTATAGGGCTTTTTTTTGGCTGGATAGTTATGGCTTAACTAGATCCAATTTTGGATCTGGTTTAGTTAGGCAAGGTTGAGGTTTCTCCCTTTGCTCCCCTAACAGGGCCTCACAGGGCTGGCTGGTCTAACCTGGAAACTAAGACGATATGTCAGCGAGGCACAAAAAAGATGGTGTTTGTAAGGGGGGAGCTGTGGTTTAGGAGATCTTGTCCTTTGTTTCACCTGCAGGGGATGTAGCTGTGCTGGCAGCAGCATTGCACAGGAGAAATTACGGGTTCTTCCACCCTCCCCACCCGGTGAGAAGGGGAGCAAAACCAGCACCATAGCTCCTGCTTTCTCCCTTGTACTGTGATTGCACTATAGATAGCAGAGGCCCCTATCTTCTTTGAGTTACAATTCAGCCAGCTCTAATTATTAAAAAATAAACAAGCTTGCAACGGTTTAAGAGCTTTAAATCCCCTAAATGACAGGGAAATAGCCCCTGAACACCACCGAAATAGTCTCTTCTATGTCCGCCTATCCTGGCAGCAGACAGAAATCATCATTAGTGGGTCACTCTGACACAGATCCCTTAATGTAAGTGCTACATTACATTAACAAGCAAGTCAACAATAATATTAGCAATAAATGAGAAATTAAATTCCTAGTCATTCATCCCTCTGGGTTTCCCAGTGTGTCTCTTGTGTTTTTCTTGTTTTGATACTAAGCGTTTTGAAGCAAGAAGTGTCTTTATTTTGTGTCTTGTGGTGTGATCCTAACCCATTAAAATAGATGGCAGTACTGCTTTTGACTTCAGTTAGCAATTATTGTAGAAAAGGGCACATGTGTGATTCAGCAATTAATCATAACCACATACCCTAATTTTAAAGAGGGGGGTATAAAATTGAACTTTCCTGATGAACTGATTATAATTCAGATTGTTTTTCACAACAGTTTTTCCAACAAAACAGATAAAAAAGCTAATTTGCATTCAGTTGGTCTAGAAAAGTAAAAGTATTTCAGTGCTGGAAAGTGAGGGAGTCACCAATGCTAAGCAACAATAAAAGATGATGTTTTGTACGTCCTAAGAAAACTCCAAATGTGAATACTCCAAAGCACAGAACTGGAGTATGTGGCTGCTAATTTTAATGGGAGATGTGGCCAGATCCTCAAATGGCTAGACAGCCAAGATATTTAAATTGTTTTGCCTGTGTTTTATGTTGATACATGTATGTTGGAGCACTGTTTTTTTTTTTATTTTTTTCAGATTACAGCAGTAGATTAGTTCCAGTATGCGCTGGAAAATTGCTTATTGGACTCTCCTGATCAGAAATCACTGATTATGGGATACTATCTGTAGTGCTTTTATTATCAAGACTATTGAAGACCAAACTGAAACCACAACCCTGTTCCTTTCAGAATTAATGCTCAGAGTAAACCTGTCTTGTTCCTGAAAGGTTAGTCTTCAGTGCACTATTTCTTGATTTTGTCTTGCCAGAAGTATTCACTGAATTGCACTGGTGACCTGAGCATTTCCAATTTTACTGCCTCTCCATCCAAACTCTATCTGCAGTACATTGTAGCCACAACTGGTACAGATTACATATAATCAATTATGGAACATTAAGTATTACAAATACAACAATGTAAGAAAGGGAGAACCTCAATGCTGAGCGCTCTCTGGGCACATGTATAATTAAACACACATTAGACCTTCCTGAAAGGAGAGTAGGGTGGTCAGCCCTGCCACAGGTGTTGGGGCCAGCTGTGCTGATGGAGATGGGCGGCACTGCCGGGGTGTGGGCAGGGTGCTCCTGCTTGCTGCTCCTCAGGGGTTTACTCCCCAGGAGCAACTAGGCCATGTTTCCTTCTTCAGCGTACGTCCAAGAGCTCAGGAGGTTGATGCTGCCCCCAGTCTCCAAAGGCAATGCTGATGGTGGCATTTAATTAATTGTCATTTGGGATAGCTACTTTGTTAGTAAAACCGGATCAGTGTGTGCAAAATGGAACTACACAATGAAATACCTGGGTGATTAATGAAAACGTTGTATATACACAGAAATATTTGGAGTAATCTGAGAAATGCAGGTTCTTTCTCTGTAGAGTGAAAGCAGCATGTGAGATATAAAGGAAGATTAGATATTTCTGTGGATAGGAAGAGCTTGCAACTATGTTAGTGGAAATAAACATTTAATAGGGAATATTAATTTACATTCTTTAGGTTGCAGACTGGGAATAAGCTGGGGCAAGTTATTCTGTCATGGTTTTTAACCTTTTTTTGAACATCTAAAACTCATACCTGACAGAAACACGGTATTAAACTAGGTGATCTTCTTACTGAGCCAGAATAAGAGTAGGTATGTTTTCAAGGGACTACATGATACCAAATGCTAAAATGTTACCATATTACTTCATTGCAGAGTTTGAGGGGATTTTGCTTGGTTTGTTTTCTTTCATTAGACTTTTTCTCAGTATAAACTTTTTTTTTATATGGCTTCCTTAGATCTACTGACAAGTCTAAACCATATAAAGTAAATAATTATGATCTTTATATAATGTAGATTTTAAGTTAATTAGTCTTTGCAGTCTTTCTTCCAAGCTGTTGTTATTCCATGTATTTTTCCACTATATATGGAGTCAGTTGTATTCTTTTCCACAACTCCCAACATTTACCTTTGAGTATCATACTAGTTTTACAACCTTTTTGTGGAGCCTAATGAGTTCTTTATTGTTTTGTTGAATCCATCTAAACACCATTGCTAAAGTACCGATAACACTGTCTTCCAGTTTTTAGCACTGCTATTGTAGTAAGGTCAGCATAACATTTTCCCTGTAGGTCATAGCTTGCTGACCAGTGTGGAAATATACGAATTACTGGAATTGTGATGTCAGTTAGTAATAAATTCAAGCAAATGTGATTTTTTTTTTCAGTTGGTATAGCATATTCTTTCAATCAGAATTTATCCAGCATGTGATCTATGAAGTTAGGCAGGGCTGGTTGGAAGCAATAAAAGGAGTAAATGAGTAAAGCTGTAGGAACATGGGCTTTGTGATCTGGCCAACGAATTGGTCTTCATAGGTGATCCTTTGCAACAACAGCCTCAAGCCTTCCATTATGGGCATCTCATGAACTTTATCGCTCTGGTTTGTTAACGTTCTTTTTCAGTACAATTGCTGATCCCACGATCTGATCACTCTGGTCTTGCTTACATTGACTATACTGACCATTTCTTACGGCTGTTCCAAGCTTTCAGTGAGTAATAAAAATTGTACTCTATTATGAGAAAAAAGCAGTTGGCGTTTGGTTGTATTTGCCCTAAAAATACAGGCATGATGTCTTTCATATGGGTTTTGGCTATATTCTTCCTGCTGTACTTAGAGGTTCTGCTCCCTGTGGTTCTAGGGCTTACCTACATGGTAAGATGCCTCCTCACAAGTAAACATTAATCTTTGTCAGGCCTCAGGTCCTAAACAGTGAACCACACTCGAGTGTACATGTGTGAATTTATTGCATGGGAAATGCACATCAGATTATGTCTAAGTGGTTTTGAGTATATACAGAGAATTCCTGAGCGCTTAGTTGTTCTGTAGAGGGCAGTTTGAGTCAAACTTGTTTGTCCCCTTAACTCCCGTAGGGCTGTTTGTTAAGCACTGAACAGCAGTGTTCTCAGCATGTGGTCTATGGATGTCTGGAAGCCCATCAAATATCAAAAGATACTGTGAGAGGATTACACATTTCAAAAACAGAAATAATACAGTCCATGCTAATGTTCCCACACTTACAAGTAAGCAAAAAATGTGAGGAAATAAAAGTGACAGGTGATTATTTGATATTTAGCCTAAACTGTATTAGGTGATAGAAGTGAGACATTGTGCGAGCACTGCAGAAGTAGCTTCTGGATTATTTTCAAGAAGCCTGGCTTTTCCTTGGTGCTGCCAGGTTGAGGGAGGTGGCTCTGCCTATAAGTCAAAGCAGCCCATACTCACATACTCATACTCACATACTTCTGTTGTGCCTCCCAAAAAGGAGGCCTGGAAAAGGTTCAAAGAGGGTAATGAGGACCAAAGAACTTCCCTACAAACAGCTTCAGCACATGCAGTGACTCAGTAGACCAGAAGAGGTGACTCAAGGTGGATAGGGTTAAAGTCTTTAAAATCAAGTTGCACAATGAAGGTGACTAAGGAGCAGCAGCTCACTGTTTCTTCTGCAGTAATTTAAACTTCAGGTCATAGGGTCAAAATGGGGAAAAATAAATAAATAAATAATAAAAATTAAAAAAATAGTTCTTCATACAAGATCTAGTTCAGCTATGAAATTCTTGGAAGATGAAGGGGAAACTATATGCTTACATAAGGTCAGAAAGGAAACGGGAGAAAAATCCCATGTTACATCCAGAGGCACTGCTGCTGGCTCAGAACTTTGAGCTGCAAGTTGCTTGAATCTGAGAGAACACTCTTGAGTTGTCCCCACATTTGTCCTTGGTGGCTCTGGGGTGGCTTTGGCCTGGCCTGGCCGGCCATCTGGGGCCGTATTGCTCTTCAGTGTTTTTTCTTGTATGGCCTGTGGTCTCCTTGTTATTTCACTCCTGATCTTCCAGCTGTATGTTGGGATCCTTGTGCCTCCTGGTGCTTTCCTCCTAGCCCAGACATCCTATGTTTGCTAGATATTAGAGAGGGTGATGCTGGGGCACGTTCCCTGTCCCTAGAGTTTGTGGAGTGTTTTAGAGGAAATTTGTTTTTTCATAGAGAAGCAGCACACTGTTTAGATGTCAACAGGGCTCTGGCAGCATTTGAATTGCTTTGATTTGCTTGCACCTATGTGTGCCAAAATTTATTTTAAAAGAGGAAAATACTGGTTACTTTATCTGGCACAGCTGTCAGGCTGTTCTTACCTCTCTGCTGTGCCTTTCACCTGCCCATTACATCTACCTGTTGTCTCTGATTGTCTATGCTAAGCAAGCTCTTTGAGGAACTGTTTTCAAACAGCAAGTACTATGGAATTGAGACCTGCAAATATTGCGACTAATAAATAATAATATAGCTATGTAATTATAATGTGATACTAATTCCTTTTAGAAGTGCCTTTGTGTCAACCTCAGAGTGTGCTGTGATTATATATTGCATAAATATTATGGTATGAGAGCAGTTCATTTTGCAACTGCTGTGTCATCAGGAGCTTTCAGGAAGATGTTTACAGGAAAAGGAAACACAACCATAAAATAAACTGGCAGTTATTGTATATGCCAATTTTTGCTTTCTTTTTACAGTAGACAGATTGTAGTATGGATCTTAAGATTTGCAAAGCATTTGTTTGAGGCTCAGTTTTGCCTTTCTGAAATTCATATCCATTCACATGAATGGCAGTATGTATAATCAAGGCAGAATTGCCAGAGACCTGTGAGAAGTGCTTTATACCACAGAGTCCAGTTACGTTACCTTGCTAGAGCACTGCAAATCTGATCATCAGGCAGTGCTCTAAGCTTTCTGTTTCATTACAGTAACCACAGTCATAAGGAGGAGGTGTTCTCCATCTAAAAGACTTCACCATGGCAGAACACAGAATGTGGAGATGTTACAGAAAAAAGAGGGAAGCCTTGAAGGGTTTGGTGATCCAGAGTCACAATGGGCTGGCCACCTTCCAGTTGCGACGGGCTGCTTATTCAGAGGAGATTGTGCAGTGCTGCACTGACACTGCAATCTCCAAAACTCAGTGGTGGAAGAAAAACAGCGGCAAAATCATGTTTGCTGGAGCAAGTGTCTGAGGAGAGACTACTTCAGTCTCTGCTCCAGGTCTGTTAGAGTAAACTCAGGGATTATGATCTGGAGCAGGAGTTGTTAGGAGCTCCTAGAATATTTTGAGATTATAATAAAAATATTTAGAGATTTCACCTATGTTTGTATATGCAGAAATTCAGTTTTGCTCCCATAAATTCATGAAGGAGCTTTTGAGACCTGGCCTGCTGCTTTCTTGGGTCAAGAGAGGACTGTGGGACCTGTCTAAAAGGGGTTGTTGCCACCTCAAAAGGGTGGATGCCACTCTCCAGAGGCATAGTAAGATAAAAGCTTAGTAAATCAAGGATCTGCAGGGAACGTCTCTGCAAACATAACAAAAGATTGCTGTAATGCAGTGCTTGGAAATCATATTTGTCTGGTTTATCTTGCTTTTCACCTGACTTTGGATCTTGCAGCAGCTGAGAGGTGGCAAAATTTCATCTGCCTTGAAAATCAGAATGTGTTTTGCTAGTGACTTGCAATTGATCTGATTAGCGAAGTACATTTAGAGTTTATAATTATATTTGAAAAGCTGTTCTTCAGCAAACAATTTTGCACCTGTAATTATGTATATAAATATGTATATATGTATGTATGCATTTAACCTGGGATGTAAATTAAACTTTGGTTTAAGCAAGAAGTCACGTCTTCTATATAAACAAAAGTCTTCAAGAATCCAGAAGCAGTGGGACATATTTCTGTGAAGGGGTTTAGGGAGACAATATTGTTGCTTTAGTAAGATTTAGAATGGATTTCACTGATTTACTCCAATCTAACACAAAAATGTACTGTTTATTATGCTAAGCCTAAATCAGGCAAGCTATACACATCTGTCACACAGAACATCATCACCATGATGCAGCAATTCAACTTCATCATCAGCATCGTGGAATAATTTGCAACACATTTTTACATCTGACACTGCTTTGTGAATAAAATAAGTATTAACCTGCATAAGTGTAGCAAATGTGTTCAGTATATCTGCTTGAACAAAAAATATGCAGGGTTCAGGATCAGCTGTGCAAGAGGGTGAGTAATTTCTTAACTGGATTAAAAACTACATATTTCTTTATTCCTACTCTCCTTTTCAAAAGAAAACAAAAGTTAAGCAGAGTTTAGGATGTACTAGGTTCTATTTTAGCCTTGTGTACTAGATTTTGATTGTAAATAATCAGGTATGTTTTTATGCCTATCATAGTAAACAGGTGACATAAAATTCATCACAAAGTGATTTCAATTATTTCCATATTGTTACTTAGCTAAAACGATTTTTCTGGTTTTGGTGTCCTTTCTGGAGTAACGATCAGTCAAAATTATTATGGTCCTTCATTTTGGCTAATAGCATCACGTCCAAGCAAAGCATTAACAGATTGATAACATCCTGTTATCTACTTCACAGCACTCTGGGAGAGAAATTCCAGTGGAAGAAAGAATGTCTGCTTTTCAAAGCACATTCTGGAAAGAAAAGATTTAAATATTTTTATTTGAGTATATATATATATATTTTTATGTGGCTTAAATGTATAATGCTGGTGAGATAGAAACCCCAATAATAATAAATGAGAATTGACAGGTTGTGTAGTAACAGACTCATTTTCTTTGCAAATGTTCTTTTGGGTGTTGATGATTAGGGGAGTTGCACCCTCAGCTCCCCTGAGGGGTGAAGGGTGCTGGCATCATCCCCTCGTGAGGCGTGGGTGAGGGCTGGTACATGTGCTGTGCTCCTGCCTTGGAGAGGAATCCTGCTGCCTGCCTTTTCTGTCCTGTAGACTCGTTATACTATAAACACCCTACTGGGATGATGTAGCAAGGTCAAGATGGATCATGTTGATATTGGAGGAGCTAAAAAGAAGTCAGTCTGTAAAACTGATTGAAAAGGAAAGAGAAGTCTGTTATGGGCATTCTGAGTCATCATAAAGTTACAGAGTCATAAAATTGGGGATGGGTGGAGAGTCAGACCTCAGGCATGTTGGAGATTAGTGAACACTAAAGACAAACTAAGGATCTGCGTAGTAATAACAGATCAAATTAATGTCTCAACTGTACAGCCAACCATATGGGTTGTATCATTCATCAGGCTTAGGACTTGAGCAAGGAGGTAAGAAAAGGAAAAATACAGGTCCCTTGTTTCTTGTGAGCAAATTGTCACTAAGTCCTTTGAATTCTGTGGATTTAAATCAATGTGAAAACAGATGAAACATGCAAATATTTCCTCGAGTAATGTAATCCTTAGACAAAGGTAATCCTATCTTTATTCCAGGAAGAATTTTCTGAATTGAGTCATGCTTGAGTGCCACTCATGGCAGTTTCTGGCAACTTCAGAAGTCACTCCTTTGTACAGCAGTGAGAACTGAGGCCATGAGGTGAAATCGTGTCTTGGAGTCTGTGGAGACATCTGGCTTCTTGTTGATTTTGTCAGAAAGTGGAGGGCATAAGTCTCATGGGTTCACTAGTCTTTTATCTTTCTGATTTGCTCAATTTATCTAGCCAAGACTTAGAAATTAATTTCTAGCTTGACCACAACTGTAGCTCCTCTATACCTGATAGAAAACTTGCATGCATTGGGATTATCAGTTAATGTGTCTAAATCTGTGCAATCTGATAAATAATGTTTGAGCTGATTCACCTCAGGTATGGACCAGTTTTACAGCAGTGGGACTTGCCACCCTGTTTGGTGAAATTACTCTGTGCCTAGACCACAAGAACTGATGTCAGATGCCATATGTTTTTTTCTTAAATCTTACAATTTTTCAGCACGCTTCTGCATAGAGTACAAATACATATTCTAAGTATTTTTCCTGTTATTTCTGGGAAAAAAAAAAACATTTTGGAAATACCTTAAGCCTTGTGTTTTTAGACTGCTTCAATATTCAGCTTAATATAAGTCATACTTAATTAGTAGCTAGCTTTGTTACGTTTGAGATCCATGAGCATCCTTTGAGTTCAGAGTTTGCAGAACAGATTCTGGTAATTTTACTTAGCAGGAAGACAGCTGTATGAATACAAAGATAGCACGTTTCTTGCTCATTTTCATATGCATCTCATCCCATTTTACTTCTAAGCATACAATTCAAAAGAATTGAACCGGCACAGCCCTTGCTTCCCTCGTCTTGGGCAGTGCGCGCAGAGGTACTCTGCTGTTTGTATCGCAGACGACCCTCCCCTCGCAGTGTCTGGAGCTGTCACATAGGTGCCATGGCAGCATTCCCCCCAGCCCAGTGAGCCTCACTGTGTCAGAACCAGAAAGTCTCTGCAATAAATTGTGCTGTAAAGTAAGCCAGGTCAGACTGAGGCACTGGGTAGTCTACCAGTTCAGTCGGAAAAGATTTACTTTGTTTTCTCTGCTGGCTGTGTAATCCCCTGCTCAGAGGAAGTGACAGCATTCACTTTGTGGACGGAACCAACAGGCCGCTCTGCAGGCTGAGGACATGCTGCTCTGCGCCGTGGCAGGAGGCCTCTGCAGGTGCGTAAGCGGGTGGAGGGGGACGGAGTGGCCCATCTGTGCTGCCTCGGTAGTGCCGGGGATGGCAGAGGAACATGTTAAAGATAGCTGAACTCAAGTCTGGTTTGCTCTTCTACCGCCAATGTATCCGACTGTTGGACACACTAGTACTGAAATTATGCATTCTTGGTCCCATGGCGTCTGGCTGGAACAATTGCGGTGCTTGTTCTGTGCTCGGCACACTGTTAGACAGCCAAGTCTTTTAATGCAGTCAGCTGAGCTTTATGTCCGTACTGTTCTTTATGCGCTTTATTTTATAGTTGCGCGCACAGAAGATGATTGAATCAATTAGCTCCTTGTCTTGTGAGCAGGGCACAGCTTTCCAGAAGAGCTGCAAGGGTGTGTCTGAGAGTGAGACAAGCTGGAGATTTCTCTTCAGCAGTGCATGGGCTGGTTTCAAGTTACTCCATACTTTATTGTCTTCTATTTGCTGAACCTTGGTTTTAAATGATTGTGCTCATTTGCTGTGCTCCTTAAAGGTGTAGGTTCTTCGAGCTCTCCCAGCCCAGCACAAGGAAGTACATGTATGCTGGCTGCATCCTCCATGAAGCCAGCTAATGGCTTTCACCTGGGGGTGTGTACAGGGAGCCAAAAACACACGTTGTTAATGATACACGGTGCGTAGATAGAGGGGTTAGGCAAGCAAAAATCTATTGGCGGGATGTCTTGGATTACAGGGCTTATCTTCCCTGCATTATTCTTCAAAGAATAACTATATCATTACTATAATGAGTTCTTTCTCTTATTTTTTTGTAATTAATAGGGGGCAATTTAGTAGGAAATACTGCCATGTTTTACGTTCCCGTAGGTTTATCATACTTGTCTTACACTGATAGCATATCTGTGTACTTTGGACTCGATGCTCTGCAATGTGGAGCACCCCCTGTATTGTGCTAAATGCATACAGAGAAAAAGGTCGTGAAAAATGTATTACACAAATCAGACACAGCTGCAGTGGGTTAGACACTGATAATAGATTAGCTGAGCCAACACTGAAATAGGGAAATCTGTTTTGCTGATTTTTTTAATTTCATTTGATTCAGCATACTTTTTTCCCATGGAAAGGCTGAGGAAGAAGTATCCTCTACTTCATCTGCAGCATCTAATGTAAAGCTTTAAAGAGTTTTCTGCTTCGTGAAGTTCAAGTGCTCTTTATTAATTTGGCCTGTGTCACTGAAGGCTGCAACTATAATTTAAAAACAGCAGCCATAGAGGTGGTGCTAGTAAATTTCTGCAACACTGGATTCACGAGCGGGCCATATGCTGAGTGAGAGAGATCATTTCCTTGCTCTGGTGCTGAGAGTGCGCTGAGATCCTTTGGATTAAAGCACTCCAGTCAGATGAACCATTTTTCCAGTATCATAATTATCATTATCTTCACAGTTAAAGAACAGCCAACAAAGAACATCAAAAACAGTATTTCTGTTCCTGATACCTGTGAAAGAGGAGCTCAACTACCTCCTCCTTTGTCTGTGCCTTTAAGTTAAAGTCTAAAATACTGAAGA
This sequence comes from Anas acuta, assembly GCF_963932015.1. Taxonomy (NCBI): domain Eukaryota; kingdom Metazoa; phylum Chordata; class Aves; order Anseriformes; family Anatidae; genus Anas; species Anas acuta. The sequence continues at coordinate 65,137,973 of NC_088983.1, forward strand.
CAATATAAAGAATTCCTATACTAGCCAAACATATAGAGAAACGTATTCATGTGTTGGCAGCATAGGTACTTTTCCTAAGCATATGTGTTTCAAAACTGTTTTTTTTTGTTAAATTTCTTATCTTTAAATTAACCATTAGGGGGTTCTTTTTGTTATCCTAACAAAAATGGTTTCAGTTTTATAACATGATAAACAAAGGTTCATGTTTTTGATCCATTTCCAATAATGGATTTTAAGAGTAGTGTGTGCATCCTGGAAAGAGCTTTCCTTGTCATCTGTTTTTTCCCCAGATAATGTAATGTTATTTGCCAGTTTTCTTCTTCTGAATCTCGTGAGTTTTAACTGTACTTCATCTAAGGTGTCTTTTTAAGGGTATGTCTCCCTAACTCAAATTTGAATGTATTATCCAGACCTCATCCGATTGTCAGAGTAGCTGGAGACTTCCTTTTGTAAAACAATAATAAGACTTAAAGGTGTATTTGATACCTTTGTGTTAAAACTGAAGAATTTGATGCCAACTCTGAAGTCTTGCTGTAGGCATCTTTAAACCCAGCAGTGCTAAATGAAATTGATCTGTAAGGTCGCTTCTTTCTTTCATGTTTAATTGGTAAAGAACCACTTAATAATCCTAAGGTTCTTCCATATGAAACAGAATTAATGTGAAGTCGTACCAAAGATGTCAAGCTGCATTCCTGGTGAGACACTTTCCTAAAGCTATCAAGGCTTTTCTGCTTCTTGCACTAATCATTAATAACTATGCTGTTGTCACAGCTCAAAAACTTTCCTATTGACACTTCAATAATTTTTAAAGATCTTGAATGTTTGGTGTGTATTGGAGTAACCTTTTGCACTCTATTAAAATGTAAGAACTGCTAGATTTTTAGTGAATGCCCAAGCAACTGGATCATGAAAGCATTACCTTGTGCCAAGGGCATGATGCAGAGCACTGATTCCTTTTTAACAAATAATAAGAAGTTTGACTTTTCATTTACACATTCTGCCAATTGCTAACAAGTTTCCATCTTGTTCAAACACTGGATTGATCCTAAGAAATTGAAAATATTGATTTAACCCTCTGCCTGATTTGTGCTGTGGGCACCTGCTAGTACAGTCTTAGCACATCACAATTGCTTGGCCGTAATTCCTCAGGGGACCACTAATAACTACCACATTTGTCTTTTCATCTTCTGAAATTATGCTAGCAGTTGTCCAAGTCAATTGTGATTCATTTGATACTGCTCTCCTTCAAGACATATTGCAACCAAATAGACTTGCTCACCAGTAATATATCTGATGACATAGTTAGTTCTAGTTAATTGACAGAATGATTCAGGCTTTTATGGATGGCATTAATTGGTCCCTGGTGTCCATGCAATAATTGACCAGACAGTGTAGGCTACATTAGCTTCTCATCCAGTCAGAACAGTGGTAAGATGAGGTAAATGTGGTACAAATGATAAAATGGCTATATTTTAAATCAAACATTTATAAACTATAGAAGTGGGAGATTGTGGCATCAAGAGGGTCTGCATAATGGGAATACATAAATGTCCACATTTGAGGGTTGTATTTTCTTCTTTCTCCTCCTCCCCCCTTCCCCCAGCACCCAATTAACAGATGTGGTAAGTCACATTTAGATGCCTTAATGGACTCTGTTTGAATCGTGGTTTAATGTGTAAAGCAAAGTAGATGGAAGGAAGGGCCGCTAGTGCTGTTTCAGCTTCTCTGTGTTTCTATGATACAGTTTTAAGTCTGGTGTTAAGCGTTAGGAGGAAGTTAAAGGCGTGGCAGCTCCCTGCATTTACGGTAGGCCCTTATTTTATTTCATTTTTTCCACAGAGAAAAGAAGGATATGGCATATTCTGTGTGCATAAGAAATACAGAGTTTAGGGATTAATAATAAGTGTAATTTGTTAGAAAAAAAAGAGAAACAAGAAATGCTCAGTCAATACAATACTGGCTTGCCGCAGTCTTTCTGGAAAAGAAATCATCCAGTGATTTATCAACTCTTTCTTATTCTGTTCTGTTTTAGAAAAACAGAAAGATAAGCAAGGAGGGGCTTGTGGGTGTGGCTATTGGACTTGCAGTTTTAGAGAACTGTAACTGGTACTGTTGAGTCTTTGAGTTGGGGCAGTTTGAGGGATATTTGTGTTACTGGCCTGTTCCAAGGTGTATAGTGTGCCTGTCATCAGAGGCTGTGCTGTAGGTACAGATTTTTGGGTCATACAGGAAGAAAATGTAAATATACATCAACTTGAAAAAAGAAAGAACTGGTGGAAGGTTATTCATCTCGGTGTATTTTCCAGTACATTGCCCAATATAATTTTTAGTGTCTCAACATGGGGGCATTCCTTGGAGCTTGTTTTAAGTTTGGAAGGTATCTTCTTGCCTAATATCTAACTTTTCCTATTAAGATCATCTCACCATGTATATTTTCACATGTTCAGTTAAAATAAAGAAAATCTCCTTCTGCTTAACTTTTATTTTTATTTTATTGCAATTCACGTCTTCCTTCATGTTGTGACTGCAGACCCCTTTCCAGCAGCCACAGTGCAGCCCCTGGCCCCCTGCCCTGCTCTCCCCACCTCTTTATGAGCCCCTTCCACTCCACCAGCAGTGGGGGCATCCTTCCACGCATTCCCCCCCATAAGCGTGATGTGTGGCCAGGGCTGGCCCACAAACCTCTCCACATGCAATACCCACAGTTCTCTAGATTACAGCTTTCTGAAGCAAGCGAGAAGTACTTGTTCCATGATTTGTAGGAAATGATTATGTCGATAACAGAGAGGTTGAACAGGGAATAGTCTCTGTTCGCAATACAGGGATTGCTGCATTAATGGAGAAAGCCAGCCATCATCAGCTTTGATCACTTCATTCACTTGTTATGCCCCTTTTTGATGCCCTATCCTTTTTGCTTAAGTCTTTCTAATCACAGCATCGATCATACATTCCTTCAATATCTAGCTGTAGAAGGTACTGCCAAGACCAAACAATAAATACAGTTGCCCTGGTTTAATTTTTATCAATTGTTAAATGTCCTGAACTCCCACTGGCTTCAGTTTGTCAGTGGGAATTGAGGACATTCAGAGGTTGCTGGGAGACTTGGTCTTTATACCATGTACATGCTGATTGCAGTGTCTTCTTTTCATTGTAACTTCTTCACAAATCAATCTTTCCAATCTACTTGTAATTTACTGCTCTTCCAGATGCCTTCAGCATGCTTTTTTTTTTTTTTTTTTTTTTGGGGGGGGGGGGTGGTAAAAAAAAAATAATTGAAAAATCTTGAAGAAGGTCTTCTGGAACTGTGTCTATTTCCAGTGAAATGTGTTCATTTCTTTGTTCTTCCCACAGGCTAAACTATTTTTGTGTGATTTTTTTTCCTAGATGAAGTGGTAGAATTTCTTTGTCACTGAAAAAAGTATTGGGTGCTAATGCTTGAGGTGTGTTCCTACATCACTCGGTGCATTTGTCTTACTGGATATAAGTGTGTAACATCACTCAGTTTAGTGTAATCTTCCTGGGAATACAAGAGGTCTTATATTCCATGTCACTTTAAGATATGATCCTTCAAAATACTGGTTTTGTGCAAAAGGATATTATTTCTGGATAAAGAACCGTGCCTACTGGTTAGGTCAAATTTCATGTAATCCCTTATTGGATGTATTGGCATTTTTGCTGTAGAAAGCAGCCTGAACTTTCAGGCCAATGATTTTTACTGATCCCAGTATTGAATGCTAGATGGTTTTGCTTCCCACATTTCAGGAAAAACAAACAAACAAAACACACACACACATTTATATGAGAAAAAAAGAGGATTATAAAAAATGTATTTCATGACAAAATTTAAAAGAAAAATATTTAAAATCAAGCTCTTGATTGACACACCTTAAGATGCCACTGATGACAACTTGAATGTAACCTTTCAAATTCCAAGGAACAAGACTGACCTTAAGCATGGATATTAAGCATGCCTAATTTATGTAATTTGTACTGGTTTTAAGCTTCTCAAATTACAGTGCTTTATAATAGTTAATATACATTAGTTAATAGAATTTATTAATTCCTAAAGCCAGATAAACATTTACTTCAAGTTCAACAATTTTACTGTCTCAGTCTTTTCACCCATAAACATTTTGGCATATTAAAATATTAGTTCTTTCTATCCAATCTTAAAACATTTTAATCCAATTTTAGTAAGAGGGTATGTGTTAAGTATGTGAACCATAAGCTATATAACAGTCCAGATGAAGGAACTGGGACTGAATTTGTTCTTTTTGTCCACTAAGGTATCAAACATTAAGATCTTTAAAAAAAAGTAAAATAAAACCATAAGGCCAGGTTTCTGCTACCTTCTGTGCTCAATCACATAAAACTGAGTTTAGAGGAGAACATCTTTTAGAAGAGGTAAAGTTCTTGATCCCGTTTGGTCTCTGTTGTTCTTTTCTTGTCATCTTTACAGCTTCTTACTAAAAGGACAGAGTATCTAGATGGCAAACCTAGCAGAGATGAGTTTTCTTCACCCACAGTTTGGAATCAAATGTCATAAGCAGCTCGGTTTCAAATTCAGATTTGAATACTACATTGAAACAGGACTCTCTCTTGAATTTCTCTGTTGTCAACAGCTCCAGAGTGGTCCACAAGTATATGTCTCTCTGTCTCAGTTCTCCACACTAACGTCTGCCAATCCCTTCTTGGTGTTAACCAAACTGGAGTGAGGTGATGTTCTTTAGCACATGTCGTATTAAGTTCCTGGAAAAGAGACGTAGTTAGATGGGTAAGAAACCCTAGGAACATCTCGCTGGAGAAAGGCTGAACGTAGCCCTCAGGAGAAACCAGGATCCTTGCAAAAACTCTCGTTGTTGGGACCCAGAGCTTTAAGAAGCCAGCTCTCGTTGGTCCTGCTTGCTGCTCACAGAAGTACATTGACAGCAATGCAAGGACAACTCTTAAATTAAGAGGTAACATTGACAGGATGGACTGTGGATGGAGGATAACATTCCACAGCTCTTTGGCAAAGGTGGAGACCAAGCAAAGCCATTTTCAAGAGACCTGGATCCTGCCACAGCACAGTTCCTGTGTCTGTATGTACTCTGCCAGGTGCCTGCTTGGTGGCTGTGGGTGTGTCAGTGCTTTCTCTCTTGTGCTAACACCCCAACATTCACACCTCTCCCTAGGCAGGCAGGAGCCTTTAGGAGTTGTGTTTGGGAAGGCACAGAAAGAAGGCAGACTGGTACCTGTTTTCTGTGGAGATCCACTTTCTCAGACACATGTCAAAGTATTTCCAGTGCTTGGAGAATAAGCAAATAATTCAGGTGTATGTGTTTGCGAATTAAATTTTGAGAGCTGCTAATGCTGTTTAGCTCATATTCATACTTACATCTGCCATCTTAACATTTTTTTTTTGTATTTTAATCTGGGGAATGAAAGAGAGCCCTTTGTCCAGGTAAGAATGGGAAAAGTTGCAAACAAAAGCCTGCTATAATGGGAGCTGTTAGCAACAGGAAAAAAACACCGGGATGGAAGGATCTGGTTTACTGAATTTTAAAAACTTTTCTAAATTGGCTTACATTTTAGTTGTTGTCTTTAATTAATCCAATGGAAATGAAAAGATGAAGGAGAAGCCAGAGTGATCATTTTCAAAGCACTGTGATGTCACTTTTGTTTTCCATGTATTAACTCAGGTGTTTAACGAGACTGGAGTATCAAGCACTGACAGGTGCTGCAGGCACTCTGGATGAGTTTCTTTAGCTAGAAGAGGTTGAATACTCAGGCGGTTCAGTTTCAGTCATGATACCGCAGCAAGGCAATGATTTGCCCTGTATAGATTTCTACAGGTGTTTGTCCATATTGACTTGTCCTAAATTTCTGGAAATAATTGCATTGGCTATTTTCTGTTTCTTCAAGACTGCATGCACTGCATTTTGAGTCTGCAGCTATTTGCAGCTGTTGCTGTACCAGCAATTCAATTCCTCTCTTCTGAAGTATGAATATACAGCATGACAGTTTCTGAGGGACCATTTTATTGCTCAGATTTATGCTTTTTTCAGAAACTGCTATAGCATAACTGCAAGCCAACTTGATCTGATGCGATTAAGAAAACAGTTTCTGGGACTTGCTAAAATGCTTCTAAGACTGTCCTTTTAATATCTGAGGCATATGTTGTATATACCTCCTTTGGAAGGACCATAAGGAAGACCTAAAGACACAGAAACCATTTCTTGAGACAGTGGACAAAAGTTTTTATGTTAAAACTGCCATACAGTCATTTCTGTTGCCATTGCTGTGGTTGACACAGGGCTTTTGCTCAGCCTTCATTTTGATTTTGCCAAGTATAACTCAGAAGTGGTACTGTTGTGCATCTGGCCTTCCTGCGGTTTTACTTTATAAAACTGGGGAAAAAGTGTTCTCTAGCTAGAGTGAGAGATACTGTCACGCCCATTTCCTTAACAGATACTCTGGTTGGTTCTGGATTTTGAGCAAACCTGTTCTCCTTGCTCCCACCCAACATCCTGCTGCTGATGTTCTTCCAGATATGGGATAGAGGGGACAGTTCTGCTTTGGACTCAGTATCTCCCATTCAGTTTTCATCTTCAGCAAAACATTCAGGTTAACATCACTTAACAAAACACCTGCTCTGAGAGCATGGCTTTCACTGTAAATGAATACAAACCAGTGGGGACTACTCAGCATGAGCTTTATGATGGTTGTATCCCTCTTTATTTCATCACCATTTTGTTTGATCTTTGCATAAATTCTGTTTCCTTTTTTAACAACAAATTAACTTCAGAACAAAAATTCACTGAGGTTTTCTAGCTTTAATTCTCCTACTGTCCTAGTAAGACCTGGAAAGGTCATTAATTAATTGCAAGGTGTTTTTTTTGCACCCATGCCCACCTCAGGGCCTCATGCCTGAGAGCACAGCAATCCCAAGCAGCCAGAAGAGAGATCCTCCTGCTTCAGCTTTGCAGAAGTTATCTGTGAGGTGGGCTTTGCATTTGTGTGCCTTTTGTCATGGGCTTGCATTTTTCAAATGTACTGCTGGGTGTTAGGTCAGTCCCTGTGCAAGAAGCTGGTTCTGCTGTTTGTGGGTGCTGGTACAGTGGGACAGGTCCCTCACAGCCATCTTCTGGTGCAGCAAGTTGCATTTACAGCTACAGGAGAAACGGAAGATAAAAGGAAAAGCAGGTTCATGTGTTCCTTTCAGATCTCTGTTTTTACCATTAGAGCTGTGGCAGCAATTCTTCCCCCCCTCCCCCCCACTTTAACTAACTTTCTAAAAGTGAGACATCACTGCTTGACAGAGGCAGGTTTTCTGACTGACACGGTGCAGCATGCTGCAGGGACGCAGCTTGAGGTATTACTGCTGACATCAGTAAGATCAGCATCAGGCCCCTGGGGAGTGCTGCAGTATGGTCTCTCATATGGCTTAAAAAGAAGGGAAAGGAAAAAAAAACAAACAAACAAAAAAAAAAGAATCTTTTTAAGTCCAGGCAAGGCAGCCACACATGTTTTAATGATAGATACTTTTTAAAGCTTGTTTGCGTTTGGGTGATAATGTACTTTAGTATAGTTGGGGAAATGAGAAACTTCACACATGGCATCTGGAAATCCTTGTGGCTCACTACCCTCCTTGACAGCCATAATGTGGCTATAAATTCACCCCAACAGAAAACATGTAACTGCGTTGGCCATACCAGAAACAACCTTTCATTTTCTTTTAAATTAATTTGTTATTTTAAATCTCAGCTTTTTTATAGCTTCATATAAATGTTTGTGAGCCTCAGAGGTAACTAAGTGTATTTTTACTTCTTGGGCTTATGGAAAATCAGCCTGTGGTTCAGTTTAGTGTCTGGAGGGGTGAGTACTGATATATTCACGTGTTTCACAAAAGATAAAAGAACGTTACTATTGCAAGCGCTCCTGATAAGTCTCTGCAGCACTACTTTAATCTCTTCATGCATATATTATCATAGCTTTGCCCAGTGTCAGGTGGACCTTCTTTGGCCAATGCAATGACCATTTATTTATGGCTTTGAATTGCAAAAACCTAGTGTGCTAAAATGTTGATACTGGTGCAATTTCTGGGCTGAGAATGGACTTGCCAATTGCCTTGGTGAAAAAGCTTTCCAGACCAATACATGTACTGAAAAAGATCGAAATATAGCAGAGTGTTTGGAAATTTGTAAAAGTGAGAGATCTGGTGCCAAGTGAACTTGACAGAAATTTAGGTTTTGCACTCTCTGTGTTGCCTGTGTTTTAGCACAGGACAGGATAGTTATTTGTGTGCTTGCAAGGCAGAAACACGTGAATTAGGAAGAGGATGCTGATTGCATAGCCAGTGATCTGAAGTACCCTTTTACCAAGAGGATTCGTCTGAATTCATATGAGTGTCAGCAGGATGAAACCAGCTATAACACTTTTACAAACTTGTTTCATTTATTAGTCTTTGCTGCCCACCAGTGAAGTACACGACCACTCCTTGACTCAACAGCACAGTTCTCCACGTGTCAGGGTGCATCCATCTGGCCCCTGGCCAAGTTAGAAGTAAGATGCAGGAGTCTCGTTCAGGGCTTTGCCTATTAGTTGGCAGTGCCTGCAAAATAACCTTTCCATGGTGCATGATAGCCCGTGAGTTCATTAGGTAGGCCCATACACTGTGGGCTGGCTGGGAGGGTGGTGATCTTTAGAGACGAACCAATATGGGATGCATGGCTATCCTGGAAAGAACTGAGGAAAGGGAAGGATTAGTATTACTTCTCCTTACTGTCTTGATTAAATATCTGATTTTGAGAGAGAGGGATTATATGGAAAGAGGGGACAGAAAAGTATATATAGAGTTTGCCATGCTCACAGCTTCCACCAGGGCATCCATTGTGTGTCTAGTGATCTTAGCTTTGGGGACTGCTCTGGGACCTGTCCCCCTGCCATGTCCCAGTGGTGGCCCTGGACCCACCGCTGCCAGCAAGGTTAGTTGGAGCTGAGGAGTAACGTGTTGCTGCCCCTCCTGAAATGTCCCTTGTTGCTGGTGGGACTGGAGGGTAATGGTAGTTGTGCTGTTGGGAAGGCACATCAGGTAGAAATGGCGATTCAGCTTTCATGCAGCTTTTCTACTACCTTTTTTAGGGACCTAACCTCTGTAAAAAGGGGAAAACTGTGAAGCGAGATAAGGGGCTCAACAAAGTAACGTGGCAGAGCTGCTGCTAGAAGCTGGGTCTCATCTCCCAGCCCCACATCAGTGGCACTTGGCCACAAAGCAACCTGGCTGAAGCGGTGGCTCCTAACACATCATTCCTAAAAGAAAGCAGGATTAAGAATTACACTGAAGCCATGTCACAGTCGGTTGCTTATTTATCCAAAACAAAGAGAAGGTTTCCAAATGCATGCTGTTTGGATAAATGCTATGTAAAGGCATGAGTTGGGGAGTGAAAGAAAATTGTGATTTACTACAGAAATAAATAAGTGGTGAAAAGATTATAAATAATTGTAATTTTCTTCTAGTTCTCTGTCATGTTATACTCCTTAAATTTTTTTAATAAAGCCCCCCTATCATCTGAAGTAGCCACTTTAAGTATAATAATTTGAAAAGAAAATTACAAATGTTATGACTGTAATGCACTTGGCAGATACGCTATACAAAACTTCCTTCTGACTCTCCAGGATATTCCATGCAGATTTTGAAAGGCACCAATGGGTGTTTTCAGTGATAATGAAATCAGCAGCGCATTGGTTACACTGCTTGGAGCAGGCTGTGGGCTGCTCAACTTGCTGGAGGTGGCAGAGCCTGGAGGAAGGGGGACAAGAGAAGCCAAGCAGGCATTTTTCATGCTGATGAATGAGCAGGCTATGAGCAACACTTTGAAATTTAAACAAAATGAATTATGTTATTGTATCAGTTGATTACTTATCTCTTCATTGCGGTCTGTCATGGCTGTGCTTCAAAAGAGGCAGTGGTGTCTTTTGTAACAGCTTGTTGTAGTCTCATACCTGAGTTCATAATGACATTAGGGTTTCTTTCTCTCCTTGGGCTGATGTCACACGGATACTTCAGGAACACAGGGATATTGAACTTCCCTGTCACACTAGCTCAAAAGTCAGTGGCACAGGCAGGCCCAGGAGGGAGGCAGGAATGGGCAGCTGATGAGATAGGTTCATATCATACCTGGAAGCATGGACAGATCCAACTGTTCTTTCTTCAGGCTAAAAAGAGTGTAAGTATTCCCAATTTTAAGCATGTTTTGAGGCCAGGTTTGCAAGAGTTACGCTCTAGCTCAAGTATGTTATGGGTCTCTCTTGTAGGTTCACAACTGGAGCAAAATACTTTTTGTACTGTAGCTAGGGCTATATTGTTAGCTATAAAATCTCCACAAAATGTTACTTTTTGCTTGTGAAATAACTTGGAAACCAAGTTTAGTGTTGAATGTATCCCAGGCTCTTCCATATGCTGGTCAAGCGTTTCTCCACTTGGCCCATCTGCTGTCAGAAACTGTCATCTAACACAAATTGAGTGCAAATACCCTGGATATAATGCAAATTTAAATACCTTTTTGCACCTGCTGTGAAAATAAAGCATCTTAACTGCATGGGACAGACACCAAATAATTCATAAGCTAAATAAACAGTTTTTGTGAAGAGCTGTAGGAAATGCCGGCACAGAGTCTGTGGAGCTGCAAATGAAGGCAGCTCGCATGGTCCTCCCTCCCCTGCACATGAACACCCCCACCCCGGGAGCCATCCTCGGCATTGACCTATTTTAGACAACCTCTGGATTTGGCCAGAATCCCAATCACTGAGCGAGGGAAGTGACCTGCTCTCTTAAAATCTCATTAGAGTAAATGCTGAGTTGAGAAATCATGTCACAGCTTTTCCCATTTGTAATGTCATCGGTAGGAGAAATTTACCTGCTTAATGCCTCTGCTTTGCTCTCTCCTAATGCTCTGCTGGAGCATAGAGGAATATATCCACGGTGCGACTGTAGTCTGTCATTACAACAACGAGACGAGTTCAAAGACATATTTGGCAGTACATGGAGATGTTTTTTAAAAATATACTGGATTTTCCGGAGGCTGCTTGCTTTCCGCAGATTTTATGCGTGTGCCGTAAAAAGAAGGGGACCTCCATTCATGTTACAGGTCTGCATCCTTGTTTGACAGATAAATCTCAATTGCTTTATCAGGAGTGAGAGGAGACAGTCCGTGGATATTTTCAGAGTTTCTATATGTATTTTCCATCTTGTATGGTTGTTCATACAGATTTCTTTCGAAGTTGCATTGTATAAACAATATAATGTTATATAATGCTATTCTTTAAGGTGAGTCTTTCGTTATGTTATTTTGTGCAGCCATTTCTCCATCTTTTAAGTACCATCATTGTATGCAATATGAGTTTAGTAAAAAGAAACATGCTGTATTTCAAGCAGCTGCTTTGTACAGTTCTTGAGTCGCAAGCTCATACTCGGAACCACAACAATATCAATATACAATTTAAAGTAATTTTGTGGTCTTTTGGATCATTCCTCTCTGAATTCAAAAGACTACCAATATATCCAAGTTAGACACATGTAAGCATCAAAATACACGTACAGCTTAAAGAGGTTAGAACATTGTAGTTGCAATGCTTTAATATTAAACATGAGGGGAAAAAATACTGTTGTAGTCGTAGTTAAAACTGTTTCCTTAAAAAATAAACAATAGAAAGCAAACTGTCATCCACAATTTTTCTTCTGCAAATAAGCATTACTTAAACAGTCATAATTCCTTTAAAAATGAGCTTAATTTTGCCTACGAGAACAAACAGAAATGAAACCACCTACTGAGAAATTCTATTTTGCTAATTTTTATCTATTCTAATGCAAATAGTGGTTTTAATCCCCTTAACTCATCCATCATGCATGACAGGTCAGCCAGTTCATTGTCTGTGTGTTTGAAGGATTCCTGTCCAAATCAGACTTTTTGTCAGTAGTGCTGGGCAAAAATCTTGTTTCTGAACTTACGTCACTGAAAAACTGCGGCTACCTTGGAAAACAAGGTACAGGGTCTTCACAGATAGGTTATTGAGGGTTTCTATCATAGCAAGGGGAAAAAAAAAAAAAAGAATGTCAGATTAAGGACATCTAGGTTTTTATGTAATCTACTAAACATCTGTAGCTGATCCAGATAGATGGCAAAGGTTAAGTTTGGAGATTTTTTTCATGTGGGGATTTCTTTGTAAAGAAACAGCCTAAAATTGCTGTTTGTTTTGAAATGCATTTTTGATTGCAGTTAAATACTGTTTACAGCAAGTAGAAAATAATATAATTATAAAGGAGCAAAATATTTCCATATATTTTTGTAGCATTTCAATTAAACAAGGCTTAGAGTAAATTATAAAACCTTCTTTTGTGACAACCAACACTGACAATATATTAATTAATGAATATTCAGAGAGATCTCTGGATCACTCTTCTTTCTCTTTGAAATATGGTTTGCCTGTGGTTTGAAAAACTCAGAAGAAGAAAATTAATAAACATAGTTTTTATGGAATATTTCCCAGTGTGAAGACCTGCCAAACAGAATCCAATGCATTGCATTAGTGTCAGGGAAGAGTTTTGAAGCAGATGTGTATATGGCTCACTTTTATTGTTTTGTTTAAAACTGAGGCTGAGATATAACCAAAGGTTAGGACTCAACATGATAAAAGTATCATTAGGTCATTTCCCTTTTGCTGTGTAATTTAAGTTGTGGTATTGCTTCAATCTGGGATCCTTTTGTTGTTGTTGTTTTTAATACAATGCACAAAACGTTATTTTCTTTGGGAGTATCATTATGATATAACTTCAATGAGTCATTGTAATTGTTAGCTTATTAGCATCCAAAAGGATTATTTTGGTTATTTTCTTCTTGGATCTTTTCTTTTCCCCATCCTCTTGGGCAACCTGGTTACAGTACACTTTGCAAGCAGTTAATTTGTGTATAATAATACTTAAGTAGCTTATTGTAATCTGGTGCGTGTGTGTCTCCATGCACACCCACGACTCGGGCAGCCCTCGTAACCTCTTTTTGGAACCCAAGGTCTTTGTCTCATCCCAGTCCAATCTGGAGATGACTGCTTTCCTTTGTGGTCCCTATCCAAATGGAGAGCCAGAGCCTTCAAGTGGGAAGGTCTCAGTGCAGGAGTTAAGCAATGAGCTCAAGCAGGTAACAGGCACTTGGTCAGTTTTCATTGGCCCCAACCCCACTCCTGCAGCCCTGGGGGACTGTGGGGACCTGCCTGTGTCGTCAGCTCTCCAGCAAGTGCCCATGCAGAGAGGCAGAAGCCAGTGTTTGATACGGGGATGGGGCCAAAGGTTTGTGCTGCAAACCAAGAGAGATCCCACAGGGCCAGAGGAGCTGACTCCTGCCTTACATTCCCATTACCGAAGGTTGTCTAAACTGAGAGGTCCCACAGATTTGCAGATTTGGGCTAGTGAATGGTAAATTCCCTTAAAAGGTGTCTCATCTTTACTTTGAGGCATTGCATATACTTACACTGCTGCTTAAAGGGAAAGAAAAAAAAAAAAGCAGAGGGGGATCAAGGAATGGTTTGCGTTGGCTCATTTGGCAATTAAAAATACATAAGTGAAAGAATTGCTGTGAACTTGCCCAAAGGGCTATAATAAATAACGTCCTGCATAACTAGTACATAAATGTGCTTTATGGTTTTGAATGAAACGACTGTGTTTGTTTTTAGGGTTGTTGGTTGTTGCTTTTTTTTTTTTTTTAGAAATGTAACAGTTGGAATGCAAATAGGCTTATGTTTCTGTAATTGTGGTAAACATATTTTAAAGATTGCTGTTTGATTAACTGTAAATATTACCAGTTCAGAGGTTAAATACTGTTGTTGAAGTCACTCAGGGAAATCCAGCAGAAGTGTAAATATGGCAGAAAAAGCTAAACAATATGGCAAAGGAATATTTGCTGACTTAAGAGTGCAGGATCAACACCAATATTTTTCCAGTGATGCTAAACCTCTTGTAACTGCTAAATTGGATTTGTAGTTGAATGAAGTATCAGCTGCTGTGGGATGAGCCTATAAAGGCAGGACGGCTGGCCTTTTGTAGGCAGGGCTTAAAGGACGATTGATACGTTTTAGCACTTTTGGGATTATTGTGATTAGGAGGAAGCCATTCTGAATGATAGAGAAAAGGGTGTAAAAAACACAGTTCACAGCTGGTAAGCAGCATGTGTTTGCTATAAGGAGAGGTCACGACTAGTTGATCCTGCTGGTTCTGGCATTGATTGACAGTAAAGAAAACTTGATATTATGAAGCAGACCCTTCTTTTTTCTTCTCCCCTTTTTTTTTTTTTCCCCCTTAAATAAATGTTGTGTCTGTTGTGTAAAGCTGAAGTATTTTCAAAATCTGGAATCTCACAGGTTGCAAGTTAAAATGTTCAGAGACACAGCTGCAAACATGAGTTGTTGAAATGTCATCTAGAAATGAGTATTCAACCCAGAGCTATAAGGATACTAAACAGGAGTTACAGAAAATTAGCTCTGGTGTTTCTGTTTGCCTTTTTCATACGTGTTAGTCTTAACTAAAACCCCCTTTGTCGTATAGTAGAAAATTTATGCTAAGTAAGTGGAAATTTCAAGTTCACCAAACTTGTTGACTATTTATGCATCTGCTATATCTAAGATACTCGGCAAGGAATAATATGTGTAAAACAAATGTTAGCATCAGGAAAACATTGTAATCATTTTATTTTTATTAAACACCTGCCCCAGAAAACATACAGGCAATTTCATCTTATCTCCTCAACCCACTTGGAAATGTAGCTCATTTAGCTGATGGCTTTTTTTTTTTTTTTTTTTTTTTTTTTAAGGAACCATCCAAAAGCTCGCAAATGCACATTTAAATAGTTGAATCTCTGACTCTTTTTAGTAGGGCTGTACCTCTTTCAAAATTTGAGTTTAGCATACCACACAGGAAAGAACACAAGCTTGCCAACTCCCGCTGAGCGTTTTTTCAAGCCTGTGAAAAGAATGAATTATTCAGCAGTAAGCATGCTTACAGCTGGCCATTTGGGAGCTTTGATGTGCGAATCAGGCGGTTGCATGAATGCCCTTATTGTCATGTTATGTGTACACAGTGTGTGAATTATTGAAAATAGTGAGGCCTGAGCCTCATCTGGTAGAGATTACAGTGCAGGCATGCTGGGTGAAGGTCTGTAATTGAAAATCCCCAGATGCTGTTTATTTGGCCTGTGTCACGTGGCCTTGTGCAGAAAACTTGTCTGAACAAAATGCTGCCTGCCTGGGAAGCACCACCCAGCCCCCTCCGAAGCCCTGCTGAAACCCAGGGTGCGGGCGACTTAAACACCTGCCCATAATATTTTTAAAAGCTTAAATTAGATTTGCCTATAACGTTTAAATAGAGGATGCCTTACTTAGGGGTTTAAACTGCTTAGCCAGTTGTTGACTTACAGAGCTCTTTAATCTACAAGAGGCTTTTTGTTAGCCTATTTAGCTTTCAAGCGTCTTCAGAAAGTGGCACTGGCAAATTTTGGGCGAGCTCTCCCAAGGTGGTTATTCTGCTGGCAAAATGGAGCAGGAAAGCACCAGGGCCAAGGATGGCAGCAGAGCAGCTTGGCCACACTGGGGGCCCTGCAGCCACCTCCCGATGCAGGAAAAACTCCAAATCAGCCCATGTCCTGCTGATGGCACCCATACACAGACCCTGTGACTAGCTAGGATGTCGGTCCAGCCTGTGCTGAACAGCTGAGACAGAGGGACTTGGTGCCACTCGTGGTGTGCACATGGGCTACCCAGGCACTTGCCCCATGCATGGCAAACTCGCCAGTGGGCTCCTAAAGGAGCCAAACTTCCACCAGCTCTCAGGTTGGGCATCCAGGAATGTGGGCAGCACTTGGTGGCCAGCTTCAGGCAGAGGCGACTGGAGATGGAGTTTACCAAAGCTGCCAAGCTTTGCCGTGGTGAAAATAACGTCACAAAGATGACCTGGGAGAAGTTTTACAAGATGTTTTATAAGAAATTCGGCATACAGGTCTGTATCCAGGCTTTGTGCTAAGCATAGGAAATATACCCATTTCAAGCCACAGTCTCACAGAATTTGGAGGAATTCACCTATATTTGAAAAAAATAGGCTTTTCTGCTTGGTCATTACTAGATTTTTTTGTTGAGTATGGAAACTGTTTAAAATTAGCTGTTCACTTTCAATTTACTAACCAAGTTAATTTTCTGTCCTTGTCTATTTTTATCACATTTGGATGGTGCTTATTACTGGGAGTCTGGGGCGAGGGGGGCAGTGGTTTAATTTGTATTATTAATGTTCTAAATAAAGCCATCCGCCCGCCACACAAGCTGCTGTCCCTGCGGGGCCATGATGCCCCTGCCTGTCTGTCCAGCTGCTGGCTGGGGCCTGCACCCAGAGGAGGGGTCCTGGCGTGGCTGGGGCCACATCCACAGCTCACACAGGTCCCAGCAGAGCTGCCTGTGGTGGCCTAGAGGTGCACTGAAGGGGGCACTTAGGAGCCTTGCAGACTTTTGTGGGGGCTGATGGTGAGCTTCTTTAAAGCGTTGTTGGAAATAGCATTAGTGGGGGAGGTTTCCCCACACAAGGACCCTCTGTTAGAGCAACAACTGCCTCCTGAGGGGGTGGGCGGCAGCCACCCCACTCTGCAGCTGCTTCTCCATATTTAGGACTAGAAGAGCAGAAATGTCAGTCCTCCTTGCTGCCTGTGAGGTGTCTGGGATCACGGTCCTCTCCCTCCTTCAGAGTGATGGGCACACACTGGGGCAGACAAAGGGAGCCCAGTGGTCCCGGCCATTTCCCCGAGGGGCCCACGTGGGATTCGCACCACTTTGCCTTGTGGGCAAAGCCTGGCACTGTTCGGCAGCTAAACCCAGTTTTGCTTTCTGCCGTGACTGAAAAAGATGTTCTGTTGTTTAAAATGGATCTCCCTACCATCACTGCACAGAGAAAAAACGTGTTTTGCAATTGCACTTGTGGTACAGAAGGGTATGACAGATAAAGCCCGAATTTAAAAGAAAAAACAAACGCTAAGAGAAGCCCATATAAAATACTAGTTGTGGTCCTCTCCTGATCCTTTCAAGATCTTTGGAAAAGATTGTTGTGCTGTGAAGATATTTCATCTGACTGGGCACCTTTCCCACACCTCTCTTTCATACCTGAACCAAAACATTCAAAGTAGGAAACTGTCATAGCAGATGACAAGAAGAAGGAGCTGAACATTTACAGTTCATAAGCCTGACCTCTCCTCTTCTACCAGGCAATTTCCCAGATATATCTGTGACAGGGAGAGAAAGGGAGGGTGTGTATGGAAAGTATTTCCACAGCTGAGCTCTTCCTAGAAAAACGCAGATATGTTTTTTAATGGGCATTTTTCACCCTAATGTTTCTAGAGTCCAATTAAAGAAGTTCCTTGTACCTCTTTTGTTTCAGACAATTCTCATTGCCAAGAAAAGGAGAGTGTTTTTAGGATTATTCAGCCTTCCTTTCTGTGTCCAGTTCTGGGCTCCCCAGTATAAAAAAGACAGGGATCTACTGGAACGAGTCCAGTGGAGGGCCACAAAGATAATATGGGGCCTGTAGCATCTTCCCTATGAGGAACGGCTGAGAGACCTGGGTCTGTTCAGCCTGGAGAAAAGAAGACTGAGAGGAGATCTCATCAATGTGTATAAATACCTGAGGTGTGGGAGACAGAGGGATTTGGCCAACCTCTTTTCAGTGGTTTGTGGGGACAGAACAAGGGGCAATGGCCACAAAATCACAGGATCACAGGAAGTTCCCGCACCAATGTGCAAAAGAACTTCTTCATGCTGAGGGTGACGGAGCACTGACAGAGGCTGCCCAGGGAGGTTGTGGGGTCTCCTTCTCTGGAGATATTCAAGGCCTGTCTGGATGCCTACCTGGGCAGCCTGCTCTACGGAACCAGCTTTGGCAGGGGGTTGGACTTGATGATCTCTCGAGGCTCCTTCCAACCCCTACAATTCTGTGATTCCATGATTCCTTTCTCTAAAATCCTCTCTATGTCTTGGTAGGTCTGGAGATAAGATCTTTCCTGTTAGTATCTGTCCGAGCTGGTAAAGAAGAGCGTCAGTGTTTGGTAGATAAGATAAAGGCTGTAAGCTTTTACTAGGGGACATCTCTACGTGTGTATGTCAGGCAGTGCTTATATTAGTGTCTTATGTTTGTGTTTATGGCTTTTTGGTGGTCCAGAACAGGTATTTTTTCTTTTCAGATCATTCTGGCTAGGCAGAAGATATTTATTGAGCCTTGTGAGGCCTGAATATCTTCTGCTCTGGCTATGCTGGGTGCATATTTCTTTTCTGTGTTGAAAACATGGCTGTAAGGAAAACAAAGCTGTTGCCTTGGTCACTTTGCATGGTTTCTTGTAGAGCTCCTCCTCCTTGACACATTATTCCATGCCATGTTGACTCTTCTTGAGCTGAGCTCCAGCTAGACCTCACCTTAAGGGAAGACATCATATTGCAAAACCACAATCTTGTTAGTCATACCCCTGCCAGGCTGGAGAGTGGCTAGTAAAAACCCCTCTCAATTCAAGTGAGAGCACTTCATGGATGGACTGGGGGCTCAACTGGAGACAGCACTTGACTGATATTTTGAATAATACAGTCTAGACTTTCAGTGCTTGGTGTTTTTTATAAAACTGTTTTCCTGTTAAGTGGCTGCCTGAGATTCTGAGACTTCTTTTAAAGACAGATTTTTTAGCTCTCTTGACTTGGAAGAAGACTGTGAAGCCATGAGAAGGTTTAACTCTTCCTGCCTTGGCTGCAGCTGAGGGCTGCACAGGCCTGCCTTAACGGGTAGGGATGGCTGGAGTGACCTGTGCTGTGACTATGTATCCCAAACATGGTCAGTGCAGACTGGGGGATGGAGATGCCAACACATTCTTTATATCACCTTTTAGGGTCACTGGCCTTTCAAAGTCACCAGCTGCTGATAAGGACGACCTTAAGGAACAGTATAGAGTCATGAAAAATACCAAGCCTCTGCCAAAAGATTTTGTGAAACTCTTGCCTAAAGCTTGTTTAGTATTACGTGTCATCATGGCTTGTTGTTTCCTCTTCTGTCTTGTGCTGAGTTCTCAGGCTCTCAATGTTTCCCTCAGTTTCATTTTCCGAACTGTCTGACACTTTCCCATTAAATGGGAAAGTAGAACTTTCCCATTTAATACTGATGAAGGGTAAAGCAGTTTCATTTGTTCATGTGCTCACCTGCAAGTGAATATGCAGTCGTGCCACTATGGGGTAGCTGCTGTTATTGCACAGGAGCACAGGGGGACAGGCATATGTACGAAAATTCACTCACAGTGGACATTAGGCCTCAGAAGCAGCAGGAGTCAAAATCGGTCTCATCCTAATACCTCCATGAAATAAGTGTAGTTGTTATACATTATCAGTTGTCTGTACTCAGTTGTTGGTCCTAGAAGTGCTGCTGTTCCCGCTTTTGCAGGGATTTGTTGTTAAGGGTAAAGCAGTGTTTCAATTCTCTACAGATTTGTTCTTCCTTGTTTGAACTATTTGGATGATGATGATGATAATGAAAGTTTGAGAATACTGAGATACAGAAGCTGAGTATTACGCGAGTTTCACCTCATGAACATGAAGCCCATGGCTCCATGTGGGGACAGGTAACTTCTTGGCACCACACACTGCAGGACTGTTGTCCAGGCAGAAGACAAGGTCTTTTTGTGAAGCTAGGCAACTAGCTGCTCCTTTTGCATGCAGAAAACCCTCATTTGTGTGCAGAAATGTTGGTTGTTTATTAGATTGCTCGTGCAAAATTTACCTCTTGATTTTTGTCCTGAAGAGGCCTGCTGAACAGCCTCACATCACCATTACCATGGCACATTGTGAGAAGCCTGACACACGATCCAGGCAAACAAAAAGGGACTTGGAGGAAATACAGCTCAGATCTGAGACACATTGGTATTTCTTATTCTAGTACACATTTAACAAAGAATATGTAGAAGAGACAAGAGCCATTGGACGTTATACAAAGGGTGTAAAATAAAGTTCAGAGAGGGAGACAAAAGGAAATGGAAGAAAAAAGGAAAATGACGGTCTAGTTAAACAAATTGTGTTCAGTCTTCCAGTCAACAATATACCATTCAGAAGCAGGCATGCTTCATTAAAACTTCATGTCAGTCCCTCACAACATCAGACCCTTTCGAGTTTGAGCCTCTGGCTGGTCTAGTGTCTTTCTGCAGTCCCCAGCTATGTACTCATCCACTTCAAAATAACTTGGTGGGTAACAAGTTATTTTCTTAGCCTTCCCATTTTCAACTTGCTGCTAAATCAGTTTTCTCATTTTCAATGCTTCTCCCCTGTGCTGAATGCAAATAGCTTCATAACTTAGGACTTGTTGAACAAGTATATTTAAGTTATTACAACACATGGAGAAGTAACATAATATGTAGTGAAAACAAACAGGGCACCACATAAAACTGTTATCTTCCACGTCAGCAGTATTTGGGAAGGAAATTACTTGTAAAGAAAATGTTAGTTTGTATTAAGTAGCATAATGTATGATTGAAGAATCATACACCTGGTGTAGTCAAAAGCTAAACTAAGGGAGCCCAAACATCTTGTCAGCCCCCAGGATGGGAGGTCTTCAGCCTGAGACCAGCCTGGACATTGGCCAAGGTGTTGCCTCTCTGCCTGTGAACAGCTGCAGGACTTCAATACCAATATTTTGATGGTGTGGTGCTGCTTGTCTCTTACCATGCATTTTTCTTTGTTTCAGGTAGGAATGAATTGATAGCCAGATACATCAAACTTAGAACAGGGAAGACACGAACCAGGAAGCAGGTAAAATAACCCGGTGGGGAAGTATGCATGTCAGTGAATGACAAAACATGGCATTTTGGCTGCAGTGGCTGTCTGTGCTTCAGCTCTGATGAGATGATGTGTTGACTTCACTGTTCTGATTTAATATATGCTTTTAAGACATATATTTAAAACTCCAAATTTCTGTGTTGTGCATAATTTCCTTGACAGTTGGAGGTGCATTTTTTATTAGCCTATGTGTACATGAAGATACTATCCCCTGTATTTGGGGAAAAAAAAAAAACAAAAGTAAAAGTAGAAGCATAAAGTATTGTGCCTTATTTCTCTATATGGACAATTACACAATGGAATAATTATTTTGAGATGGTGAATAATGGAGCTTCTAAATGTTCAGCCAATTCACCCATATTTTAACATTTATGATTCTTGGATATGAAAGGCAAATGAATAAAAAGTAGGAGGACTGATCCTAATCATACTCTCAGCTCATGGACAGTACTTGCTACAGGATGAAATAATAATTTAAAAAAAAATACCCTAAGAGCCTTCAGGCTCCTGGTCTGTGACTATGGTAAGATTTCATTCAACAATTCAGAATAAACCTCTAACCAGTCTTAAGTCTTCTTTAGGTGATTATCACATAACCATTAACTTATATTATAAATTAAAGGATTTAGTCATATCCATGGTGATCAGCAGCCTTACAGAAGGCACACGCTCTGGTGGTGGTTACTAAACCCTTGCGCTGTTTCAAAATGCTTCGCAAATTGCAGAGTCCCCTTGCTTTCTCTAACATGAAGTGCGAGATTCCCCTCCTCCACCTCCATGTGAGTGATGAAGGGGAAGGCAGAGACTCATATGCTTGCATGCTACACGTGTTTTGTAATGCAGAGAAAGGTGACGCTGAGTCAGCACACACAAGGATGGCCTGCTGCCAACGCTCGTATTCAAAGCATTTTGAGCTGGGTGATATTTTGCCCTGGGTGGTGTCCTTTGTAAATTGGGAAGAAAACATATGTACGAGGGATGAAAAAAGCCATGAGAAAAGAGAGAAACTGTAGTACATGGAGAGGGAATAAATAAAAGATTGGCAAAGAAATCTGAAACAAAAGACAAAAGTTGCAAGCTCTACCCTGTTAAGCCCATGTGAACTCTTCTTGTCGGGGGCTACACTGGAGATCTTAAAATTGCATCAGAAGTAGAAACACATACTATGGGGGCTAGATCTTTGGCCAGTATATGCTGGTAGAGCCGCAGTGAAGCCAAGAGGGTTGTGATGGTTTACATATAGTGATGTTCTGCCTCCATACATATGTCCCTCTGTAATTTTTCATAAATCACTTTTGACAATTGTCTAGAAAAGTTCAGTTGTCATTATATCTGAGTTTCAACTGAGCAATTAAATGTTATGATTGTGCTTCCTGTATAACCTTTAACACCACTAATATCCCACTGAAAGCAAAACAAGTGAACACGTGTCAAAACTTGGTCTACGTGTTTGACTACAAAATTGCTTATTAATAGTATAACACTGAATTACTGCAGTGGTTCCTGAGCTGTTTCCTGAAGAAGTCCCTGAAAGTGTCCTTCAGGAGCCATGCTCATTTATGTATTATTATTTGCTTCTCTACTAAAAATACAGGCTTTTTTTGTGTGTGTGTTTGCGTGCTATTGTCATGGAATAGACTTACAGAGGGAGGAAATGAAGCTTTGTTTCTCCTTTTCTTTTGCTTGTGTTCTTTCCCAGACAGGAATTGTAACTTAGGAAAATTGCACACCACCTGGTATGGTATGCCCTGGGACAAATAAGAATAAAAGATTTTTCTTTAGCTGTTTTTAAACCTTCACACAGGTCTGCAGGATGCTGAGCAGTATTGAGCAATGCTGGACAGCATCAGTAAACCCTCAGCATCAATATCATGGATTTCAGCACGTGCCTGAGTAAACAGTAATGTCAGTCAGGGCCCAGACCCTTCACTGCACAGGCAATAACTTCTGGCCCATAACATCTTGTGCAGGACTGACTTTGTACACATTTCTTATCGAAACGCAAAACGTAATGACAGTGGGCCAAACCTGGACATTGCTTGAACTGGTGCCAAGTTACTGGTCTCTGCTTACATAAGTGTTTTGCAGGTGGACTTGATGCTGAGATTGCAGAGAAAGGCAGAATAGGTTCTGGGACCTGTATTGTGTCAATATTTTACCATTTGGTCCAGAACTTGGGGCATAGCAGTGGGGCCAAAACACACCCTGAGGCTCCTTGTTGGAGCTGCAGAGCACCAGCCTAACCAATGGATGAGACTTCTCACTGGCCTAACGTCTCCAGCCTAGTGTCAGGAGGTCAGGGTGGGTGTCTGCAGCTCTGGCAGACGGGGGGAAACCCTGTGGGCTCCCTGCACCAGAATGCGGGACCCGGCTGTGGATGGGGTCAGTCCCAAAGCACGTGGGCTGCAGCCAGCTGCGAACTGTGTCTTCTCTCTTGTAGCTGAGTGCACAACCTGGTGGGTTCCACTTTTTTTCCCTTAATGAAATCACTGCAGTGATGACCTGTACTGTTAAGCCTCAGTACTAAGAGCTTGGTATCTGGCTGGGAATGTGGTATCTTTAACAGCAGAGCTTACTGAAGATGCAAATAACTGAATCCCCTCAGAAACATTTTTTTTTTTTTTGTTTGGTTGGTTGTTTTTTTTTAAGATAAAAATAGATATTTTAAATTTGATTTGCTTTTTGTTTTTTCTTTTTTTTTGTTTGTTTGTTGTTTTTTTTTTTTCCTATAAACCTGAACAATGTAGGTGTCTAGTCACATACAGGTCTTAGCAAGAAAGAAAGTTCGAGAAATTCAAGCCGCCATTAAGGTACGTTTGGCTTGCCCAGTTGTAGGGGGCTTTTCATCTCCATGGTTACAGGCTTTTCCTTTGTTTCCTCCCTTCCCCTACCCTGCAGGTGTCTAGTCACATTCAGGTTCTTGCCAGAAGGAAATCTCGTGATTTTCATTCCAAGCTGAAGGTATGCGCTTTTCTGCTTTTGGGCTTGTGGTTGCTATGCCTGTCCCTTCCTCCTCCCCGCGGTGATGGACGAGCGCCTGGTGCTGCCGTGCCTGTAACCTCGTTTTCCTGCATGTGGTAGCTGTCTGTGTCTCTTTGTGTTTAATCTCCAATTTCTGCACTAGCATTCACATTAAAAACATTGTTTTAACACTGTCCAGATGCAAAGTGAGCTATTCTTTGTAACACCTCAGCACCTAAACCTGATTTTTAACCTGTTAGTTTATTTTTTGGTTTTGTTTTTTAATAGTTGAGTGCTAGGGGTGTATTTAAATACACACGGTTTTTAAGCAGTTGTGTAGATGCTTTTTCCTTTTTTTTTTTTTCTTTTTTTTTTTTTTTCCTGAGAGATAATTGGGGTAATTTTTTTTCATTCCCAAATGTTTTTTTCTCTGCTTTTGAAATACTATCAAGAATACTTAAATACATTGTACCAGAGAGCACAGCTTATCCCGATTGCTCTAGCTACAAGGTGTTACTGGAGTACAATCTAGTATTACCTGAAGTTACATACTATTTACAAGATTCTCTGATTTTTTTATTTTTTTTTTTAAAGTAAAATATTGGCATTTAATCTTTGGAGAGCCTCAGTCAGAGCCCTGTTCAGGGAAAACTAAGTGTGTTTACTTAATCTGACATAATGAAATGTACACGTCCCCATTTTCCCTGGTTTCCATGAAGTATATTCTAAGACTAAAAAGAAACTCTTGGAAATGTTTAATGGGGATTTCTTGGATTGCTTGTTTTTTCAAGTTTTCCAGTGGAGACCCTGGGACTCATTTTGTTTTCATATTACTTAAAAGTGGAAGAGGGTGTTTTGCAATTTTTGCTGTAGATTTTTTTTTTCTTTTTAATAAAAAGCAAAGGAACTTGTAAATCTTTTACTTCCCTCCTTTTTTATTTTTGTTGATTTTTTTTCCTCAGATGAGAACAAATCATGTTTTTGTTCTAGCTGAAAAGGAAAAATGTTTCAGAAAGTAATTTCACAATGCTAAGTGGTGAGCACTGCAGATGCTTACCACAATCCTGAAACTGCAGTGTATAAATAACAGCCTGGCTGTGTAATAGGCCTTCTTGACAGAAGCACTGGGTTTTTTGTCCGCAGTGGGCAGCATGCTGGCAAGCTTGTATGGCTGTTGGTGGCTGGCTTTTTAGCTGCACTGGCTGAGCAGTTGGGGTTTGTAAAGAACAACTAAGACAACCTAAACATACTGCTTTTTAACCAAGGGTGCAATACTACAGAGATATGTAGCATTTTAAGCTTAAATTGTCAATCCTTGATGCCTAAAATTAAGTATGTGAGTAAGCTGCCTTACTTTCAGACGTGCTCAGCACCAGCAGCTCTCAGGGCGTTTTATAGGACTGTTGAGCACTCGCGGCTACAAAAATCAGGAAACCCACCTAGATACCAAAATGCAGGCTTAGAAGCCTAACAAAATTTTTGGATTTACTCATTTAAAATATTTCCTTTTCTCAATGCCAAAAATAAAATACAAAGACGTTTTTAAAGCAAAAAATAAATAAACAAAATTCTTAATTGCTGCACCTGCTATCTGACTTTTACTGAAGCTTTCCAAAGGAGAAAGCAGCTAGCTAACCTCTTGTTAGGTTATATTTGAAACATCTAGCCTAGATGGCATTTGGAATAAATAGAGATCCAGAGGGATTTTTCATTTTGAGGAGTTGCCTGAAGAAGGAAAGATACGTTAGGGCAACAAGGTATTTCATAAGACATTCCAATCCTGCTGCCACTTCCCACCCATCAGTGGGTTGTAGCTCTCCCAAAGCTGAGCGGAGAATAGGGGAGCCGCCGATTTGATGCAAAAAATGTATTGATTCATCAAGAGTCTCCCATATCCACGTCCCTGCTACTGTACAGAAGGTGTTTGCTTCAACAGCTGCTCCGTGGGTACGGAGAGCATGCTAGTGAGAGTTTTGCCAGCCCCTGAACTTGCCTCTCTTCAGGAATCACCAGTGGCAAACACTGCCATGTCCTTCAGCCCACCCTTCTGTCCAGTGGGTCTTAGGCAGTTCATCCTGTCTCTGCTGCCTCCAGGTAGTCATCCTGCCCCCGCAATTTAGCTGCCCCAGGAGACCCAACACAGCCCATGCAACTCCTCTAGGACCCTTGGCCTGAGAAGTGCCCAGAAATAGCAAGGGAGACAGGTTCTCCCCATCTCCTTCCTCTTTTTCTTGCTGTTCTTGGTCTCAATGAACGAGGTGCCATGGCATGGCATCTACCCTCTTGCATGGGACACTTCCAGAGAAGTTGCAGCCTCCTCCATTTTTTCCCTAAATGGAAGAGCTGAAACTTACATGCAAGAAGGTGCTGTAAAGGAGCTACTTTATCAGGAAGATAGCCCTCACTTTTTTCTTCCTAGGAGCCGCAAGTACTCACTGTAATTGGGAGAAGCTGCTAGTTTTGGACTTGAGAAGAAACCTCATTACTCCAAACATTTTATATAGCACCACTGCCTATATTTTTCTCATTATTCCTGTATTGAACTATCCATATTTTCCAAAGTCCTTTGAAAACTGCCTGAGAAGGACATCACTGATGTGAAATGAAGTCAAGATGAATACATGTTGGCATCTGCATATTCTCACTGTTTCATCGGGGACCACTTTGACAGCAGCCCAGACTGCCCCATCAACCCCTCCCCTGGAAGATGATGGGCTCTCATCCTCCTGGAGTAGTGCTGCCAGCATTTCCTAGCAAAGGGAAAACCAGGAAGAAGATAGCCAAGGGGAACAACTGCTTCTGACCTGGGCCACTCTCACCATTTTAGCAGTGAGCTATCTCTTACAATTACTCTGTAAAACCCTTGATTGGTGGCTTCCGGGAAAACAACTACTACTGAAAATAACATATGCACTTGATGTCAGATTGTCAGATTTCCCACCTACAGCATGAGGGGAAAGCACCCTGTGGACAAAATCCAGAGATTCTTCATGCCAGTCTGTAACTATGAGTTCAGTCAGCCCTGAGCTGAGGACATCTCTATCTTATGTGTTTCTTTCTCTTGCCACCAGACCTCACGCCTCTGTACACCTCCCACATGTACACAGGGAAGGTTACTGCAGAGAAGGTGGTGGTTCCCTGGGTGCTGGTGCTGCTTTTGCTGAAATAATTATGATCAGGGATTTGAGGTTTGCAGGGGCATGGCTCAGAGTCCCTTGTTCCCCAGCTGATGTCATTTGCTAGCAGTTTTCCTTGTAGTACGATTTCTTATTGGTCTTTCAGGATACAGCCAATCCATCTCATTGACCACAGTCCCTGGTCTTTTACTTTGACAAAGGGTATAACTAGTTAAGTCTTTTTTTCCAAATACCTGCTGGGTTTAGTTTAGGCCAAGAAATCTTTCTTTCCTGCATTGATCTGAACCCTGCTCATGGAAAGGAGAAGACTTGACAAATTTTCTTGTGGTTATATTCTGCAAAAATCCAAATGGGTGGAAAGATTTCAGAGCTATCTTCATGGCACTGAATTTATCTATCCATGTCATTGGGTAGAATATGACTGAAGCTTAACTAACAGTTGAAAACTTGCCTGTATGTTATCAAGTTTGCTTGGTCCATTGAAGTCCCTTTTCTTTGAGGACAAGTGCCTAGAGGTGCTCCAGGTGGATAGATCCTTAGCCTGCAAGAAAGAGAAGTTTTACCAGTAAATGCTGTTGTTGCATTTCAGGACCACCAATTGAGAATGTCTCATCAGCCCTTCCAGGGATGTTGTACATTTTAATTTCTTTTACAACAGCAAAACACTCCTGCTTTAAAGATTTTATCTTGATTTTCTGAGGTTATTAAAATCTTCCTGAGGTTAGAGAAATTGCACTTCATGAGAAAGAAAAGAGAGGCTGGGATAAAGCAGTTGTTAAGAGACAGATCTGAAAGGCAACTCCTCTTAATGACATTTCCTCTCATGTGGAGACTGGAGAAGGCAAGGCAGAATTTTTACTTTCTAATGTTTTTCCATGTCAAATACACCAGTCTGTAGTGTTAGGTTGCAGCATTTCCCACCTCTGCACTGACAGGGTGCCAAAATTACCTTCAGGAGAAAAGATGGATTGGAAGTTGTGCCTAAACAAAGAGTAAAGGTCTTCACAGCAGGATATACAACTATCTTAGACTTTCATTTCAGATATTTTTTTTCATAGTGCAAGATTAATTAGACAGAGACAAAAAGAAACATTAAAATGCCTGCAGTTCACACATATTACCTGTTTTAAAATCCATTATTCTACATTCCACATTGAGGGATAAAAAGAAAATATTGTTGTCAATTATAAAATGCTAAAGATAGCTCTATACTTTTTAAATGAACAATGATAAAAGCCTTGAAAAATTCCCTTTGATGTGAATGGAGTCTTCAGCATTTTGAAATACAATAAGATGGATTAATTGCTACTCATTAGGCAGCAAGTTGGGACAGCTTTGAATGCGCATTCTCTTCTTGGCATTAGCTATTGCCTGGCTGAAATAGCCAGCTTTTGTATTTACTCCTGTCTTCTCTAATAATAAGCAAATTGGAGATCAGGGCTAGAAACACTGAAGTGCTCTCTATCTTTTGTCCAGAACAATTGTATATTTTCATGATTTGTTTATTTTTTTTTTGAGCTACAGCTAATTATTGCAAAGGTTATTTGAATCAATACAAGATCTGAGCAGAAATAACATCTGCAAAATTGCTTACTAGGAAACTATTTTATGTTAGTGTTACTGTAATATCAATTTTGTGAGCCAATTGTTTTTTCTTCTCTTATGTCATATTTTTCTCCTTACAAAAGTTTTTTATTTTAAATATTCGTACAGGTTTTAGGCCTGCTTGAATTAATATTGTGTTCTGTTGTGCATAATTTTCCTCAGACTGTCTTAGATTTTTTTTCCAAAGCCATAGACAACATGGTATTCAAAGCCCCATTTATCCTTCTAGGCTAACAGTTTTTATTTTTTGCTGGGGAACTAGTTTGAACTGATTGATTGAATTATTCTACTGTTTATGTTGGATTAAAGGAAAGTCAAGCATAAATCCCTTTGTGCTTGTCATGTAGAACTCTTGTTTCACATGGGGCTGTTATGGATATTAAGAATTATAATTGGATGATACTGGAGTATTATTCCTACCTAACTTAACTATGTATTTTACATTCCAAAACTAATGGGTGAAAAGTAAAACTCAAGGGCCTGATTCATTAAAAGTTATATAGTCTCCTTCCATTAGGTTCTTAGAGCTTACCCCTTCCAAAAACAAAGCGTTTGCAACTGTAGCCAGAAGCAGTTGGCTGAAACAAGAGGCAGATCTTGATCTCCATTACAGTGATGACTTTTAGGGATTTAGTGAAACTCCTCCAGATTTTCATTGATTGCACTGTAAATCCGTCTCAGTAACATCACCAGTTACGTACCACAGCACAGAAGACTTTTATAAGGAGAGAGGAAGACAGCAGTTGAAGAGTGCAGCCTGTTACTTACTACAGCGTCATTCCTGGGCAGCAGCAATCCCATCAGAGCTCATAAATTAAGTAGGGTCAAGCCAGGGCAGGGCCAGATGGGACCTATCCAAGGAATACCTTAAGCCCCAGCAGGATTTAATAATTCAATGGGAGATATTGTCCTGTCACAGCCCCTGCCGAACGTCATCATGGTACTCTGCAGCACATGGGACCAACCTTATTTTACGTACAGCAGAATAAAACTCACTGACCAGAAAAGATTAATTCCAGCTTCACACAGCAGCACAAGCGAGCAAAACCAAATCCTTTCTGTCTCGGATAAGATAGGAAATCAAAGCCTTAACTATTTGCGGTCATTGAAAATCCCACAACGTTCCTGTCTAGAGTAGGGGTGTTAACCCATTTGTCCTGGCCAAATTCCAACCTGGGTAATTACTGTAATCTGCCTGTTTAAATTACCCCTGCCGTTTTAATTGGATATATTACTTCTCTTGCCGCCTAAACTGTGATGTAATACCATTGTGTGTTATTAATCAGTTACCAAGTTTCATTCCAGAAGCGCACATTGCAGTGATAGGTGGAAAGTCATTCCCTGCTGGTTACTTGCACTCTCCACTACAGCATAAAAAAAAGCCCGGTATATTTGTTTTTTTAAGTCACAGACAAGCTGATATTTCAGTTCAAATAAACAGCTTCAAAATGTGGTTTTCCCATTTCTTTCTGAAGACTGTGAAGTCTGCCTTATTATACAAGCACAAGCCACCACCTTCCAGCTCTACAAAACATTCCTGGAGCTGAAAGTGCTTTGTGCTAGTAGAAGTCAGTACCTTTTAAGCATTTGCATTTGATTTTGAACTGGATTTCTTCCACATTTCAGTGTAAGTTAAAACTACTTTTAGAAAAATGGTTTTCTGACTATGCGTAGGTTCCTAAGCCTACGAAAGGTGAAATTTCCCTTTGATGTATGTTGACTGAGTATCTTGATGTTCAGCAGAGCTGGCAGATTTGTCACCACTGGGAAGTTCTGTAATAGTCCATGAGACTCCTGAAGACTAGCCCTCCTGCAAGGGGTGTGTTGCTTAGCAGTCACCTATCTATTTTTGATTTTTCTCCATCCTCCTAAAATGTAATCAAAAGACTGAATGAGTGGCCATCACAAAATGCAGAATATTCTTAGATGAAAAGCAGCAATTGCCAAGAGAGAAACATCCCTTCTCACATCACAAAACAGCAGATATTTCCTCCCTCCCCAAATCAGTGTCACTGTTTCTGAAGTCAAGGCACATCAGACTTACTGCTATTAGAGGGTAAGAGCTTCACAGGACAGTTTAAGCATTGCAGCTCCTGTGAAAAGAAAGTGTGGAGTTCACACAACAAAATACAGGGGAAAAGACACAGAAAGGCCTGATGGAGCTAGTATCTCCATAGTCTGTGCCAGTTAGTGCTTAACGACATCCCTTAAGCCCTTTATCATCCCTTTCTCATGTGTTCATGACAGAGGGTCCTTCTGCCCATGCAGGATGATAGCGAGGTTGGCTTCCTTGGAGTGCTGTGTGGATCTCAGGACATTGCCACCTCTTAACGCCTACCAAGGCAATTTTTAGCCCCGTGGTCTGCAGGCATCTGAAGGCAGTCAGTAAAGCATCCTGTGCCAAACCTCTGCTGCACACCCTCCCATCCTGGGGCAGGCAGGGGTGGGTGCCAGCAGCAGGCAGGGGCAGAGCTGACATGCAGCCCTTACCAAGTGAGACGGTGATAGAAGGGGAGGCTACAGGTTGGCGAAGCGGCCATGTTTTGATCACACATAGCAACAGGACAGAAGCTGCTCTGTAGATGTATCATCAGCTGAAGCGTGGTGCTCCCGAGGTTTAGACAGGGCAGAAAGCAGCGTCCTGCCCTGCTGTGCAGGAAGCTCCCATGGGCCCGCCAATCTTACTACTGCTGTAAGCAGATCGCGCTTGAGGCTCTCCCCTTGTGAGGTGCAGAGGGCACGCTGCTGGCAGCAGCTGCTCCCCTGCTCCACCTGCTGCTCTCCTGGGTGAGCGGGCGCCAGGCTGAAGCCCATGGAGGCCCTGTGTCCCAGCTCGGGGAAACAAGCACAGCAGTGATCCCCCGCGCTTACTGTCTGCAACTTTCACACGGGGAGGTGGCATCATTTACGCCCAGAGTTTTGTAGATTTTTTATTTTTTCCTTTTAATGAATCAGTCCCTAGGTAAAAATAATGCATTTGTTTAAACCTAGTATTTAATGCCGAGCAAGCTGCTCTTCCTTTGTCTCTTACTATTTTGTTCTTATTTTGCTAAAAATTTGCTATTCTACACAAGCATTTTAATAAACTGTTTGTTGTTGTATCCAGGTAACAAGCATGGTAAGTATTTTAACTACACCAAGTATTATGTACCTTAGCTGTGCTTGGCAGAATTTTTGGCTAGCTTTTCTTGTACTTTCAGCCTGTGCTGTTTCTAAAGGAGCTATTCAAACGAAGAACTGCTCACCTATAGTACTACTACATATAAGCTTTAGAGGGAGCATATGTTCAAAGTCATATACTGTATATAAGAGCATGCATCTGTTGCCAGCATGCTTGCTACTTTGCTTGTAAAATAAAACAAGACAACCAAAAAATCCTTGCTTAATATTGCTTGTGTTCCTTCATTCTAAGTCATGTACCTAAATATTAGCACGTATTAATCCAGTACTTCCAGATGAGGAACTGCACTTTACCAGATAGTAACAGTCTGTTGTTTACTTATTTTACCTGACCTAAAATACCCACTTAATTAACCCTGTTGCATTAAGAGGCTTTCCTTTTCTATTCTGTGATCATACATGATTGGCAGTGACTAGGACTCCGAGTGCAGCTCTAATACAAGTAATCAATAACAACCCATCTTTTCCTAAACTTGTTCCTATATGCTTGAAAACAGCAGAAATGTTATGGCTGTTTTTCTTTGGGAACACTTTATATTAGTGAAGCACCACAATTCGAAATTTAAAATGTAATTTGTATTTTTGTGATCTAATGCTTAAAATATTTGTTGTAAAACAGACTCTGAAATGTGTCTAAGCCTGTAAGCATTAAGATAAGTCTGTCATTGTTTACAG
The DNA here is from genome assembly GCF_963932015.1 of Anas acuta. NCBI lineage: Eukaryota > Metazoa > Chordata > Aves > Anseriformes > Anatidae > Anas > Anas acuta. The sequence goes on from NC_088983.1 coordinate 65,170,387, forward strand.
TCAGTTGCAGTTCTGTGTTCTCATTTTACCACGTAATACTAAAGGCAAACTTCTCTTAGATCTAAATGATAGAGCTCAAATCTCAGTGATCCCTGTCCTGCAGGCAGAGCCTTAGCAGCAGACTGTGTTTACTCCAGTGTGATTTAAAATCAGCAGAATTTGCCCAAATAAATAAGTGGGCAGCAGTTTGCTCTCCCAGAGCCTCCTGCATGTTGGCAGAGCAGACTGTGAGAATTCAGGTCTACCATGCATGTCTGAGAGGAGGTTTTGCCTTGAGGTAGTTTGAGTGTTAGCCTCTGTGCTGTATTTTTTTTCCTGCATGGTTTGTTATTTTTGCATTTTCCGTGTGGCTTTTTAATTTTTTAGTTGTGTGCTTGTAGCTGCAGTTATTTAACATCGTTTGTTGTGCCAAATGTTTTAAGACTCCATGTAATTGTCATATTAAAGGATCAGACAGCAAAGGACAAAGCACTCCAGCACATGGCAGCAATGTCATCAGCTCAGATAGTCTCAGCTACTGCTATTCACAACAAGCTGGGCCTGCCAGGAATTCCCCGTCCTACATTTCCTGGGGCACCTGGGGTAAGTTGTTAGCTGAGTCCCAAAAAAATCCCTATATTCTCTAACACTGTTCAGTAGAAAACTAAGGTTGAATGAATAGATTAATGCTTTCACTTGCCTTTGCAAAAGGAATCATGCTTGTTCAGAAACAGCCAAAATCTTTCAACAGAGAAAACAATTGTGAGTCTGCTTGTTTGTTTTTCCTCTTCCAGTTTTGGCCGGGCATGATTCAAACGGGGCAGCCTGGATCCTCGCAAGAGTAAGTCTCGAAATTAAAATATTTTTTTCTGTATGCAACATGGGGCTGGCTTGTGCACTTTGCTGGCAGAGGATATTAATGAGGCAATAATTTATGATTTTTTCTAAAAAGAAGGAAAAAGTAGTTGTAGGGAAAGGAAGAGCCTTACAGTGATGTGAACTCACATTTGAAAAGTTGTAGGGGATCACAGTCCTCACAACTGAGGCTAAATCCCTAATGCTCACACTCCTTTTTCTCTCTTCACATGTTAAGATGCAATGATGATGCCAGGGAAGCAACTAATAAGGTTTTGCCTGTGAATAGGTTTCCAGCACAGATACCTCCACCCTCATTTAAATATCTAAGCAGTACTGGAGAGAAGGTGGACTTACTTTCCTGCAGGGCAGATGACAACCTGTTAGTGGTCAATGGGGTCACTGCCCCTTGGTAGCAACAGCACTTTACAGGGGAAGCCTTCCGGCAATCGTCATGTGTCATATTTTTAGCCCTGAAGCAGTCTCTGAAGCAACAACTCCCAGCCTTATTTTTCAAGTTGTCCCCACCTTATTTCCTTGAGGTCCATGGGAAGGAGTCTTTGTGCCCCAGTACTTCAGTGTCCTCTGGATTTATTGGGAGGTAAAGCAGTCTCCATCCGTGTCTGCTGCAATAATTGCAGCCGGCAGGTTAGGTTTCCCACTGTATGACCGAGTGTGGACAAGTTTCTCACTTCAACATGTTGGGTGTAATTCTCATGCCCCGTCTCTTGCTATTGACTATTTATTGTTTGTTAAATATTCTATGTAAGGAAGAGATACGTTTGTGGGTAGAGCTCATTAACTGTGTATGTGACTGTAATGGAATTTACTGTAGATGGCATGGTGTATGATTTTTGTGTAACTATTTATTCCAGTGTAAAGCCATTCGTTCAGCAGGCCTATCCTATACAGCCATCAGTCACAGCTCCCATTTCAGGTAATTCATTCATTTATAGTCACCTTTTAAAATATGCGAGTTGTGTCCTGGATGTGATGTATTCATTCCTGACATGGACAGAGCCACTACTCCGTATCTATGGCCCCATTTGTCGAGCCAAAGACGAGTCACAAACAAATACCAATGTCGTAGTACCTGGCTATATATGAGGGAAAAGCAGTGGGTCTGGGATATTTGGTGTTTTTACATTTTAGATGGGAAGCACTCGTACGTAAGTGATATATGATCTCTAGTCAGCATTTCATATTGTAGGAAAATGCTACAGTAAAGCAAGAATAGTAGGATTCTTGTTTATATTTTAATAGCTTAATCTCACTTCCATCTTTAACAAGAATAAGCTTTCATTATTTTAAATTGAGGGTAAAAAGTAGTCCAGAACCATTTATGTTTAACCTTAAGTACAAGACACATCTATGCATCGGGTTGTTGATAACTGTTTACACCCACCCCTCCACCCCCCCTCCCACGCCTCCACAAAAAGGTTCAGATCTGCCTGGTACCGCTTTGATAAGTGCTTAATGTTTGTTGTGACTTCCTTTGCTCAAACCAATCAAGCCCTTTCTACGGCTACTTCCATGCTCCTTTTCCCATGTTTGTTTCATGCATAATTTCAGGAAAGTGTATTACTTCTTTGTAAATGACAATTAACTTTACATCTCCCTTGCCAAAAGTACACATACTTCTGACTCTGACCTGCAGTTTTCTGACACTTTCTTACTTTTTGTTTAGTTTTTAAATTCCTGCTATATAATACCATACAGTAGTTATAACTACCTTTCTGCATCCTTGATTATTTCCTTTCTTTTGATATTCCTTATTTATTAAATTGTTCTCTAAGTCACACATTCAGAATCATCTTCTTTTATTCTATGTTTTCTTTCAAAATAGGATTGTTAGTATTTCAAAATCAGCCAGAAATCATACATAGTTTTTCCTTCATCAGAATTCCTGTCCACGTCTAACCAGTCACTTTTGTAATTCCCTGTTTCACACAAGCCTCAAATCTTCATTGCCTAAATATGAGGTTTGGAGCCAGCTCCCAAACTCCCGCTGTGAGATATGAGCATATCCGCTATCTGTGACCTCTCCCTGCTTCTCAAACCAGTTAAGGTTCATCTTGGTTTTCTAACCTTTCTTGTGCCTGTGTCTCTCCCAAGATCAGTTTCTGCCTTTCAGACACAGCCTTTCTCTTCTTTCTTTACTGTTTTGTTTCCTTCTCACTTAATTTTCCACAATGAGACGCAAGAGATAGCATTTATTTATTCTCTTGAAGTGAATTAGAAATGGTGGTCAACATCCCTTCTCTCTCTAGATCATGTCATTCCCTCTTTATTATCAATTTAAAATTTTCTTTTTCTTTTTAGAGTATGATTCAGCTCTCTACAGTAATTATGTATTATTATCTGTAATATAATGATGCCTAAAAGCTCCAAAAGAAGTCAAGAACCCAATGTGCAAATACATAGTAAGAGACAGTCCCTGCATTGGGAAGCTTGTACTCTAAATAGCAGAGAGAGGATTTGAAAGTGGCAGGAGAAACAGGTAAAAAAAAAAAAAGGTGATTTACTTGTAACATGACACATTAGGAGCCAGAAATGGAGGCCCATTCTCCTGACTCCCCAGTTAGTAATATCTCCTCTGAGTCTTGCTGCCTGTTTCCAAGGAAGGGTCAGCTGTAAATCCGTGTGAAGTTTCTAGAAATCTCTGCAATCTAGTATATAATTTAAACAAAAATTCTATGGTTAGTTACAAGCCCAAGCAAACAAAGCAGCAGATCTTTTAATTAAACCAACGTTAGCTTACTCTGTTGGGACCTTGTTTTCCACACATTGCTTTTTGTTGTTCTTATTTTAAGTCGCTGAATTCTTGTTAAAATTAATATGAATGACCAATGGGCTACATGGGTGATTCCTGATAATATTTAATTCAGACATTTTAAACTGAGGAACAATCAACTTCTTCATGAAAATGGTTTCTTTGCTTTAGGATTTGAGCCTACGTCAGCTCCAGCTCCCTCGGTCCCTGCATGGCAAGGCCGATCGATTGGTACGACCAAGCTCAGGCTGGTGGAGTTTTCAGCCTTCCTTGAACAGCAGAGGGATCCTGAATCAGTAAGTGTTCCTCTTGCGTCCACTCAGCTTTAGCTTTCCTCACTTGCTTCCCATTATGTTTTCTAGGGCTAAGCCTGATGGAATACACCTGGTATTTCTGTGTTCATCATTGTTTGGTGTAATGTTCCTTTCACTGTGATACCACGTTTTCCTTTCTCACTCTTACTCCATTTGCTGAAGGAAGAGGCCTCTCTGAAAGCAGACATGGTTCACTATGCCTTATTGTTAATCTGCTTCAGCAGTTGTACCAAATTACATAATGTTTTTGGTAATAATTCAGTAACTAAACTATAAGTTGCAACTTAATCTGTTTCCTGACAAACAAAATTAAGGGCTTGCATAGAAAATATAAGTGGCCTTTTAAAAACCTGACATTAGGGTTATCCTCTGGGTATCTTTAGGACAGTCCTTTTTGGTTCAAGCCTTCCAAGCATATACCATTCATCTGTATCACTTTTTTTTTTTTTAAGGTTACCCGTCTAAATGTCCAGTCATTGAGTCTTGATCTTGTGTCTTAAGGCCCAATCCAAGGTTTTGGTGTTTTAGTTTAGTTTAGTTTGGTTGTTTGTTTTTTGCTTTATTTTCTTTTTTTTTTATTATTATTTTTTGTTTTCTTTCTTGCTTTTTTGAGGAAGGTTTTGGTTTTGATTTGTTTTTCAGTCTTCATACTGTACCTGCAAGGGCAGTTTGTGAAGTTGGCTGTAATTTTTTTTTCTACTCTAGCTAGCCTTGAACCTTGATATTAATCATGATATGTTTACCATAGACATTTGAGAGTAGCCTAGCACTGTTTCTACAGTGTCACAAAAAAAATAAGAAGAGCTTTCAGCTCAAACCTGGATTTTTATTGAGATAATTTCTGAAAAACAAATAATGGCATGAATGGGTGATATAGACAGGCCTTTCTTGTTCAGATTTCTGGTAAAATACAGTAGCTTGGAGCAGAGAGAAGCTATCGCTTGCTCTTTATAATTAAGTACTGGAAACCATAGCATTTATGGGCTCTGGCCAGAGGTGTTATCCAGCAACTGTTTACCCTGCATAATGGAGACCAGAGACATAGCCCAGAAACCTTGCAACAGGGGAATGCTCCTGGCAGAGAAACAACCCAACAAAAATACACCATATCTCCACTATTCATATACTAACTATGTGGTGGTGTGCTGGGTGGCTGAATGTCCCATTTTGCCAGGTTCAATTAACTTTGAGGAAGGAGGTGTTTGGCAGAAGGTACCATTTCCTCAGTTCCTGCCCAGAGGTTCAGTGCTGCACGGTTTCCCTGAGTCTCTGCTGCCACCAGGCAGCTCCTGGGACCCCCATGCACACACTCCCCCAGCAGCCCTGACTCCTGTGGGCCACTTCAAGCAGACTGCTGCTGCAGTCACCCCTGGGTCAAGTGCCTTCCCAGAGGTGAAGGGACCTGCACTCACACGGCCTCTATTCTCATCACAGTTGTTTCTTCTAGTGTGTAAATTTACCGCACTGAGTGTTTCTCATGTACATTATGCCCATCCCCTCTTCCTACTGTGTCATTGGCCAGACTTCCCAACACTCCCTGGCTGCAAAGCCCTGTGGCATCAGCCATGGCCACAGCATTGTGGGTGGCCTTGGCAGAAGTTCAAGCAGGACCTGCACCACCCACCTCCCTCTGTCCTGTCAGTTTCAGCTTAGTGTCCTCCAGGCTAAGCCACAGCTGGAACACCTTCTCCACCTGAGCCCCAGTTTCATCCAGACAGTGGTTTGTGCTTCTTGTGAACATAACATCCAGGTTTTCTCAACGGGCAGCCTTATCGAAATGCGGTTTTCAGAGCCCATGCCTCAGTGGCCCATGTAACATGCCCACTGATTTATGGGTGCTGCCATATCCACATTGCTACATGCCAGGACACTACATCTGTGCCTCCAGTGTATTGGTAAGGCAGGGTGTAGCCACGCAATACTCCATGTTACTGCACTGCATGTGAATGGAAAAGCAGTTCACTGTATTTTGACTGAAGGTTTTGCCAGGGCCTAAGTATGCCACCTAACAATCCTTTTTCTGTAGGTTTTTGTAATGTAATGCTGTTTACAAAATGTATGGGCTTACATAGTGTAGGTCCTCTTTGTGTCTTCATAACAAAAGAGAGTGAACGAAGGAATTCAGGGAACAATTAACGTTTACATCTTACCTCTGAGAAGGATCTCCCTCAAAACAAGTACTCTCCCACCAGATAATGTATGATGACCAGGGGCACTGCCAGTGTCTGTGACATGAAAACAGCTGAATGGCCCAGGTAGATTGTCAACGGGACTGACCAGCAGGGAGAGGATGATGCTGTTGGGAAACAGGAGGTGCCACTGAGCTGGTGCTTGTGCACAGTGCATGGGGCTGGCAACTGAGGACATGCTGAGGTTCTCGTTTCTCAGGCAGGTGCAGACTGTGGGGAAGGCAGCACTTCCACATGCATGGCAAAGGAGGAGTGGGGGCCAGAAAAGAAAACCCAGCATGGCCCCTTAAAGGCTGTAAAGCCATTTTTGGAGTAAACTAATACTATTTGGAATTCCTGAGGGTGCAGGGAGGTCCACCGGCACTTGTCTCAGCTTGCAAGCATAACTGCTGCAAAACCCATTTTGTAAATGTAGGAGGTTTACTAAAGAAGCAGAAGGGTGAAACTACACACACTCATTTTTTAAAAACTCGGAGTCTTACATGCTGTAACATTGCAAAAATAAGGCACAAAGAAGATTCAATTTCCCATCATGTATGAATCCCCACGTAGGTCGTTTTCTATCTCTGCGCTGTAGGCACCAGGGGGAGCTGAGGACTGAACCCCCCTTGGGCAGTGCATCACTGTCACTGCCTGGGGAAGGGGAGGCGCAGGGTGGGGACAGGGGCACCCAGGGCCAGGCAGGAGAGACGTCCCTGCAGTGCCACCTTCCCACTGACCATGCTGCAACACTGCAGACATATTCCCTGGCTTCTGGTTACCCCATGCTGCACTCTTCAGCTTAATTGTTTAGTTCCAGTTGAATAAGTTTATTTAGATATGGTTCTAAACAAGGACATAGCAAAAACAACACAACAAGGCAACACAAATGGTTCCCGGGGCAAACATAGAATGGTGCTGGCGGGAGAGGCACTGGGCAGAGGCGCAGGAGCACCTCTGCTCCTGTCTGCAGGACTGCCCCAGGTGGCCCTGCCTCCCTTCAGCCTGCCCCTTCCTCAGCCAGGGATTTTTCCAGCAGCCACCAAAAGCCTTCCGCAGCTATGAGAGCCAGCCCCAGGCTTGTTTACCACTGTTGCAGAAAATCCGAATTCTGATTGTAGTTCTACACATCTTTGTGGCAGTGAAACATTTTATTGCATGGAAGTTTTGCACAGCATAGAATGTATTTTTTCCATTACTTTTTAAATAATAAAATCAGCAAGCCAAGCAAGAAGCATGTTTCACACAATGTGTGTACGAAGCTGTTTATACGTGCTGTGGTCACTGCATCTCCTGCACACCTTTGTGCCTTTGCTGACCTCAGAGATGAACATGAAAAAAGCATTCTCATTTGTCTTCTGAAGAAAGATGGACATATGTTCATTGCACTTCTGACTTTAAACAGGAAGTGACACAAAGTATTATTTTGATCAAATGCATTTCCAATATTTTATTAAGAAAAAGACAATTCCTCCTTTCTCTAACCCACAGTCAGGCCAGAAAGCCTGATAGTAGTGAGGGCAAAAAGACCAATTCCACTTTAAAATGTAACCTGGAAGTTCATTGAAAGAGGTTACTTTTGACATGGTACCTAGGGCCAGGACTCGATGACCCTGGGAGGCCCCTTGCAGCTTAGATTCCTGTACAGCAATTAGAAATTGAGGTCTGTCTGCACATGCTGACTCCCTGCAAATTCAATGGGGCTGTGCATGGACATAAAGGTCCACCCACAGAGAATTCATTGTAGGAGTGGGACATTAAACATTTCTGGGGTTCTTCCAATGGCAATTGGTGTTTAAAGGTACAAAAAGCCCCTCAATGTCAGGCAGTTATGTTAATTTAGAGTGGGCATTCTGGTGGGTCAGAAATGTGCTCTGTAGAATCCTCTCACTTTTTGAGGGCTGTTGACTTCTTTCCCTTGCCTAGCCACAAAATTGCTCCATTTACAAAAGAAAAAAAATACAGAAAGGAAATAATAAGCACCCCTCACTGTAACTCTTCATGGCAGTGGATCTGGAAAGACATAAGATGGCACAGTTGCAAAATCTTGGAATACTGATTCTGCAGTAAAGGATGGGTAAAATTACTACTCCTCTTACATGAAAATCAATTCAGTTTACAAATGTCAAGCTGTATTTTCCTTTTGTGGCATTTAGTGCTCAATCACAGTTCTTAAATGGTGCTTAGAAGCTGCCCTTCTACATCGAAGCACCAGTGTTCCTTCCTTTTAGTTACCTTTCATTATTGCCAATCCTATGTAACTATATTTTCAATCAATTAACAAATTTATGTACCAATCTGTTACTTTCAAGGCGGGCTTTATTTAATAGGGTCTTCCCATTTTTACTGTAGTAGTACTGTGAAATTTCAGGACAAATGCTTAAAAGAAATATTCCCGTGTTCCCCAACAAATACAAACTGAGCATGCAAGCAGATTAGAAGGGATCTAGGCAATTACCTGTTACACAAGTAGCTATAACATTCAAAGACTAACACTGAAAAGATAGTAATTCCAATTTCTTCTAAATGCCTTAAATCCTGCTTTTCCATCAGGAAAAAAAAAAAAAAAGCCCTTTTTCTCTCTCCCTCTTAGAGGTTTCACACTCTTACTGCTGCATTTGAGTACAAGCACTTCAGACAGCTTTATATCTTAAATATCTTAGTCCTGTAAAGAACACAGCTGATGGGCCTTTTCAGTATTAACCTACCTAACCATGCTTTCACATTGTGTTAAGTCCAAATTTCAAAATGTGTTTTGAAAAGTGGTAAAGAAATAAAATATTCTTTATGTTTTAATTCAAGTTTTATTGTTGTTGTAAAATGGCTTTGTGAGCCCAGAGAGAATTGTGCCTGAGAACCAGAAAGTGAAAGCAATTGTGAAAGGGCCATAAAAAACAGCCTGCCATCATTAGCCAAATGCAGTAAAATTCACCAAAGTTAATCAAACCACCTAAGTGATGAAAAGTGATCTTTTCAAAAGTGATATTTTCAAAAAAGATCTTTTCAAAAGAAACTCTCCATATTTGAACAGTATCAATTGTTAAAAGCATTGTTTATCCCTTCTTTATTCCCCATGAGCAATTCAGCTTTTCAGCCATAAGGAAGCCTTGGTTAGCATCTTTGTGCTGCAAAGGAAGAGGAAGCAAAGCCACACTTGCATGAATTACTTGGAGTGGCAGATTCAGGATTGTAGGTCATTTAAATCTAAAATCTGATGAATTTTAAAAAAATGCAAGGGTCATTTCTTTCGCAGTGCTGGGGAACTGCACAGTGTCCCTGGGCAGTGAATGTCAAACCCTGGAAAGCGTTCATCCTTAGGTGTGTATGTTTGGAAGTGCCAGTAAACCGCTTTAGGGGGTCCAGTACTGACAGAGACTCCAGACTCGAAACTGCAGCATTGCAGCAGCACTCCCCGCTGGTGCCGTTCCCAGAGGACCTCATGGAGACGTGCTGGGTGGCCCAGGCCAGCTCCCCAACCCCGCTGCTCCAAGGGAGGGTGCTAGGTTGAAAATGCATGCAGTGGGCGGAGGGACTGAAGTCTGCTCGCATTAAGCACTGAGGATGGGTGGAAAGAGTGTGGGAGCCTGACTGTATTCACTTCCTTTCTCAAAATCCACCACTGCTGCTGCTGAAAACTTCCCAGCAAAATAAAAAGTGCTGCTTTGGAAGAAGCGCAGAGGAGCAGTGGCGGCAGTGCTGCGAGCACTCTCTGCCGGGCTCACGCCATGGCCACTCCCCAGCCCTGCCCACCACACTTGCCCCAAGCCTGGGAAGTGAAAGGAGCTGAGACATTAGCTGCACGAGGCTGCACGAGGCTGCCTGGGCCCTGAGCTGGCCCAGGGAACTTTGAGGTTGCATGAATGTGCCCTGCAGGAGGGCACAGCATTCCCACAGGCTGCCCTGCCTGCACGCTGAGCCCCTCACCTCCACCTTTGTACTTGCCTTGGCATTGCGCCTGGCTGCGCTGGTGTCCACCCTGCTCCCTGCTCCTTCCCTTGCAGTTCCCCAAAATTGAAAAGAAGTTGGGAAGTGTCCTCATGCGGCTGCTCTGCAGTGCAGAGTTTAATTGCATGTTCCCATGTTGGTTTTTTCCTCCTTCATTCAGTGCAGATGTAATGGCCCTTCTTTGATATGCATCTATTCAGCGGTTTGTTTTCTTCTGTTGAAATGTGTGGCCCTGTGCCCTGCTTGCTGAGCACTGTCTGAACTCCTCCAAACAGAATTAATAATTTCCCCCATTTGCATTTCACAGCTGTATTAGTGCAGTAATTTTTTAGACGAAGGCGTACTATTGCTTACATCTGACAAACCAAGAAGTTCAGGTGCAAAAGCATGAATGGGCCACTGATTTTGAGGGTCCACTTTGCTTTGTCATGAGCCTGATTTTTCCAATAGCGTTATTGAGAGCTTCCTATATTCAGGCATAATTTTCCCATCTGAGCACTCAGCACTTCTGCAGTTGGGACCATGGGGTCTCAAATCAGGCAGGCCAGAACTGAAGGATGCATCTCTACTGCTTCAGGAAAGCTGACGAAAACACGAGCACCTTGCCCAACCAGCAAGTCCCAGTTCCACACTGGGACTCCAGTGGCAGTGGCTGGGAACTGCTGGGCAACATTAATCTGTTAGGGCTGGGGAGTGCCCTGCCTCTTCTGCAGCTTTCTGCCTCACTCAGCTCCTACCTCCCCTTGTCTGCAACTATAAAATTGTCCAAGATATTTCACATCACATTCCTAAATCTATCCCAGAGCAGATCTAGACAGGGGACTGAATGGGTGGATGTCTCTGAAAAACTAGGGAGACTGTGCAGTTGTATCTTCACATACAAGCACTGACATTTCTCATGGAAACGTTGAAACCTTTACAACAGAATTGGTAAGGACTTCAGGTACAGTAGTAGAGTATTATAAATGTACGTCCCAGTCTGCTTCAGTGGAGAACAACAGCAATGGCAATGAAATAGTCAGTTACTAGTGTTTTGGTAGAAATAAGAAAAATTGTTGGCAGAACAACTGTGATTTTCTTCCATCAGCAGGAAGTTTACACAATTCAGCCAGACAGCAGTGCTGTGTCTGGGTAGGGTATAAGTTATACAGTAGCAAATAGACTGCTGATGACTGGTGACTGTTTTTTAATCAGTCCGTCCCACCTGGTTCCTTCTTCTTCCAAAAGTACAGTTGCTTCACAGGCAGCAGCATGCTTTTACAGGAATGGACCAGAACCACTGCTCAAGGCCTGGCACTTGAGCAGTGTCATTTTCTCTCAGCTCAAGCTGCCCGTCTGCCCTCCCCTGGGTATCTGGGCTGAGCTGCAGCATAGCCCAGTGAGCAAGGTGCTGTTCGGCCACGCGGGGTGGGCATGGCAGCCATGTCCCCATCCGACTTGACCACCCCATGAGTGCGTGCTGCAACAGGGTGAGCACAGGGGTGGGCACAGCAGCCAGCTGCTGCAGGTATGAGTCTCAGGAACGCGCCTGTGTGTCGTGGATAAGTAATGCTGTGCCCTTGGGTGCAGCAGGCATCCTGTACTCATGAATGGGTCAGCCCAGCAGGAGTCTCCGCTGAGGGACTTGGTCCACTTTAGGCCACCTGCCTTCCACCCTGCTCCTCACCCCTGGCACCCAGCCTCAGCGGGGCTCGGGGAGCAACTTGCCCTGTGTATGCTGCTCAGGGTGGTTTTGTAGGGCCTCATAGCCCCAAGAGACAGGAGCAGCGAGGGAGTGAGCATCCCAGCACCTCTGCGTGCCCAGCTCACCTGTGCCAGGGCATGGGAGAGTTGTCTTCACTGCTGTCTGCACCTCAGTCACAGTTTAATAAAACTTGTTCCTCTACAGGTTTGGCATTACCTCCATGTGTGTAGGGAAGCACAGGATGCAGCAGAGGAGAGAGCTGTAGCAATTTGCAAATCTTCATTTCACAGACCAGAATGGCTGTTACCTTAGAATATAAGTGCAAAATTTGTGAGGAGCTGTTACAGAAATATACACGAGCTAATAAAACAAATGTAGGTGATTTGTCTTTGTTCTGCCCCAGCTTAAATGCATGCATCCCCTGCCATTGGCAATTTGTCTTGGTTCTTTTAAATTCCTAAGTGGATTTTTTTTTGTGGTATTATTTGAAAACAGTCATATTTCATGGCTTTACTGCATTCTTTGGATAGTTAGAATTTTTTAAGGAAGGGAGCTCAGTAAGAGGCGGCCATCTCCAGGGCATGTTGTGTAATGCAGACACTGAAGACAAAGTAGCTGGAAATGTTCTTTGTACATTTTTATGTAGTTTTTATCTTCAGAAAATACAGGATTTGACCTATGGTGGTTTGCAGCAGCTGAAGCACATTATTGCCCCAATGCCCAACGGAAATCCTTGAAATGCTATGGCATGAGTAAATTCCTCAGCACCTAATGTACTTCAGTGATGGCAATACACAGTCTAAAACAACAGTGAATTCTGACAATAATGAGTTTTTAAGATTTTCAAACACTAATGAGCTCAAAAATATAGGCATACAGCTTAGCTTATTTGCTTCTGTTTTCACATAAATACCTGTCATGAAATGTGTTTGTATGAGAACTGTAAGGATCATTTCAGTACCCTTTTACCCTGCTCTTAATATATTATCATTTATTAGTTTGTAGAGATGTGCTATATCTAATTAGGTTAGTAATGATTGTACTTAGTATAGGAATTGTAGCAACGTAAGGAGAAAATAATCACACATAGCGATATCAAAATAAACATTTCCATCCTAAGAATGTTGTCAGGTAATGTCATACCCCCTGTCCTACTGTACCTGTTCAGAAATTGTGCTGCAGCAGCATCTGGTACTTTGGTAAGCTCAGCAGACAACTGTGGTAGCTTTACAGCTGCTTTTAACTCTGCTTTTATATTAAAACAGCATAAAGACTTCTTGATATGCTCTGTGTTCCTATAAACGTGATTGCTTTTACTGGAGTTTGGATACCGAGAAAATCATACATTTTCCTGGTGTACGGCATAAGGTACAACATGTGAATTACCTTGGGAATTTGTACTTGCCAATGCTGCTTGCCCTTCCTGATTCACTCCGCAGCAACATTTGGGCCTGAGAGAGAGAGAGACACCTTCCAGGGGAGGACGCTTGCCTGGGCACAGGAGAACCTAAGATCTCAGGTCCGTTCCAATAAAAATGGCTTTATTTGTACAAGCTGGAGCAACTCCAGCAGAGAAGACTGAGAGAAAATAATCTCAAAATAAGTAATAACATGGTAGTTAGTTGTGGGGATGTTTTTTCAGCCCTTGTTCTGAACAAGGGAGAGCAGAGATGGTCTGGAGCATCTCACATCCCCAGAGGGAGCACTCTGAGGCACATTAAAGGTTTGCAGGGGAAGGAAAATGTTTTGGTTTAATTTTTATGAGGGAAGGCTGAAGTGCTTACCCCCACCAGGAGAAATCTCATCATTCTCCTTGGGAAGCTGAGAGATGTTCACCTGACCACACCGAGGCTTCCATCAATGACCATGGCATGTGACTCAGGGCATGCCCTGTTTGCCTGCATTTTGCTCTTGGCTAGCCTAGACGAACAACACGAGCAGGTTTCTGGAGTCTGTTTTGTGGTTTTGTGGCAGCTCCCAGGTATATGGGATACCAATGCATTTTACTGAGATCTAAGTTTGTCAGTAGGCAGCAAGAAACATAAGAAACGTCCAGCATGCCTTTTCATCATTTAGTCACAGTACTGCAAACTAAGTATGTGGCAATGGTGTCAAAAAAAAAAAAAAAAAAAAAGTTGTAGCCATGATACTTTTCATATGTTTGCTTTTTTTATTTTTTTTCCAAGTTAAAATGTCTCCTAAATCCATTTTTGCCACTACTGCATAAACTAAAATGCTAAATCTGACCACAGTCACTGTTATAATAATCATTCGTGGTTAGCAACCAGGTCAATGATTTCCAGTATCCCTGTATAAATGATCAGTTCACAAGCTAGACTGGTTCCCGCATTCGTGGGCATATTCAGTCCTGCCCATACATTTATTTCTCTGCCATACACACTTTCCTTCTCATGGTAGAAGCTTCTTTGGACTAGTTCTGTCCCTTTTAGGCTCAACATGTCCTAAGTACAGGCTTAGTTTTCTGCTTGTGCACAGAAGAAGCTTGGATGACATTATTTTGAAAGAGGAAAGTCCGTGCAACTGGTGTTCACATATTTGATGAATTGAACTCGAGGCTTGCTTTTGCAAACACCTTTACACAGTGTTATACTTTCCCTTTTCCTTCCACAAAATGAAAAAATAAATACAACCATGTAAAAAGCACAGACCATATCTCATTGTTGGCTACAAACAGGGTCGAGTGTTCCCTGATTCTTTCACTGCGCTAGATTATTTTTAAATAGATTTCAATTCAATTTCCTAAGTACAGAAATCTTACTAGTCTATTTCCTTGTCCCCAGAGTTTTGGACATCTGCTAGGGAAGACTCTGCTTACACCAAAGGAAGACCCTGAGTGGATGTCCAATTAATTTAGATTTGTCATTTCAATTTGTTCATTCAGCAGGTATATTGTAAACAAAATAGCTTAAATGAGGTCTGCTTTGGGGTTTAAAATATTTTATTTGTGCTTACCAGTTGGGAGTTGTCCCTTATATATAGCATCTGTTCAATATGACAGGGTTTTCTAGTGTTCATTGACTGCATATCAGTTTTCCTTTAATTGAGTTAGCAAAATGTTTTGTGATCTGCATGGGTAAAAGCTCCAATGTTTAGTCATGCCTCTCTCGAGCTTTTTCAATCTGCTTGTGTGATGCTGGGAGCTGCTGGTTGACATGTGGAGGGGCTTCGTGGTTCATCTCCCCTTTGCATTTTAGGTGCTAAAAGGTGCTCTCATCTTGGGGAAATGGCAGCCCCTACGACCGTGTTGGACTCCACTAGGCCAAGGATTTGCCCCCAGACAGGAAAAGGTGCTGAGGTGATTCCTGTGATTATAATGAGGTGCAGTGGGATGAAGCTAAGAAATAGGGAAATGGAAGCAGAATGCATTTTGGCACAGATAGTTGTCAGTGGAGCTCACTCCTGAGGGAAGTGGTAAAGGTTGGCTCTTTAATATTACATGGGTGAAAATACTGGAGGGCATACAGGAACGTCCACTTCTATAGTAACAGCAACACAGACTGACTGGCCTTCTCATTACTGTCATTCTTGGGTTAAAAGAAATTCCCTTCCCTTTTTTGTTAAGTGCTGTTAGCATATGCTATAGATAGAGGTTTGTTGGTTTTTTTTAGTAGACAAACAGGTAATGTATACGTGCAGGATATATGGCACTACCAGAAATCTAGGCTCAGGATATGGGAAATTAAAAGGCATGGCCTGAAGAGGCAGAAACAGGCTTTCCTCTAAAGCATATCCATCTTACTACGCTCTGCGAAAGGGCACTTTATCGCCTTGCTGCCGCTGGGTCTCTCATTGTAAATTACTCCCTTGAAGATATCCATGTTCTGTGGTTTGCAGTAGAGACACAAGTTTTTTTGATGTTGACCCTTGCTCACAAGGGGCTATTCCACAGTCACTACAGTTGTTCATGGAAATCATATTGCAGAAAATCATAATCTCAGAGGTAATGTGCAAGTCATTTAATCCATCAAAGCATGCTACCTTCTGCAGGAACACACGCAGACCCGTGGCTTAATAAACCTCTGTTCTCTTTGTACAGCACTGATTTTCCTGTTTCTTTCTTGCAGTACAATAAACACCTCTTCGTACACATTGGACACGCCAACCATTCTTACAGTGATCCATTGCTTGAATCGGTGGACATTCGTCAGATTTATGACAAATTTCCTGAAAAGAAAGGCGGTCTAAAGGAATTGTTTGGGAAGGGGCCCCAAAACGCTTTCTTCCTTGTAAAATTCTGGGTGAGTAAGATGTAACATGGAGAACCTCTCTTATCAATAAGGTCTGGGTTTAGTATGTAGCACCCATAGGGGTGCTCATGAAAATTTCTTCTGTTGTCATTTAAAAGTGGAAAGTGTATATCCTGGTAGGTCACTGGCCCAAAGCCACTCTGCTTGGCAGCTCCACAAGACATCTGTGTTGCAGAAAACATGCAAGGGCAGATGCGTGCCTCAACTGTACTTGACACAGCTGCTGGGCAGGAACAAACAGGTAAAGAGAGCCCTTGTTTGTAAATGGGGAACTGCCATCTAGTGGTCCAAGACCAACCAGAGAAGCAGTGGAAACGAGACTGCTTTTTTAGTGTTTCAAATGTTGAACTCTTGCCAAATGCAAATAATACAAGTATCAGACCTGAGATCAGCCCACACTTTCACAGACAGGACCAAGTAGGAATTGAACCAAATGTGCAGTAGGATCACATGCTTGGGAGGGTTCCACGATTTTTTTTAGCAATTTTTTTTTGGTTGCTGGAGCACATCTGTTTTCCCCTTGCCTATTTGTTAGTGAGCCATGGGACTCTGCTCCAAAAGTTATTATCTATTCATATGAGTTGCAACCAGGAGCAGAAAAAAAAATTGAATGGAAGGCTGAGATGTTGGACAATACGTGATGCAGTTCTGATGATTTTCATCGATACATCAGATCTCCTTTGTTGCACTTGCAAAACCACACGATGGTGACGTTACAGGTTCATCCAAGAGGATTGTCAAATCTCCAAGCTGGACCTTATGTTTCCACTGAAACTTTTTCTACTCATGGATTTGTTAGGGACCTTTTTGTGATATACTCTTTTTCATACTGGCAGTTATCAGCTAAATATTTTAAATTTAACTTTTAAAGCCTCAGTGAGAGGGGTAATATGTAGGGACTAATTACAGAGTGGAGAGGTTGATGCTGAAACCAGAAAAGGTTGATCTGGAAGCACTGGTTATGATTAGGTTTCCTGGTGTTTATCGTTTTCAGTGAAAGTTTATCTGTGTGGTCCAACTTGTACATATCCCAGACTTCACATCTTGCCAAGTTTCTGTGGCACCAGATATGGGAACTGAGAATGAGTTTCTCTTTTCTCAAATCTGGATGCAGAAGAGATAAACCACTGAGAAGGAGCTGTGCTGGACTGTGAAAGGAATCTACTGAGAAATTCATGGGGCTTAAAATTGGGAATGGGAGCTGTAGAATGAGTGCTTGAGGACTGGCTGAACAAAGAGACCAGAAACAGCACACAGTGGAGAACTAGAAACAAGCACAACAGAAACCAGAAGCCAAGGCAGGTGAGAACATAGGGTCAAAAAGAGGTAGGGAGTAGGAAGAGGGAGCATTTGGGATAAGAAGCCTCTGGGAGAATGTAGGACTGAAGGCACAGAGACAAGTATGCAAGAGCTGGGAACTGGACAAGCATAAGGGCACAAGAAATCTGGCTGCAAAGGAACAGAGCTTTTAGGTAAGTGTCTATAACCACATAGTACCTTTCCTTGAAATTCTTGGGCTTGAACCAAGGACCCTCACCAATACACTTTGCATAATAAGTACTTGTGAAACCCACTGGCAAAATGAACCTCACTTTGCCTGCCTGTTCTCAGCTGACAGAGAATGACAAGCTGCAGACTACATTAGATACAGAAACAGCAGAGATCTGTGTTGCATTCACTGATGTATTGTATGTTCTGCTTCTTTGCCGTGTGGAAACTGATTTTCAGCTGTGCTGAATGCCCAAAGAGATGTGTCCAAAGCCAGCAGAGAGCTTCTTTGGATCATTAATGTCTGTGATGTACTTATGGCTTTATTTAAATACTAGCCTTCTTTACTTGATATCCTACAAGCAGTGCACCTCTTTAACCCTCTTGCCTCAGTTCCCCAGCTGTAATATGGGGGTGATGCCATCCCTTCACTTCAGGTGGTCACTGAAAAATGAAGCTCACTGACATTTCTTAAGAAAAAAGATAATGCCATGAAGAAAACCTTTATCAAATTAATAATCCTGTGTTCAGCACAGATTTTTGAGTAGTGTGCAAGAAACAGAGACTGGGCTACACTGAATGATGCAAATAAAGAGAAATAGTGCATAGTTGCTCAGTGGGCGAGTGTGCAGTTGTGTAGCTAAAGACTACATCATGATACAGTTCAGCAGTCAGGATGTGCAGACGACTTCAATCTAACATTTCCTAATCTCACCGTGCCTTCCAACTTAATGGTCTTTTAATACAATTTTGTGTTGTGTTAACTTAGAGATTAAAAAACATACAGTGCTAACATCCTTCTGACATACACATTAGAAATGTGGTAGGAATGCCTTCCTAAGCCATGGCCTTAAAATAGGCTAGTGGATTTTCTTTCTCTTTGAGCATGCACAAGCAGAGGGAGTGTGACAGAGGCAGTGTTTGGGAGCAGCAAGAGTCATGATGAATGCTTCTCTAGAAATAGACTTCACACCAGTTGCCCACACAGCCAGAAATATATATATATAGGAAAAATAGAAGATGGCTCTCTCATTAGTCATGAGAATTAGATCCTAAACTGTCAGCTCACTGTCCTTCTCTTAATTTCTTTCATCCCAATGGGACATTTATTCAAGAAAAAAAAAAAAAATAAGGACACTTGCCATTCTTCTGGGAAGCCTTGAGAAACTGTTCTAAAACAGTCTATTACCAGGGTAAAGCTGGCAAAGGTTGTTGGCAGTCTTTTTGATCCTTTTAGTAACTTCCAGTTTATTAATGAGAAAACAGGGTAAACTTACAGAGTTTGTCCTTTCTTTTAAATTCAGTATCCACTTCTGAAGCAGTATCCACTCCCTCTGTACCATACACTACCTCCTCTTACTATGAACATTCAACTTCTCCCAGGTTCTGTTCATTGCTTTACTTCTTCACAATATCCTCCCTCACCCTGTATTTAACTGTGGCTTCCTTTCCATCATGTTTATTGTCTTCTCCCTTTATTACCATTTAACCATTGTTAGTTTGCTCAGCACTGTAAGCTACTGAGTGCACCCTAGCAATCAGTGTCCAGTAACACTCCAGGTTTTGGTGGAATTTGATTGTAATGTGAGTAAAAGAGGAATAGGAATTTGTGTTGGGTAAATAAGTACAGGTGGGAAAGCACTGCAAGGGGACTCAGCAAAGAAAACCAGGGACTGCGTAAAAGGAGTTGAAGGTTACAGCAGGAAGCAGTCAGATGTTGCTGCATATGGAAATGTAAAAACAAAGGTGAGGGTTTGATGCCAGAAGGGATGGTGAGCCTGTAAACAGATTTAAAGAGAAGTTGGCATGTCCTTGGGGATGGCAAAAATCTGTTTTGTCATGAAATCTAGTGTGTAAAAGAAGGCTGGGAAACAGAAAGACCAGAAAGGAACACTTGCGCTGAGGATGACCAAGGCAGAAAGTAGTTTAGCTCTGGTAACTGGAAAGAATATTCTTCTTGCTCTTCCCCATGTAATTCTACTCAAGGCTTCTCAGCAGCACGTGTGCCTTTCAGTTCTCCTTGTGATAAAGGTAAAAAGGTTCACACCTTTTACAAAGTGAAAGGTCTGAGATCTTGCGAGAAGACATTTGGCAACTGTGGAGTTGACTTTGCAAAGTATTACAGGTATTGAATACAAAGCAAAGCTCTTCAGCTTTGCAAAGGTTTAATGATTCATTCCAGTTGTATCTCCTGTGAGATACAGCCTGGTGCTGGGAATGGGTATGCTTCATCCCACACTTGGGACCTCCTCCTACCTACCTGTACAGAAGGTATAAAAGGAAGAGTCTTCTCTATTTACACCATCCCATAACCAACCACACAGCCCTGCTAAGCAATTTCCAGGTCCTTGTCTTGTACCTTGAGTGCAGTGAATCGTCTTCTGTTTATCCCAGGCAGTCACTGGGAACCAGTGCAGGGAAGGATGTCACCTGAGAGACGGGCTTTTACTTACCATTTTATGCACTCAGTACAATGATTAAACAAGCAACAACATAGCTACAATATGGCACAGGAAATTTATGTGACACGATGATATGAAACTGGAGATTACAGAGGTATAAAACTAAAACCAAAATAAGTGTTCTTAAATAAATGTAGAAGTTATCTCCTAGAACACTGACAAGGAATTCAGACAAGGTTTCAGAGTATCTGGAGATGAAACCTTTGTCTGGGTGCAGGTTGAATGCACAATCCTGCTTCATTAACATTGTCATTAACAAAATAATCCCAATCTATGTAAAACAAATAGGTGTGATTTGTGCCATCTGATCTTAATCTGAGTGAGGTAACATACCTGTTGGTTAGTTTGTGCCTGAACTGTTTTGTGTGGCTTGTGAAAAGCCCTCAAAGTTTTCTGGTCTTTGACTTTCTCATCAGCCTATCTAAAAGCTAAATCAACACGTTGCCTCTGTTGGTTTCTTTCAATGGTTAACCTTCCACTCATACCACCTTCTAGTGCTGTTTCTAATGCTTATTCTGTTTCTAATGCTTATCTGCTACTATCCATAAATTATCTGGCACTATTATACTTACACTCTTGAAAGAGTAAAAAAGTCAATGCTGGATCACACCTCCAGCCTTATCCCAAAATAAAACATTATTGCTGGCCTTGCCTTCTTGGCCCCAGATGCCAACTGCCCAGCACTCTACCCCCCAGCTCTCTGTTTTCCCTTGCATGAAAGTTGTGGTACACGTCTCCACATCTCCAATAAAGACATTTGACTCAGCTGTTATTAGGGCACACATCTCCGTCAACTCCAGCAAGGGAATTGCTCTAGGACTTCTAAGACTCCTCGTAACTTACCCCTGTCTATCGTAGCTTGGCAACTACTTTTTGCTACTAAGAGCACTTTTAACATGAATTCAGCAATGAGTATCTGTCTGATACAGCCTAGACTGAATTCATCTTCTGTTTTAGCTAATTATTTCTCTCTCATGTTTTGCTTTGTGCTCTGATTGCAGGTTCTGAGGCAAGATTCTCTTTCTGCTTGACTTCTCTGTCAGCTTCAGTACCCACACAGCAGGCTCCATGCCTCTGTTGGCATCCTTAGTGCTGGTGTGGACACACCTTTCCATAGTGTGGCTGTGGATTTTGTGTATCTTGACACTGACACATGCTCTGTGCCACACCTGAACTCTGACTTCTGTAGCTACAGAAAGAAACATGGGCAGCAAATACATCTAAAAGGAGGAAGGATGTTTTCTAACTAGTGAAATGGTGGAAAAAAAAAAAAAAAACAACAGTTGATACAAATTAATATTGGGCTTTCAGGCTTTCCACTGATCTGAGCTGCTGGCTTATTTTTTTTTTGTGTGTTTGCAGGAGCTTGAACTAGTCTCCAAACTGAGGAATGCTTAGTCAGAACCCAGTGCAACTCTAAAATAAAGGCCAAAACTCATCTGAAAAGATGCATGGATGATATTAATTGATGTTTAAAATGAATGCCTCTATTTGCAGGAATCAGCAATGCAAACTAGGAGTTTTAGAAAGTAATGCATATTATAATTAGGGCAAGCTTTTAAAGATGCTTTGAAGTCCTAAACATTTTTGAATTTCAAATGTGGGTTGGAAATAAAGGAATCTACACAATAAAGGGGCATTAAATTATGTCCCCCAAAATTTCACTGTTTTATAAATGTAAATATATGCCATAATTAGTGGTAAGTAACATGAGGAGGATGGTTAAGTTTATTCTTATTCTTATTCAAAACAGCTGTAGCATGAAAAATAATGCTCCTTCTCTTTGTGATACACTAGAACAAACAATTTACCCATGTAATCAGTGTTCAGAAACGGCTTGCGCCTGTGGTCTCCTCCTCCCCACCCCTGAATTTATCTCCATGTGCCTCCAGCAGTCTTAAAAGGTGCAGAGATTCTTTGTGCCCTTCATTTACACACACACAATTGTGGCTACTGCCTTTTTGTTTTCTTTCTGTTCTTATGTGCAAGTTCTATTGCACAATCCCGACTCTTGGATTTCCCTCCACACACACACAGACACACACATGCACACTCGCCAGTTTTGACTGGCAAACGATCTGCAGCTCGCAAATGGGAGCTGTAATGTGAATGGGGCTATGGCCAACATGCAAATGTATGCAAAACAAATTAGATGTAGAAGAAAGCAGCCATCCATTTTCCTTCCTGCATCACAACCCTCTCAGCACAGGGCGTTCATGTGATGCTCGTGGAGGACCCCTTTACCAATTGATGCGAGGACATTAGTGCTTCAGCCTGGATAATGAGTGGAAGGGGCTGAGCAGCTGGGAAGCCAGAGCAGCTTGGCCTGTCCATCACAAGCCCAACCATGTGGCAGACCTGGACGCAATTCCTGAGCTGCAGTGTAACATGCCAGCGACCCAGATGCTCCTGTTGGAAAAAATTGCTTCACAATTTGGAATATCTGCTCTTTGATCACTCTTTGGAGAGGAGGAGGGGAGGCATGATGCAGTCATGAGTAACACACCTCCTTGCAGTCAGCAGTTGTTAAAACCTGTATGCCATTGGCCTTATGTGCTTAATGTTAACTACTGAATGCCAACATAAATTGTTTTGGCCCTCCCCAGATCCCACGGTTTCAAATAGGTGCTGTTTTCCTTCTACTCAGCAGAAAGAATTCAGATTCTTCTCAGTAGTTTTTGCTAGAGTTGCTTGTTTGTTAGCCAGAGCTGTTATTATTACACAAACGCTCTACCCTATGCCCCCTGTCTTTAACACAGAGCCTGAGCGTGCTTGGGAAGTGAATATGGAAGGTTTTGTTGTTTGTTTGTTTTTAAATATTTTTCCTCTTTATTTTGGTTGCAGACAGCTCTGTTTTAGTCCTTGCTCTGGCACACTGGCAGGGGCTTTGCCATGCAGCATGTGAAACACTTGGTACTCTTAATATGTAATATTTTCAGTGCTACCCTTTGACAAGCTATGTTGTAGTCATGAATTAATCATGTTCTTATACAATCATGTAGAAAGGGTGCGAGAAAGCTGACGGTCTTTCTCTCCCCTCCAAATGCATTCAGCTAATGCATAGTTCAGCTTTTAAAAGTGAATCAAGATTAGTTTTATGTTTGAAAATCAACCCCTCAACAAAACCCCACAAAATTTGTTAAGTTGTTGGGTTTTCCTTTTGTGCTAAATTACATTGATGTTCAAATGCGAATCTTTTAATGAGTATTGAAAATGACTCTTTGAAAAATGATTCAAAATGACTCTTGTTCACTATATGTAATCATGTTTCCATTCTAACGGGTATTTATTTAGCTACAGTAGTGTTCAACAACCCTAATTCCTGGAATCACGGATCAACAGCATAGCTGCGGCAGAAGCTGTACAGAAGGGAAAGATGGTTTACAGTCCAGGAAGCCTTGCAGTCGAAGTCTAAAATCCATGTGAACAGCTAGATAGAGACAGACTGAGCATACCAAGGAAACAGAGACAAAGCTGAGTCTCGCTAGAGGCTGCTTGCACAGTGCTCCAGAAGCTTTACTTGTCAAATTTTTCACTGGTATCATTATGAAGGTTAACTGAGGTTGATAAAATAAAGTCTTAGATGTCGATTTTGGAATTATTATATTTATTTAGTCTTACCTCTCCTGTAATATAAGTAGTGAGCCTCGCTAAGCAATTTTTGCATCCAGGCAATAAGCCTACTTGAGCATCCCTGTTACTTACATATTTAGGTTGGTTACAAAAGACCCTAAGTAATGGTGACTTCACCATATTCAGAATTATTCCAGCATCTCAGTGCCATCAGGGATATCAACGTCTGCTTTGTTTCTCATTTAGCTTTCGTGTAGCGTTAGCTTTTTGTCTTTTAATGTCCTTTCCTTCAAGATTTAATCTATCAAAAGACTCTTTCCCATGTAGCAACTTGTAGACTATGACAAAGTCGTGGAAAAACTTCCCTTGGAAAAACTAAGTATATGGAGTTTCATTAGTCATTCACTACAAAGGATGTTTTCCAGACCTGAAATCATTCTTGTAACTCTTTTCTGAACCCTTTCCAATTTTCCAACATCCTTTCTAAAATACGGACTACAAAAACTGGAGTCAATATTGTAGTAAGGATCCTTCCTGCTTAAACTGAATTCAGAGGTAACAACACATCACTGTTCTTCTGCTGAAAATTTCATCTGCAACCCTCATAGCCACATCAGATTACAATTTTTCCAATAACTTATTTTTTTGGTATCATCATTACCTTTTGGGAAAAAAAAAATCCCCCAAATTTAAAATGTGACCTTCTTTATTCAGTTTGAGAGATATTTCTTTGCATATTGTGTGCATTTAAATGAACTCCTTGCTATGTAAGCCATACCAATATACTTAACAACTCCTTCACCGTCATATCTTATCATTTAACCAAAGCTTTGTATTTTACCAAAGTGATCATCTTTCCATCTTTTATAAATTTAGTCAGCATTAAAAAAAAAAAAAAATCAAATTCTAGATTAAGACTACTTCCTTGCGGTGACATTCCTCTCTTCACAATGATGCATGCTCCTTCCTTAGTGTTCATGTACTCATCTTCTAGTGAAAAGATTTTAACCCAGGTTAAGGGACAAGATGCTTTAGTATGTGAGACTGGAGAAAATTCTTTCATTATTAAAAGAAGCTTTGCTGTAGCCTTCATTCAAAAGTGTTACTGTTGCAAAGTCTTAGGATTTTCATATTGGTGTTACACTTTCTGGAGGAGTCTTAGAGGTTCAGCACTCAGTATGTTGTAGTTAGTTGAACATTAAAACTCTTGTTTAAAAGGAGAACTCTTCCTTTCCTTGAAACACCTCTATTGCATGCTACTCAAAAATAATAATAATAATAAATCAAAGAGCAAATACAGGTAATTCATTTGTATTTTGCAATCATGGGTACTTTATAGCAACAGCATTGTGATTGCATAAGAGTAAATCATGACAGTTGAATGATAATTTCAAGTGTTCCTCATTCAAACATCAGGGCCCCAGCCTGTATTTTTTGTGTACACAGGATTCCTGGTGATTTCAGCAAGAGTTGAAAGCACTGTGGGAGTGAGCAACAGGGTGCCAGATGGCCACATGTGATACTTTTCCAGGTTAAATGTCAAGTATATATTTTCAGTGGGCTTCAAAATGAGAAAAAAAGAAAAATTTAATATCTATAAGTGGTTGTTACTGCAGCTTGAGATACAAGGTCTATGCAGTTGACCCCTTTCAACAACATGAAATCACAAGGAGCATTTTACTTACAATTTATTAAATATCTTCTCTGTATCTGAAAGAAAAAAAAAAGTTATCATTCAAAACGGTATAATTGTTTTATCAGAAATAACTATTTTTTAGAAATTCCAGTGGAGCAGCTGAGACATGGCTGATGGCTGCTACAGTTTTTCATATTTAGATGTAATTGAAAACGAGCTGTGATGGCAAATTACTTATTTAATATTAGCTCAGAACAATTTCTTACAGATCACTGTGAACACACTACTTTAGCTGTACGTTAAACATTAACTGCTGACATCATGCAAAACATGCAAGAAGCAAGGTGTAATAGCAATAGGATTTCTTTCTGTTATGCAAAATACGTGACTATAAGGCTTTTTGTGTTACTGTGTGTAAACCTCTTGAGATTTTTCCACTGATTAATTTACCAAAGCCAGCCTGAAGTAGTATGAGACCTATGTCTTCTCCATACCACAAACTAGCTCGGTATTGCTATTATCAGCATATTGCCTCAGAAGGTTGTACCACAAATATGGATTGTAGACACTAAGTAGAATTAATGACTTATTGCCCAGTTAAATATTAAATAGCAGTTACAAATGACCTGAACTATAGCGAAGGCAGGATTACAATTGTTCCACAATAACTAGCAAATAAACATATCTGTAAACTGAATTTTTATAAAGTCTCCATGTAGACAAGAAGGCATTTGTCAACACATTTGTAGAGCTTAGGGATATGGTTTAGGGGGGACTGTTAGCGTTAGGTCAGAGGTTGGACTCGATGATCTTCCAACCTAGAAATTCTGTGATTCTGTGAACACTTCTGTGTTACACTTCTGTGTTAGCAATGAAAAGCAATAAAAACAAGCTAAGCTAGAACTGCAAGCGAAACAGCTGTGAAAGTGTATTTCCCTGTTAAAATACTAATCTCAGAGTAGGTTAAAAACTCAGATGATTCCTAGATGTTACGCTGCAGTAGCTGATTGGCTATTTCCACATAAAAAGAAATCCCTGCCTACTCTCTCCTTGGGCACCAAAGATGTCAGCAGAGCTAATGCCTGAATCAACAAATCCAGCTGCAGATATCTCTAGCCTCTGCCTACATCCATATTAGTGTTCTTTTAAGTTGAGGGCTTGTGAAAATGGTTTCATGATGACAAAGAGCACAGTGGCAGAAAGGCTTTAGTGCTACTGCAGGCCTGGGGAGGCAGGATTCAGCATGTGACCTGTGCTGTTCTTTGTAACCACTTTGTAACCAAATTAATCATGCTGTGCACAAGACTTGGATTTTGGATATAAATAATTAAAGGTAGTGCTGTTTCTCACTTGATCCTACAACTCTCAGTCTCTGGTGCTAGATATCAAAGGCAGCTGGGTCATTATTCAGACTGTGGAGAAATACTGGAAGAAATCATATACTTCAGTAATATTTTATTGGTCCAGTAGACGGCTCAGTAAGCACACAGATAATGTGAAGCCTGTGAACTGCGTCATACAGCTCAGTGAAGTTAAATGGTTTGCTGAATCAGGGCCATATGGCCTGACAGAGTTTGTTAGAGCTCAATTCCTGTGTTGCACAGCCATCTTCCTTTGTAGTGATGATTTCATTGTTTTAAGAAAGGAAAAAGGACTTCATCTTTCTGCCAGACAACAAGGCCACCTGTAGCTGAGAGAAATACTGGGTTCTCTTTTGTGTTTAAAGTTTGAAGAAACTGTAGCCTTCCTAAGGTTTTTACATCACCAATTACGCAAGTACTTTCTTTGAGGTTTTGCGCTTCTACTGTTGTCACTATCAAATCCTTCTCACTCCCTGATTTCTGAAATCAAGAATGGTGAGGTAATTGCAGGTTATACAATGATATTGTCAAATGAAAAATAAAATATTCAACATCTGTTGCTTTTCCCAACAGGCTGACTTAAACTGCAACATTCAAGATGATACAGGAGCATTTTATGGAGTCACCAGTCAGTATGAGAGCTCAGAAAACATGACAATCACGTGTTCCACCAAAGTCTGCTCTTTTGGAAAGCAAGTAGTAGAAAAAGTAGAGGTGGGTGTTGGGCTGGGCTGGGCTGATTCTCCGGTTCCTTCTGATTTCACTTAAGCTTTCCTCTCTCCTGTCTTTACTTTACCCTTACCTGTCTTTTCCTTCCCTCCTCTAATCCTTCCTAAAGAGTATTTTCCTTCCCAGCAGTGTTTGAGGTTTTTTTTAAATATCATTGTGTGGCCGATGATGCTACAGTAAATAAAATCCTGGTTACCCACTGCTTCAGAGCCCCTCCTCCATTCTGCCTGTGGCAACTTTCAGTGGGGAACCTGCAGCTGACATCAGTGCAGCCTCCTCCATCCCAGCAGAAAAGTGCTAAAGCAAAGCTGCTTTTGCTCCCATTACCAAATGCTTGGCCAGCCATGTAGCCTTGGAACCATGCTACAGTGACAAGCTACCTTTTGTCATCTAGGTTTTTTTCAAACATTTCATGTTAAACAATTCCATGTTAAGACACGGATGGTATGCTATGTTTTTTAACATGCAAGGGCCTTTATTGTTTCTTTTATTTTCTAAGCAGAAAAAACATATGGACTGGCCAGGTAGGTATTTGGTTTACTATACAACAATACTGTAGCTGTTTAACTTGTCTTCTGCGTTCTAAGCCCCACACTCACATCTGTTACATGTAAAATAGTTTTTGTATGCACAGTTCAGCCTACAGCTGCAGGTTGAGCATTTAGTAGATATCTTGGTCACTGTTCATGTCCTCCTTATACTAAATATGGTTCCAGTGCAGAGTGACCATAAAAGGTTTTCCATCATTCCTATTACACCAAGCTTAGGAAAAGCTAAGAAATCCCCAAAGCCACTGAGGAGATCATCTGAGCAGCTGGTATCTAGACAGCTGGAGTCCAAGTATCACAGGCACCTTCCTGCAACCCCTTGTGAACCCCTGCAATATAAATCAGTCTGTTTTCTTCTGCCTGTATTCTTGTATTAATAAATTACATATTAAATCATGCAATAATATTTAGCTATGTTCATATGTATCTATTTATACACAAATATATAAATTTATTTCTGTTCTTCCCTTTGCAGCTGATTGTCCCAAAAGTACTGTCAAATCTTGTCAAGCTTATCGCAAGTTTTCTGCTTAATCCATTTTTAATGGATTTGGACTTTACTTTGTGTAAAGATTACTTTGTGTAATCTTTATCTTTTCAATTTTTAATTCACAGGTTAGAGAATAAGTTGTGGTAAAACTTTTAATAGTGAATGGCCTTTGAATTTTTAGCAAGGCACTGTATAGCTCAGGCAGGGAGTTAGCAGGTAGGAGGAATATGGGTGTTTGTGTGGCTGAGACCCACTTTCTCTTTCTTCTGTCTACACAAAGAAAAAAATAGATACAGCATTAATGCTTTTAGTCTTTTAAAGTATCTTGTTCTAAATACTTTATTTTTTTTTTAAGACTGAATATGCAAGGTTTGAGAATGGCCGATTTGTGTACAGAATAAATCGCTCTCCAATGTGTGAATATATGATCAACTTCATACACAAGCTGAAGCATTTACCAGAGAAATACATGATGAACAGCGTGTTGGAAAATTTTACAATTTTATTGGTATGGACTCACTCTTTTTCATGTCTAAAATACTCTCAGCTTTGTATGGCTTGCTTAACGTGCAATATTTAGAACCAGTTTCCAAATCCCTTAGTCATGTTGCTTACTAAACAAATCATCCCATTGACTTCAGACTAATAGTCTTGGAATCATGCACTATAGTAGCCAAGGATGAGAAGAAAAAGCTGACTGAGAACATGAACAAACGTCTCTGTTACTTCGCAGATATTCAGCTTACTTCTCTTATTTTTAATGCAAGTCTATTTGGTGTTTGTAAAGAGCCTGAGGCAGTAACTTTGAACCATCCCATTCATCTGATGTGTTCTTACTGACGTGCCAGTTACAATACTGCAAATGTCAGTGTGTTAATTAATTAGTTCTTGGACCAGGAAAGCATGAAGTAATGGTGAGGATGCACCCAACAGGTGAGCTAAAGCATGAGGAATGGTCTGCGTAGTAGCCTCGAAGCCACTGTCATCCGGCTACCTGCTTATTGCACTGTGGCATTGCAGTGTCACCTGGCCAAGCACTTAGAGCCATGTGATGCTGCTGCGACCATAGGAATTGGGCAGGACTGAAGGTTGATGGCATGACAAGCAGTCAAGAGGTAGGGCAGTGAGCTCAGAGTCATGCAGTGTGGGGGAGATGAGTGAGGGGTGCACTCAGCTCAGCTGCCTTTTGGCAGACAAACACAGGGGGACAAAGATGCACTGATTTCCCTTTACTGAAGTTAGTGTAGGTTGAGGAACGCTGATCTGATGGCTCATGGGTGGCACCCTGGGTGGGATGAATCTCAGTGCCCCTGTTTTAGGAGCAACTGCCCCACAGCTCTGCCCCAGAGCACACTGTGTGAGCGCAGTCATGGAGGTCAATTTAAATTGCCAGAGAAATAGAGAGAGGGAGGGAGGGAGACAGATAAAGAGAGAGAGAGGACATTTCAAACAGCAACATCTAAACATTGCCTAAATTAAACCAGTCATTCCTTTGTTTGGCTCTGGTGTTTTCAAGTTTTTAATATATTGTCTACCTTTTCCTCCCCCTCATAGGTTGTAACAAACAGGGATACACAAGAAACCCTACTCTGCATGGCTTGTGTATTTGAAGTGTCAAACAGTGAACATGGAGCACAGCATCATATCTACAGGCTTGTAAAGGACTGAGCAGTTATTTATATATACACTTCATTTCACTTCTTTATCAAAACACAGACTGTAAACCTCAACACTAAGTGGCAGTGCCTCTGGCCCAACTTTCACCCACATTTTTCTAAATCCTGTTTTAGTGAAGTCATTTTTAATGTGTTCATATATAATTGTAGCTGTGAAATTCTGGTACAGTTGTAAAAATTATTTCTAAAACTTAAGTGTTCTTCAAATTTCTAAACCACAGTTCTTTGGGAAGACTGTATTTAAGAACCTAATGCCTCTGTCTGTGGAGGCCTATTTTTAATTCTGATAGAAAAATGTATGACAGAGCATTTGCCATGGGGAAAAAATGACAGCATTTGTAAGATTCTTTTTTCCAACAAAAAATACTTGTTTTACAATTCAAGTGAAATTGAAATGATTCTTTAGCTATAACTGTAAATGAGTACACAAAGTTAATAATCTTTATAGAATTATCTTTGTAACTAATTAGGGTGGAAGATATGGACAAATGTAATTCACTAAATTATTTTTTAAAATGAAACATTTTTCTGTTTGAAACCAAATGAAAAAACATAGCCTTAAGAAATGCCTGATAATAAACAGACAGGTCCTAAAATTAGGCAAATTTTGTATTTTTTTCTCAATACTAAAACTAATCTTCTAATCCATTAAACTTTTAAACAGGTATCGCAGAGAAATAAAACATCATCCCTTATCCCTAACATATCTAGTGTATTTTAAAAGAGTATAAAGTTGTATTGTACTAATATGAAAATTTGATTATTTAATGAAAAAGATGGCTCATTTTGCAATAAGTAGGTAAATACTGAAGATTTAGACTTGCATTATATGTAGTCTTGTGTGTGCAGTTATATTTTATATGGACAGGTATGTTTTCTAATAAGTTGATTGGAAATCTTGCAATTCTGAAAAAACAGATGAATGGAAACAACGGACATTGCAACAGCATTGAGTAATTCATAAACTGAAAGCAAAACACTAAAGTAAGAGAAGAATGCATACACATCAGAAAGGATCAACAGCTTTAATATCTATGAGATGCTAGAAAGTCACAACCAACATCAGGCAAAGAAGATTGGAAAGTGGAGATTTTTTTTCTCCTTTTCCTCTTTATCATGGTGCTCTTACACCTCTCCCCAGTTCTCTCTCCAGTTCCTACTGGCAAAGACCTTATATGAAGCAAACATGTACATACCACATGGAGTTTGATGTCCTTTTGCATCTGGATGTGGTAGTGTTCATCCTTCTGATATATCAGGGAAGACTCCAGGAAGTGAAGTGCAGCTGGAGATATTTTAATACTGTAAAGATTCAAAACATAGATGTGGATGTGATTATCCAAGGTACGCACATGTGAGATAAGTATTCTCATTCTTTCTGGCTAAGCCAGAGTGTTGTTCAATTTCTTTTCTTCTGCTGCACACCCAGCACTGCCCTTCAGTTGCCCAGGCAGCAGTTGTTTCAGCAGGTGCTGGTCCAACAGTGGGTTCTCATGAAAAACATTTGTCAGAAAGGCCCAGGACCGCCTGGCCAATCTTAAAGATCAGTCATGAAGTATCAGCAAAGGGTGTTCTTGGGAAGGTACTTTGCAGCTCTGAATCAAAGAAGTTAACATTTAACAGCTTCCTCCTCACTGCCATTTAATGATATGTGCCCATGCACAATTTAACTCTAGAATTTATTCCCAGGCACAATTTAACTCTAGAATTTATTCCCAGGCAACAGTGCTCTAGTCTTCAAAAAAACACTTAATTTTGTTTTCTTTTACATTTGTTTAGTGCCCTCTGTTAGAATTGCCCATGATTGAATTGTCTAGACTAGAATATAGCCTAGACATGATAGCAGGTTGCTGTACACCTGCGGCGGACCATATTCACATTTAACACTGCTGAGGACTCACATTAGAGGAAGGCAAACATCTATGAGGGGAAGAGAGACTGATTAAAGTCCTTAGCTGGCTGCTGATCTAACGCTAGTAGGTGGATGATTGTTGTGATGTCTAGTTGTTATCTGCTTGTGGATATTAGGGCTGATGATCTTTCAGTTTATAGTCTGTGAACTGAACAGAGAAATATGTCCATGGTAAGGTCTCTTTTAACACTCATTTTTACACTAACAATCACATCAGGAAAAGCACTGCATTGTAACAGCCTAACGGTAGCCCTTTATTCTAAGCACTTGGTGTTACAAGTCAAAAACTACTTTTTTGTTTTATTTTGTTCTGAAGTTTGTCTTTTGTTTAGGGTTTGAATTGTGGTTTTGGTGATTTTTTTTTTTTAATAACAAGCAAACTCTTTGAGGCGTATAAAGTGTGTAAGTGAATTTGCAAAACCAGGTACAATTTTTTTTTTTTAACAGAATCTGGCACACTACATATGTCATAACTATAGGGTATAAAAATCACAATGTTTATTGGTGTTCACTTATGTAATAGTAGGGAAACTATTTCCATTGTCTTTTCTTTACACTTCTGTAAATGATCCATACCCTGTATATGTTAATTCTTAAAAGCCTTAATCTTTCAACTGTTCAGTGTGGGGGTGTGTAGTCCAACAGGCTGCCTGTAAACTGTGAGCTCTTTTGTAAGCTGGAAGTACTTATCTTTTTGTAGGAACCTTTTAATTGAGAGCCGCCAAAGCATTACAATATGCAGTGCCTTAGCATTATAGTAGAAGTACCTTTAGCCTCTTAACACAAATTTCATATATTGTTTTATCAATTGGTTCCATTTTTTTAAATATCTATATTTTTTCCCACAGAAAAGCTCTTTGACTGCTTGGTCTAAATGAACCTTCAATACAAGTCAATCCCATTGCTACGCAGTTAAGTGTCTATACCAAAAGGAGATTCATACAGATTCATAGTTCTCCATGAAAAGTGAATTGTACTAATAATGCTGCCTTTCTAAATTTAATGACCAAATAATTAATTGTGACTCTTCTGCACTCTAGCATGAAAGTGCCTTTGGTTTGAAATTCCAGCTTAGAAAAGTGCTGCCATAATAATGACAATTTGTAGAGAGACCAAAAATATTTAGTTATCACCGTAATGCCTTTGGTTTATTGGAATAAGTTGAAACTACAGGCCTCCATTCACAAAAGAGCACCATTTATAGCAATGTAATTTTGCTAATGATCAACCTGCTGGAGAATAACGTACTGTTTGCCATTTCTGACAGCATAGCAAACCAGCAACTGATTTGCCTATGATATAAAAATGATTCACATTTATATTCTCTTCATCCAGTCGTGTATCTATCTGCGTAATGAGATCCATACACTGCAGAATTTCAGACAGTGGACAAATGAGACTATTGTTCTCCTCTAATAATACTTCATTATCTGTGAAGATTTTTTAAGACAGAAGATTTTGTTTACAAAATTGTGCATACTGAAGGTCAGATGCATAAAATGAGATGAAAATGGAAAACAGACAATAGCTAGGGTAAATGCAATTGTGTGTTTTTAAACACTGAATTAAGTGTGGGCATTGTGGATGAAGGTGCTGTTAGAGAAACTCTGGCCAGCACTGTTCAAAACACAAGGTTGTTTTGTTTTGTTTTTGTCCCACATGATGTCATGCTAGGAAAAATGTAGCTCCTCCTAAAAATATATGTTTGTATTTGTTACCTTCTGTGAACGGGGGCCATACTGTATACACTACAACTAAAATCAATGGGAAGAGGAGCAAGATTTTAAGAAAAAAAAACACATGTTAGAACAAATATCAGCAAAACCAAAAGCTGTCAGAGGGATTATATAGTTGTGAATACAATTTTAACTTGATTTTTAAAGTATTTGATGAAAACTAAGATTAACTTTTTATATATAGAAATATTGTGACACTGTGTGGTAAATATTGTGATAATTCAATTTCCCTGTCTCTAAAATATTATTTTTCTTATTCCTTCAAGGTCTAAATCTCACTTACCTCTGTAAGACAAGTAATCCTGTTGAATTCACTGAGACTGAGATAGGGCAAAGTCAATTTCGCCCCACAAGTAAAGTATATATTTTCAGTTTTTACCAAACATTTCAGCTGTACTAGTGCATATTTGTGGTAAAGTACACCCCTGTCTCATTAAAACAAGCATAATGGTACCATTTGGGGCTGTTGAAAATTGCTACAAACAAATGTAGTTGTACTTACTTGAATTCCAAAATTATTTTATGTAGGTACTGCACCACTATTTTGAAGGAATTGCAGATATAATGCCTGTTTCTCGCTTTCTCTTTCTACTGCAGCTACAGCTCACTAAGTTTGGCAGTAGCTTCTTCTGTTAAAACCTCCACAACATAGGCTATTTTAAATAATGAAGGGTGTACATTACTGTTGAATGTAAGTAACTGGCCAGTTCAAGGCAGATACAACATTTGACATACTCATCCATACCTATTTATTTTTCCACTGCAACTCCTAGGGCATACTAGCTTCTGAAGTAGTTCCCCTTACAGTTTTCCTGGATATACTGATACTGATAAATGTTTTGTCTACTCTGTACTTGACCCATACTGATTCAGATACCCAGTTAAACAGCAGATGTGACAATAGAGTCCAGTTTTGTACTTTCTCAGGATGATCTCATTTCCCTATCTTATAACAAGATGCTTAGCCCCCTTTAAAAAAAAAAAAAAAAAAAAAAAAAAAGGCTGGATAATTTAAAGTACAAGAAACATGTTGGAGATCTTCATCTTTTAACTTTTTGGGTCATTCTTGCTGAGATCATGTAATTAGTTTTAGTGTGTAAATTAAATCTTAAATGCACTCAGTTGACAAAAAGGAGACAGATCCCTGTTACCTCCTTACAGACTATATGTTTTTGTTTTGTTTTATGGGCCTCTTTGGTTCAGGCTCATGACTGCAGACAAAAAATACAATATGTGCCTGAAAAAGAAAGACAAAAGAATTTTATAACATTGAAAACCTGAATAGCCTTTAATTCTTCAGTACATTTTATGTAAAACAGGTTGGGGTTTTGTTTTGTTTTGTTTTGTTTTGCCATGTGCATTTGTTCACATTTGTAAATGACTTAATGGAATTCTCACTTTATGTTTATTTGTGTAATGTGTATAAAATGGGTTTGTGACTTAAGCATATTCATATATGGTCAGTGGTTACTTTAATATTGTACTGCTGCTGGTAACTTTTGATGTAGAACTTGCCTTTTGATGATAAAGTACCTCTAGGTTAGACAGGGAGGGAAGGCTCTTTGAAAAAAGTGAATGTTCTCCAATGTTTTCTTAACATATTTGCAGAAGCTTTCAAAAGGAGTTTCAGTCAAACCTCTTGGCAGTACAGTATTCTTGTATTTGTTATTGTCTGTGTGTAGGTACTGGTACCTTTTTTGTTTCAAATGTTTTAAGTGTTGGCTTTAAAGTGAATTTATCTTTAGTATGATAGTAATATGAAAATTATAGGTTTTGTGTGCAGAGAATTTTTTTATAAAGTGCTTTGTAAAAAAAAAAAATGTATTCTAGCTTTCGCGGTACATATGTGTGATAACTTTAATATCCATGACAGTTAAGTGCAATTATTTCATCACTCTAAAAATGCTATTTTTGTGTCGGTTACTGCAGGTGTTTTCATGTCTTTGCAAAGTGACACATTTTGATGCCTTCTTGATAAAGTGGTAGAATTTTTGTAGCTTTCTAGAAACTTTGTATTCATACAGTATCGATTGAAAATAAAGAAAATGAAAGTGTTTTGTGCATTTATCTTAATCTCCTACATTGATCTCTTTTTAATGTTGGGTGCAACTTTCAAAAGCATTTGCCAAAGTAGCACAAGGCCAGATTTGCAGAAATACCTATGTATTTACCTAAAACGGCCAATGACATCTAGCAGGATTCACAAAAACTTGTAGAGATGGCACCTGTGGCTGGCACATCTGGAAGCTGTGTTCAGCAATGAATCTGTATGTGTTCTAGCATTACATCAACAAAACCTCTATCTTGTATGTCTTCCTAAAGAAATGGTGGTGTGTTGTGTTTTTTTTTTTAAGCATCATTTAAACCATACTGTTTAAATGGGAAAAGCCACCCATCCCCCCTAGAAGCAGGAATGAGCTATTTAAAATCATACATAATGAAAAGCATCAGATACATCACTAATGTGACAACTAGAGCTTACTGAGGAACACAGTAGTTAACTCGGGTTGAGGTGTTTCTTCCAGAAGGACACTTGAGCTTTGTGAGAGTTGAGGTCCTAAAAATGCTGTTCCACTTTTCAAGAGACTGATTTCTTGTTTTTCTTATTACAAACACTTCCCCCTGCAACTAGCAGCTGTTACCTCGTATCATGAGAGGATGAAACAGGCTTAACTTGCCGACTGCATTTATGAAGTGAAACCACTCACCTAAGAAAAAAAAAGGAAAGGAAAAAAAGAGAGCAAAGGGGATATCCTGTATCAATTGGAGTCAATGGGAACATGACCAGGACTTGGCAGAGAAAAAAGAACAAACGTATATCTGGCTCATCTTCTGCTTCAAAAGGAGAGCAGTGGCTTTTGAATAAATGACATGTCCCCTCCCACACACTCCAATTCTCCTTTTGGGTGGCAGATGTTCCACTACCATTTTTAAAATGCCACCAGAGCACCCCCTCCATGTGTGAGATGAATGGGCTGAGAACAACACAGACATTTTGGCCCTGTTTTCTCTTTGTTCCTCATTAAGTATATGGCTTCAGCACTTTGAAGTGGGTTAGCCGTTTCAGAAGCAACCTGTTTCTTAATTAAGGTTCTGCATCTTTATTAATTTAGGTTAAAAACCATAAACCTTCTACCTTTGGGAAAAATGCCATGCATTTTTCTTCAGGTTGGCAGTCCCAGTGTAACATCACACCATTCGTGCATTAACCAGCTGTCTTCAGCAGACACAACAGCCTCTGCCTACCTAAGCACAGTCTGGTTTACATTATTACTGCATCACAGTCACAGGATGAAGAAGGCAGACCAATTACTCCATGCTGTTTTACAAAGTGTGGCATGAAGAGCTATAGGTGGTCTACAGACTTTTCTTCTGTGGATTTTTTTTTTTTTAAGATGCAGCCTATTTGTCAGTACAAATACCGAACGCATTTAATGCTCATAAAAACAGGAGTAAGAGGACAGTTCAGAGCTCAGCAGTGTGTTAGTGGATGTCTATAGATCCCACATACTGCTGTAGCTATTTATCCCAACCCTGAGCTTTCACAGCCTTACTATTGTTGTCTGGGATACTTATAGCAGAAACAGCTGAACAATCTGTCGCACCAAACAGTAGCAGCTTAGCAGTGTTCGTAAATGATTACCTACCTTGTAAAGAGGTGACACTCAATTGGTTAATGGTTATAAGCTGTTATATGATTGCTGTTGTTTTGTGAGAGCTAGAGCTGTGCTGGAGACACTCAAGACTTGGTGAAGGTGGGAAGGGCAGGAGGGAGCAGATAGAGAATGTACTATGAGAAGATTGAAAATGAAAACTAGAAACCTAGAGTGCAAGTGAAAAAAAATGAACAGAATATTACTTTCCAAAGAAAATTAAAATCTGAGCAAAGGAGGCAAGGGAGAAAATACTAAGAAAGGACGAAAAGGATACTTTCAAGGCCAACAACAATAAAAGTTCCATCAGAAGAAAGGGGGAGATCTAAAACTAAGAAAAAGGCTACAACAAACAAACATTCACTTTCTAGGTCAGTGAATAGAATTGATTTTTTTGCTCCTATATTGTTTCTTATTTGTACTTCCCATTATTGGGACATAATTGGGACACTTCAAGGATTCTCTTTAAGCTTAATGGGAAAGGAAGGGCTGTTGAAGGCCTCTCTTTATACTGGAGGTGCTGCATGCCTCACTGGGCCATAACAGAAAGACAGCCCAAAAATCTCATCAGCAAAGCACCGTATAGCCTCCCTGATAGATGAAGAGTTGTCAGCTTGGTTTCAGTTGGAAAACAGTGAGAGAGCAATATCCAGAACATTATCCGAAACAGTCAGCTGAGCAAAGACACTTGAGCACAAGTAACTGATCTCAATTCATCCACCTGTGGTGATCTTTCAAATCACCTTCCTTCCGCAAATGCATGCTTGGGAGGAGATGGAGTGGGCTGGGAGGTATGCACATGCACATGCATGTGCACATGATGCACAGAGAACATTATTTGTTTAGGTTGATGAATTTAAGAAAATGTTGCTTTCTGTGCCCCTCACCCTGTCCGAGAGGTAAGAGCATAAAAAAGCAGCCTCGATGTTGTGAAATTGGAGCAGAAAGTCAAACAAAGAGAGTTTTCAGAGGTCTGCTTCCAAATGTCTTTGTCAACTATTACAGATACCCACACACAGGTAATAGTTTTGGAGCCTTAGGCATTACAGCTTTTCCCCTTCTCTACCGCTGGTAAAGTCAATGTGCAAGTTAAGATAATGGCTGGGACCATCAGAGCAAATGGTGCAGGAGCCATGATAAATGTCCCTTGTCATTCTTCTCACACAGTTCAAAGAGCAGATTAGTCTACTACTTGTGCATACCTTGCCATGTACCTTAATGCTTTGCTTTCTGGACTGCCAGCAAAGGCAGACTATGGCAGTGGCTTTCAGAGACTTGCTGTTTGAATGGAGTGCTGAGCTGTATGTGCAGCTGACTTTGCCAGTATGTTGACAAACTACAAACTGTTTCTTTTCCTGCCCTAAGTCTAAGTTTATTAGGCATATTAAAAGATCCTTAAGATCCTTCTCTCTCTTTTTTTTTTGTCTTTTTTTTTTTTCTTTTTTTTTTTTTTTATTGGCAGAGGCTAAAGAAAAATTTTCCAGACTTTTAAAAATTCCTTTCTGCTAAGATCACATTTTAAGAGATTTTTTTTTTCCTAAGGTACTTGTCTTTTCTTATTGTCTCACCTGTGATGTTGAACTTCAGATCAAATATTACACTTCGCAAAATGTGCAAGAACATTATTCAGACTTGTAGCCATTCCTTTCATTACACTATGAGAACACATCTTTTCTGATGCAACTCTACATCAACTGTGGGGTGGGGATACCTGTGCCTCCATCATGTTTGGCCTTTCCTTTACTTTTAAATTGAACTCACGTATGGAAAATTCAGGCAATGAATTTTATTCAGACAAGAATCAACATGTTGCACATTACATGTATTCCATAGCACAGAGAATATGATGACAATTGTTAAATGTTTATAGTAGTTTTACTATCACTATATGATATTTCTAACAGGTTTTAATATAAGCGTTATCATCATAACACCACGATGGGTGGAAACTCAGCAGTGCCGTTCACCCCCCCCAGTTTCCAGCAATAAGGTGGCAGCCACAACACTCATGGCAGCAGAGCTGCTGTTCCCCTATCTCTGCCAACAATCTTCTGCTTTTTGAGAGGTGGTGGTGAGCAACACCCAGGAGCTGCCCCGAGACTCTCGCGACAGGCTCTGGATAAGTGCAGGGGGGCTAATAGCCAGGGCGCAGTTACAAGCACGCTCCCAGCCTTCGGGAGGGGAGCTGCCTGTTGCAGCACAGGATGACAGGTCAACTTCCATGCCTACTGTCACCTCGTCTCCCAGTTGGCCAAAGGACAGGATGACGTGTACTCAGCAAACAAACATGTGAAGGGAGGGGCTTGAGATCCAAGAGACTTCATTTTTACAGATTTTTTCTCCGACTGCCCCATTCTCTGAAAGGCCACAAGAGATCATGAAAACAGGATCACCGATTCTTCTTCACGCTGAGTGAGGCAGGACTTGAAGAGCACACATATACAGCTATGGTATTGGCTTATCATTTTTTCCATGCAAAACAAATGTCTTCCCATTAAGAATATCAATGCTGGAAGTGGTTTAAAGATAATGGCCACTCCAAGAGAACAAGTCTAAGGACTTGAGAGTAACAGACAGGAGACAAACAGGGCAGGCAAAGGTGGGAAAGCTCTGATTTCTGAGCCTGGGAGAAGGGGGGAAGAGAATTCTTGATGCCTACAGACTGCTGCACCTGGGGATAGGTACAGGCACGGTGAAGAAAGTTAGTTTGAAGATACTTGAATACTAACGGAAAAGAAGGCATGGGGATTAGCAATCATTTGAAGATGAAGATGATGAAGCAGAAGATAGGTTAAAGGCTGTTTCAGAGAAGTGTAGAGTCTTTTTCCATTATCTTTGGTCAGACATGTAAAAAGACACAGACAAAAGTCAGCACTCAACTGGAGGCAGCTGGAAAAGTATCAAAGAAAGAGAAATGAACCCAGAGAATCAGCCCGAGGAAAGCATACATGATGCTCATTAACACAGCCAATAAACTGGTAGGGAGCTGCTGAAGGGTGTAAGGAGACAGAACCATCAAACAGTCCCTGAAATACTGAAAAAAAACAGTT
This sequence comes from Anas acuta, assembly GCF_963932015.1. Lineage (NCBI taxonomy): Eukaryota > Metazoa > Chordata > Aves > Anseriformes > Anatidae > Anas > Anas acuta. Next base: position 65,210,687 of record NC_088983.1, read on the forward strand.
GCAGAGGTGGCTAGAAAGCTGGGAGTGACCACTGCCAATGCCAGAAGTTACTGTTTTCTTGGGTGTGCCTGTGAAACACATGGGAAAACTGTGGATGCAGCAGTAGATAGATTTACAGACAAGACAGATATGGGAAGAAGTGGAGAGTTCAAGATCAGGGCTGCCCACAGCTTCACTGTGAGGGAGGTAGATGGGAGGTCAGGAGAGCAAGGAGATAAAGGCCCTGAAGATAAGAGCTACGCAATACAGACCTGTGAAGCCATCTGTCAGCTCAAGCAACCAGCTCTTCCTTACCAGGAGAGTGTGTGGTGATAGCAGGCATTGTGGTGTGGGTAGTGGGTGGGGGACCTGGGAAGTAGGGAGACTCAGCCCTACAAACACGCTCATGGCTTGACAAACGTCCTCTGATGCTTGTTTTTGGCCGCCTGTTGACAGGACAGACAAGTGGTAATGCATAAGAAGCGGTCATGATTACAAAGGAGATATATCGGCATTGATACCTGTGCAACATAATTTAGAAATTCGTGTGGTGTGGATGGATTGTTAACCTCGTGGTCCCCAAATGACAAGCACATAATTACCCCTTGTAATGGGGCTGAGAGGAGGGAAGAGGGGAGTGTCAGTTTCTCTAACAACCAGAACAAGGCAAAATCTGTATATTTAAGCTTCCTGTTGAAAGGTTAAGCAAGAAGACTCTGTTCAGCTGTTAGCAAATCAGCTGAAGACAAGCTGGGACTCTGGGCTGCTGAGCTCTACTGAACACTAGGAAATAGCCTCAGTGCTGAGTGTGCACAGCCCCACAGTTCAGTCCCACATTGTATAGGAAATGCCTACAGACATAGAGAGGCCACGGTAGGAGGAAAAACAGCAGAAACTTCTTTGCCAGAAAATGAACAACAACAACAAATTGAAATTGTGACCAAAATACAACCCAAAATGTTTCCAGAAGAAACACATTATTACTCCACTTTATTTCAAGAGTATCAATCCCTGCAATAACTGGATTTAAACCTCCATGTGATAAAGAAGTTGGCCTTTGTGCTTATATGAAGGATAATTTTGTGATCTGAACATCTGACAAAGTCCCTCAACCAGAAGCCAAGGAGGCTCACACATTCCAAATTTGCAGCTCAGACCCTCCACTAAAGCAGATCAAATCTTTGGGGATGCACAAAAGAAAAATACATCCCTAAGACAATAGCTAGATCTATATTCTGGTGCCAGTTGCTACAGCCTAATGCAGAGCGTGGGGTGACCATGAGTCTCACCAGGCTTTCCTGCAGTCATGAAATGACTGCAGCATGTCCCAATCTATTTACCTGCAAGTACTAGGTATAATCCATTTAGATAAGCCCATTACCACGGTACGTGACCTTTGGACTTTGGCTTGAGGCTTCTACTTTCCCTTCTGGAGAGAGCACATCATATTTCACTGTCTATTTTATTTCTTTCTCCCTTATTATAGTTGTGCTCAGTACCCTACCCAGATCGATTTTCCTGGAGGCATAAACAAGCAGATAGAATCTAGAGGATGTTTAAATAAAGGGAATCATTTTAAATGGTCTTTGAATTAATAAATATATATAAAGATAAATAAGAAACATAAAGATATATAGGACATATAGGTAATACAAACAAATCATGATGCATCTGTCCAGTGTGCTCTGTTTATGTGTGCACTCAGTGCTAGGATATCCTCAAAAGCAATAGGTCTCTGTTCTTCATCTTTCTGGGTGCACTTGTGATCCCAGCTGGGATGCAGGAAATTTTCCACCATCTCAAGTGAAGGATGGGTTGCTAGATAATACATTGTGCCTATTAGGAAGAGTTTATCCTAAAAGAATACCTAAAAGGCACAGTCTACCTCCTTGACTTACTGAATCTAAATTGACAGCATATACACTTCCACTGTAGCCCCTCCTAATTAGCACTAAAGAAAATAACTACCAATTTAAAGGTGTTGGTGACTTGCAGGCAGAATGGGTCACTTGTTTTTTAATGCTAACTTCTCACCTATCTTCTCCCCTCCCATATTCCTGCCAGCCACTGACCTTCCTTTGATTTGCTATAGATTTTGAAGGCTGTCTCCCTTTTATTTTCTGGACCTGTGTTCAGAAAGACCAGCTACAGTATTCTTTGTAAATAATTATGAATAGCAACTGCTTCTGAAACTCCTATGGAGATGGGCCAAACCCTTCCTGCCTAATTAACTCAAGACTGAGTGGGACCCTCAGCACAGGGTGAGCTGGTTTGGTGAGATATTTGATTTTATCTTTTATCGCAGTCTTCTCTAGCACGCTGTCTGATACTTGTTCATCCTCCTCCCTTTTCTCACTATGGTTTGGTTTAGAAATACAGTTTGATACTACAGAATAGCTCATATGAATCACTTTAATCTATGTATTTTTAGGGAACTACTAATGTACAAGCAACTGTAATACACTGACTTTCCCATTCCCTTCCAAAGACAGGAATACAACTGTGCTGTGGTACATTGGCATCAGATGCTTTAAAAGCTGAGTGGGGCATCTCAACTGAATTACACAGCTCAAGGGAAACTGAGACTACTAAGCATATAGAAATCATCTGACTCTCCACGGAAAAGTTATTACTCAAAAAGTGTTTGTGCTTACTGAATAATCTGATCTCAGGCAACTGCAAAATGGTTTTCCTTCTCTCTTTGAATTGAATTTCAATATGTCCTTGCATGAAGAACATAATGAAATACAAGCCTACGGCAAGTGCTGTTTAAAGCACTGTCCTTTATTCCTAGAGACATTTCCAGGAGATGCAAAGCTGCAGAATAAAACACAGACTCCCTCTTCTGTGTCACTTTTCACCCAGGGTATGACACTTGAATAAACAGTATTTAGCGCAAACACAGCGCAGAGTCTGTCTGTCTCTGAGCCACACAGGAGAGAGTCGTGCCTCACTGGAAGGGAGACATGACCGGGCCTGTAACCTGAAGGCAGCACACAGCATTTCAGGAGGAGTGCAACACACAAATCCAAAGGCCAATTCCTTCACCTGCCAAAGATGTGTCTTTAAACAGGCAACAATCAACACCAAAGAGACAGATCCTGCTGTTGGTGTCAATGCTGTAGAATAATGCTGCCATATAACTGTCCAAGTTATACTGCAGTAGCTGACAGCAGGATTTGTCCTTCTCTCTGTTCAAAAATCCCATCCTGGGCAAAGTGGGACCTTTAAAGGAGATGACCAGGCATGCTGCTCATTCATGAGTGCCTGGAAGCTCACTCTGTCTGTTTCATGTGTGCCTGAACCCAGTCTTACAATCAAAACATAAAATGGTATTTTTGTCTCTCTGAAGTGTCATCCAGGAAGGACCCCTTGGGCTACACATCTTCCCAACAAATGCTTGCTTAGATACAGAAAGCTTTCTGGGTCCAGTGGTAGCACCACCAAGGGCAGCATGGCAGCAGCATGGAACAGCTTGCGTAAGGGGCCAGACTCTCATTAGAGTCTCTTAGTCAGGGCTGCAAGACCGCTGCCGCTCCACCCTGAGGCCCAAGGAGGCATCACTATTTCTTCAGCCCTGCCTTTACTGAATACCTCAGCTAATAGCATCAGACAAAGTAGTGATTTTCTGATGTTTGGCCAAGCTGTTAACATTTTCATTGTAGCACATTTTAACAAGTACAGACAGGTATGGGCATTAGTCATATTTCTAGAGGCAGTTCTCTTCTTTTTCTCTCTCTCTTTTTTCTTTTCCATCTTATCAATTTTTACTGGGCTCCAAAGCCCTCAGTAGAAACAGATGTGTGAGTGTTATAAAATTATATTGCTAAATCAGGGCTGTTTTCCAGCTTTATACAAGTTGTATGTCAAAAGACACTACAGGCAGGAGGGCCAACTGTTCTGCATTGAGAAAAGATACAGTAAGAAATTGCAGGCTAAGAATCAAGCACCTACTCTTAGGGCATGCCTGAATTAAAACTGCCCTCCCAGCCCTAATTTAATTTCTTCATATACGGACCTTATTCTGTGGTGTACAATATCCAAATTGATGTTAGTGGGTTTGGTGGGACATCTGACTCAGCAGGCACTGCATGCGCAAGCTTTTCAATACTTTGTCACATCTTCACTCATCAACACATGTTTTCTAGCATCATTAAATGTAGCCAGGAGGTGACCTTTATGGTATTGGAATACTTCAGAAGCATGTTTTTATTTTCCTGGGGCTACTCTGAGCAGAAGCTTGGCATACAGTCCTCAGCAATGCTGCGCCATTAAAAGTTTGTTTCAGTAAGGTTGAAAGTGCTCAAGCCTTATGTGTCCCCTAGACTTGAACGAAAAGGTGGTATATGAAAAGTTTCTGAATAAACTCTTGCAGTGAGATGAGTTTCTTAGCAAAGTACTGGGCCACTACCCTACCTTGCTTATAGCAGCTGTTTGTGTGAGAAGTTATTCACATAATGTAAAAAAGAATCTAGTTTCTTCCATTTGTGCACGTCAGCTTGACTCACAGTTGTTATTCATGAAATAAACACAAGTAAAAATCACTCAGGAATGGGAATAGTTAATTATAGACAATAGAGCCATGAAGCTTCTCACCAGTGCCAGTCAGTCCTGTTATTGCTTCCAGCTGAGTAGCCCAGGCCACAGGACAGGGGCCGCGTGCTCCAAGACAGCAGCTGAGCAGAGCGCGTCCCTGCCCGCAGCCCGCCTGCTCCTTTGTGGCCCAACAGGCTGCAGCAGCCGTGACTGAAGGGCTTGCACTCGGCGGAGCAACAGATTGCAAAGCATCCGGCAATACCAGGGCCACATGTATGTGGCAAAATATACTGCAATACGAAGAGGCGAGCTGCCTGCTGCACTACGGCAAAGCAGATTGCATAGCATTAGCACTGGTGACAACAGGGCACTCATTGTGTGGGACAACAAGTCGCAGGGAATGTGCAAAAGCAATTGGTTGGGCTCATTTAACATATGTGCAGCAGAGTGACATATGGCAATTGGTGACTTTCCTGCCACAGATGCTGAAAGGCTTTGTTTCACTCCAGTGTGGTGCAGATCCAGCACATCGTTTCCCCCTTCAGCGGGGGACAGTGCGAGTGCCAGCAGCGCTCGTCTGCACTTTCAGGCACTGCAGATTCCTAGTGCTGTGAGTGCTTCTCGCTGCGCTGTGTGGGCTTTCTGTTTCCAAAACACTAGCCACCAGCTGAAGCCTGGGTACACTGAGAAATACAGCTAGTTTAAACACATGGCTGAGTGAACTCCCTCTTCAGCTCCTTTGCCCCTTCTCATTTGGGTTTTTATACAATTTTATAGTACCATGGCCTGAAACAAACTACTTCTAAACATGTTTACTTTTTCTTTAGAACCTTTGTTTCCAATAGTTTCTCTCTCTTTTAACAATACAAACAGATAACTGGATTATTATAGTGACCAATAGATTATTTCTTCAACTCCAGTAAGCAAATATCTAAATGGAAGTGAAAATTGACGATGCAAAATGATGGCTTCCTGGCAATGGGACAGAAACAAATGGAAAGGGGTTCTATCAGCTTGCTCATGCTGGAAAAACATGGAGGAAGATTGAGATCCTGGTATGTTTTGTAGCTACATTCACCTGCATAGAGCCATGAGACGACAGAAAACTCATGGGCCAGTAACAGCATCCCTCAACTCTCATCCATGACTCTGGGGTCAAAATCTTATTCCCTATTTCTGTCATTATCGATCTTTGCTCACTTGTTTCCGTGGTGAAGAAGAATCCAAATCTACATAGATTTAAAACACTTTGTTTACAGGCACACAGGGGGCCAAACAATCAAAGCCAGAGGATAATTAAGTGCCCTCTCCTGCAATGGGATGGAAGTTGATACAAGTTCTGTCTTCTCCAGATTTCTGCTTGGCCAGACTGTGAGATTGTAGAGCCAGGCTAAGACATGGTGTTGGCAGCTGCTGCCGTGTCCCACAAGTCAGCAGCTTGAGACTGCCCAGCTGAGAGCAGTTTTCTTTGTTTTATGCTCCTTTTGTTTTCTAAGAGCTACTGAAGGAAATGTGTTGCTTCAAACTGGGGCCATGGAGTAGCCATAGCATAAGTTAAGGGGCTAACATGAGTTGCTACTGACAAGCTGTGTGGGAGCAAGAGGAAAAATGACAGCTGTAAGTGCTGAGACTGCTTTGAGTACAACTAGCTTTACAGCTACAAATCTCTGCTGCATTCAGGTTGCACAGAGATCACCAGAGGGTTGAACTATGCTGGCTCCAGAATCCTCAAAGTAATTTGTCACTGTGGTGAGTTTCCATGAGTTTCTGTATTTTCATGCAGAAATATGAACACATGTGCAGTAAGTCTGATTAGTTCTGACTGCATCATATTTACTCTGCAAACACCAACCATCTATGCAGCAACTGTCTGATACATCCAGGCTGCATCAGACCTACTGGACCTGTGCTGTGGCGTTGATGCACACATTTACAGAGTTCAGACCATACCTCTGGCTGACTGCCTCATCACTCAAAACCACTGTTTCACATACTCTGTTGTGACAAAATCCTAGAAACACAGCTTCAGCCCTCAAATTTGGCCTGGAAAATTGTAGAAGTGGGGAACAACACAAGGTGCATTTGGGAAAACTGAATTTGCAGTAGTCCTGTCTCTGTGTCATTGAGAGCCTGATCAGATCACATCAACTGACGGGAAAAGGGCATACAGCAGAAGAGTTTTGCCTTGAGACTAGCTCCCTCTGCAGCCTGATTTTCATCACCCAGAACATGGGAACACTGTACATCTTTTTTAGGATAGGATAGGATAGGATAGGACAGGACAGGACAGGACAGGACAGAATAGAAGAGTTCTGTTGGAAGGGCCCTTCAAAGATCACTAAGTCCAACTGCCTGACCACCTCAGGGCTAAATGTAAGTTCAAGCACATTAATGAGGGTATTATCCAAGTGCCTCCTAAACAGTAGCAGGCCTGGGGCATCAACCTAGGATGCCTGTTCCTGTGTTTGACCACCTTCACGGTAAAGCCATTGTTCCTCATGCCCAGTCTTGCTCCAGACTGAAAAGCAGTCCATCTTTTGATTTAAAACGCCTCTGGAAGGAAGATGACATCAAAAGCTGGTTACAAGGACGCAACTTATGAATTTCCCGGAATAACCGAGCGCAGAAGCTGGCCCCAACACCCGGACCATGCAAACGCCCTGCAGCGTTTCCCACCCCTTGCCTCCGGCGGGCCACTGCGCGGCGGCAGAGGCGGAGCGGAGCAGCTCGGCCCTGCTTTCCGCAGCCCCGCAGCGACACCCAGCGGGCCCGGCCTCGGGGCTACTCTCCGGGGCGCGCTCCCTACGCGGCGCGTCCGAGGGCTGGTGGCCGCCGGCGGGCCCCGGCGCTGCGCTGGGGCTGCCAGCTCAAAGCCTTTGACCTGCGGTGGGATCGCACTGGTGGGCAGGTGTTGTGGTTTAACAAGCCGGCAGCTAAGCACCACACAGCCGTTCGCTCACCCTCCCCCCTCCCTCTCTGGGATTGGGGGAGAGAAGCGGGAAAGTGAAATCTGTGAGTTGAGATAAAGACAGTTTGTTAAGACAGGAAAGTAATAACAACAACAATAATAACAATAATGATGATAATAGTACTACTACTACTAATGTGTATGAAACAAGTGATGCACAATGCAATTGCTCGCCACCCGCTGACTGATGCCCAGCCTAACCCCAAGCAGCTGGCCAGCCCCACCCCAGCCAGCCACCCCTATATATTGTTCAGCATGACCCCAGATGGGATGGAATACCCCTTTGGCCAGTTTGGGTCAGCTGTGCTGGGTCTGTCCCCTCCCGGCTCCTGCTGCACCCCCAGCCTGCCTGCTGGCAGGACAGAGCAAGAAGCTGAAACGTCCTTGGCTTGGTGTAAGCACTGCTCTGCAACAATTAAAACATCAGCGTGTTATCAGCACTCTTCTCATCCTAACCCAAAACATAACACCCTAGCTACTAGGAGAAAAATTAACTCTATCCTAGCTGAAACCAGGACAGCAGGGCGAGTGCGGAGCAGAAATGAAGCCAAGGAAATTCCACAATTTATACCACATAGGAGATCAGATTAGATTATCACAGTGCATCCTTCAGGGCTGACAACTGTGAATCTGATGGTGAATCAGTAGCTCCTCTACCTCTCCACCCTGGATGGCTCAAAGACCTGCTTCTGAGTGCTCGCTATCTTTATTATGCAAGACACTGTACCCACTGGCCACCTTGCTCTGTTCCCATCTGCCTGGTACCCGATACAAATCACAGGGCTGCAAGAGAGAGCTAACAAACTCTCCAGCAGTGTGCTCATGCTTCATCAGCCAGGTCAACAGGTAGGAGGCATCTCCCTGTACCAGGGCTTTTCTCCCCAAAAGCCACCACATCCAGATGCATCGTCTGCATTGAACACAACCCATCGCCAATATGTGATTGGGTTAGTGCAAGCGATTTGCCAAGCCAGTGAGCAAAAAGCACCATGAAGTAACATTTTGCTGCTACATCTGCGCTGCATTGGCACACAAGGGAGCTCAGAGAGGCAGGCAGTGCCAAAACAGACTGACTTTACCATGGCTGAACTGAAAACAGATGAATGCGGTATTGTCAACTTCAACCAGCCAGAAACTATGCCATGCATCCAAAAATCATATGATAGGAATTTTTAAAAGAATGATTTCAAGGAATTTTGCTTTACTTTTTGGTGTTTCCAATCTGCTGTACTCAAGAGAATGGAAAACATCCCCTTCAGTATGTATAATCATAAGGTCTCTACATCTCATGCAGTCCTCCAGGTCTGGCTCTTAGGCCAATACTAAACACTGAGCTGAATCATAAAACTGGGGGAAGTGTCAGCACTGACTAGGGTGCACAATTGCAGAAACAAACAACCTCATGCAGGCAGGCACCAGCAACCCCCCTTTCTCCACTGGACAGCAGCCAGCTTGTTGGCGAGTGCCTCTCCAGTGCTCTAGACTCAGTGTTGAGAGCCAGAGCAAGCAGCAGCACAGAGCCATGGTCGAAAAACAGTATGTCTATGCAACCAGTACAGCTACATTGCCAATGGCTTTTAAAAGAAAATATAGCACATTTCTTTGACTGCATGAAGAGTTCACAACACTTGCAAAGTTCAGGGCTGCTATATGAATACAATACAGAGAGCTTGTTTTTTTCTACTTTCTTTATTCTCTTCAGGATTTGTATCTGGCTATTTTAACAGCTACTCCTGGAGGCTGGAAGGATGAATAGTTATTATATATAGAAACCTTCAGCTAGCTTAGAATCAAGGAAAAAAAAAAAAAAAAGGAAGAAAAAAGAGTAATTGTTCCAAATGTTCAAAGCAGAGTCCACCTACTGAAAAAGCTACATCATATCTTCCACAAAAGCAACAATTACCTGGTAGCATAAATTGCTTGTGTGCTTTAGAAAAACAAGATACAAACTTGCTGAAATACGAAGACTAGTCCTGAATGCATGTTGTTTCCTATCCGCTGGCAGTAATCAGTAATGTAACTTGGCTTAAGCAGCCACACCTCAGTCTCTCACTCAGATTTCCTCCAACATGCATTTCAGCAGTAGACACACACATTAAAACTAGGTGAAAACACGTTTTCAATGCCTCCCACTGGAGGAAAAGCTCATTAAAAACACTGCAACAATAATTTGCAGACTACGTTTTCCAAGCACACCAAAAACAGAGGAAAGCTGACAAAAGTATGAGGCAAACAGTTGCCCTGGGGTAACCATTGGCTTAGAGTCCAAGCTGAATTTGGCCACCAAGATGCAAATTGGTACAAGCAAACTCAAAGTAGTCTAGCCACTTCTGTCAGTTAAAAACTGCAAATGAACATTTGGGAGATTCCAACATAGGCTTCTTACTTTGCAACTGCTTGCCAGAATATCCCATTCTCCTGTAGTCCACCCTCAAAGGACAACTGGAAGGAGGCCTGACCATCTGTATAAACTGTTCATCATGTTACGTGACATTGAAAAATGTACAGTTTGGCAAAATACTAGCCTATCATGCCAATCCCCCCTTCTCCCCCCCCCCCCCCCCCCCCCCTTTTCTTTTTCCTCTCTCTCACAGAGCTGCATATGAGCCTCCAAAAACTAAAAACTTAGGGATAAACCTTCAAGTTTGGCTCCCTCAGACTGGCCATCCCTAGCTACAGGTGGCCAGCTGGGGGTTCCCAGCCACCTGGCCTCATTGCTTGATTTGCTCCAAGGACAAGCCCATCTGCTAGCTTTGGTGGCCAGCCTTCTCCTGCCATGACTGCCTCTTCTCTAGCACACAGAAAACATGCACTGGAGCACTTGTCACTCTTAAAGAGTGTGCTGCCATGCTCTCTGCTGTGTGGCAGGAGGTGTGTAACTGACATTTGTGGACAGCATGCGAAGCAGCCATCAAGGTACTTGGAGCTCCAAATGCTGTGCATAAATGGGGCTGACACACTGGGTGGTTTAAGCAGCTATACTGCCTATCTTTGACAGTAACAACTGTGCGCAGCCACTACCAACCGTCCAGGCCTCTCCCATCAATGGATAAACAGCACATGGGAAAATACCTGCAATGCTCCTAGCATTCCCTTCCCGCTTTCCTTCTGCTACTATTTTGATTTTATCCCAGCAATCATCATTCTACACAAAATAGGAGACTAATATGTCATAAACCTACATGCACTATGGTCCAGACTGAAAGGTATAGCCAAAAGCTTCAACAGCATGTTTGTATGCAATGTAAATATGGAAAGGCACAACCTAATACTATGAAAAAGTAACTCACCACTTCGATGCTTTTGTGGGATTTTCATGGGATTAAGGTATGATCTCAGCTAAGGGTTTTATCATGCAAATGGCAGAATTTAAACCAGTTTATGCTAAAAGATCAGCTTTCAAAGAAAGTATTCTGTTCCTGATGTGCTAAAAAAGTATCATGGGCTTATGGCCCTCCCTGTTTGCAGGTGAGTGTACATGTATGATTACATTTCTGTTAAAGAGGAAGCTGAAACAGTCAATGTGTTGGAGAGTATCCATGAAATAGAAGAAAAATTACATCCAGGAGAAGCAGTGACCAATGTTCTCAGGTCCTTTTCTATCATCCTTGTTTCCTTCCTTTTTACAGTCCCAGTCTCATTCTTTGAAGTTTATGCATCCAGTATTTCTCATGAACCTTTTGAAAGGATCTTTCTGTTGTGCAACACATTTATCTTCATGCAGATAGAACGGTATACACCTTCAAAAGAGTACAAATACTTTCTTTACCTAAAAACATCAGTAATTATTTTGCTATTTTAATACTGAGATAGATTCAGATAAAACTATTAAGTTCGGACTTTGGCTCTGTGTTGTGGTTTAACTCTGTTCTAACTGAAACCAGGACACTCTGTATCACAGCTTAACTGTTTTCAAGAGTGAACTAAATCAGACATGGGTAGAAGCATCCAAATAAACTTACATTTGGGTCTGAAGTTTGCTATTTCAATTTCAGGTGTGTTTTGATTTGGAGCTTTGATGTGCTCCAGAATAGAACTGAACTGCTGGCTGAAAAATCCCCTACAGCAAAACAGAAGGCTAAACATCCTTTTGAATAAACCTTCATGAGTGAATCCTATATTTGTTTTAAGGAAGTGCTCAGCTGCCTGTAGCCATGCCTTCCGGTGTATAATCACCAAGAATGATTACAAGGGTTTTCCCCTCGTAATGTGACATAAAAATATTCTACAAAGCAGCTGAAAAGTTCAGCAAGTAGGAGTTCAGACTACTACCTGGAACACAAATTTATATTTCTGAATCATTTATATTTCCTGCCAGGTCCTACTGGATCAAAATAGAGGTGACAGTAGAGCAATGATAAACATAAAGGAGATTCAGCACTAGAATTAAAAATGTAAAAGAGCTTTAAAAGAAAAAGGAAGGAACAGTAGGGCATCAGTCTCTTGTCTTTCCCCAGGGCTTCTTTGCATCTCCTTGTTTCACTGAAGCTATCATCTCTTTCTATCTTCTTAAAGCTCATCTGTGGTGCAAGGCAGCTTTAGCAGTAATGTCAATCCAGTGAACTAAACTAAGCAGTTCTAGCAGGATTGGCCTGCGGCCACGGATTTCAATGGGAGCTGCTGGATGCTCAGCATGACTGACAGTTAGGCTCTTTGTGGATCAAAAATCAGAATAATTTTGTTCCATCTGGCATTTTTCATGACCCCCACTGTGCCCAATATTGCAGTCACAATGCCTCACATTTTAAAAATCACTGTCCTGGTTTTGGCTGGGATAGAGTTAATTTTCTTTCTAGCAGCTGCGATGGTGCTGTGTTTTGGATTCAGGATGAGAATAACTCTGATAATGCACCGGTGTTTCAGCTGCTACAGAGCAGAGCTCTCACAGAGCCAAGGCCGTTTCAGCTTCTGGTGCTGCCCTGCCCATGAGAAGGCTGGGGGTGCACAAGGAGCCAGTAGGGGACAGAGCCAGGACAGCTGACCCCAGCTGGCCAGAGGGATGTCCTAAACCATATGGCACTGTGCTGAATGGTAAACTGGGGTGGGGAGGCGATGCTGCTCAGGGACTGGCTGGGCATCAGTCAGTGGGTGGTGGGCAATTGCACTGTGCATCACTTGTTCTGTATGTTCTTTTATCAGAATTATTATTATTTTCCCTTCTTTTCAGTCCAATTAAACTGTCTTTATCTCAACCCTTGAGTTCTACCTTTTGTTTCTGATTGTCTTCCCCTTCCCACCAGGAGGCAAAGGGAGGGAGTGAATGACTCTGTGGTGCTTATCTGCCTGCCAGGTTAAGCCCCAACAATCACCCCTCCACTAAAGGCATAAGAATTAACAAGCATGTGAACAAATAAAACAGCAACAACAACCAAATTCTCACATATTCCAATTCTTTGACAATCAGGAGACAATGAGTCTCCTTCCACAGTCCTACTTTTTCAGAGAGTAAATATCCCAGCAATGTTCTTTGAGGAATGTCATTTTTAGACTCCCAAATCACTAGTAACTCCAGAAAATGGAGATGGGTGTCAAACTTCTCAACTCTTTTCTAGGTCTTCCTAGGCTTCAAGGTGTAAGATCTACTGGCATACAAACAAGTTAATCTCTAAAGAACACTGAAAAAAAAAAAAAAAGACAGAAAATAGCAGATGTAGTAGAGATGGCAAAAAAAAAAAAACACACCTTCAAAGATGGAAAACCTGAAGAGAGATAAAATTATAGGAAACAAACAAAACAGCTGAGTTGGAAACTCAGAAATGTTCTTCTTCTGGGCTCCGTGTCTTAGTGAATATGAGTATTGTACAATGCATTGGGCATTGTAGAATGCTCAATGCACAAACACTGTACGTACTGTCACATATGTGAAGTTAGCTTTTTTTGTAGCTCTGAATCATTTGAGGCAAACAACACAAGCTCCATCAAGGTAAATGCGCAGTTAAAAAAGTGCTAATTGTAGATATTTTAAAGACACAAGAAAAATGCAGAAATTTCATAAATAGACAAAAATGGGAAGAGTCTGGAAAAAGAAAGTGATCTCCAGATGGAGGGCAGGGGAATGCCAGAAGTCTTGAAGACTTTTTATTTTAATCCCAATTCCCTAAACATTGGATGTTGTTTATAACACAAAATTGCTTGTATTGTTTGAATGTTACTGCCTGATTTCTAAAGCGATGAAACAAGCTGTGGAAGCCACAGCAGGGTTCCCTTTTAAACATTAAATCAATGCACTACATCTGCTGAAATCCTGGAGAGCCCAAGGCAGCAATGCCAAATTCCACTGTCTGTTCTCAGCAGGAGCTGTGTGGTAAATGTTTGCATTTAGGTTCAAAGTTTGGCTTATTAGCTGTCATCCTCTGAAAACTCTTTGGATGCTCTTCAGTCAAAGTGCTAGAATGGACAGTTCTCCACTCCGACCTCCAGCAATATTTCTGATACAGAGGAGGCTGTGAAAACCTTGGACATATAAGGGAAGAGAATTCAACTGAACCCCTTGGACACTTCAGAACTTGATGGAGGCACCATCCCAAGATGGTATTTTAATGTTTTTGTTTGTTTGTTTGTTTTGTTTTTTGAGAAAAGTTTTCTACTGTTTTTTCTGTGCTGACAGGAAGTTCTCTGAGCTGACCAAAATGTACTGACGCAAAAACTGCAGAGGAATAAAGAAGTCATGAAAAGCTCCCAATACCCATGTACAGATACTCCTAATGCTAAAAAAAGCAAAAAAGCTAAGAATTTACTTTACTAAACTCTCCAAACGCTTGAGGTCTGTCTGTCTTTCCACTGCTTATGCACACAGGAGTCAACCAAGTTGGGAACAGAAAGCCTAACAAAATACCATCAAAGCTCTGTGCAACACTATACTCAGCCCTGTGCAGCTCCACTACTATCCACTCAGATCTTTCCAACAACACACTTCAGCACATTAATTTCATATGTCTGCTTAGGTGCAATTAACTCCTTAGATTTGAGCCTCACAGTAAAGTACCTTGGCCCTTCTGCAAATTGACTGGGGAGAACATAAAGAGAAGAGTTAAAAGGACATTCCTGTTTTCTAACCCTGAGATGTTGCATATTTTCAATGGGTGCCATCCTTTGACATGCTGTAGCCTATTAACATCAGTGTCTTTGTTTCTAAAACGGAAATTATTCCTGTTTGTCAAGTGGGGGCATTGAAAGAATGCATTAACTAGTCATTGCACTGTTCCTAGATTTAATAGTAAAAAACATGTCAGAAGGAGTTCTTGCTCCATGCATGTGATGTAGTGCTATTATTTTCTGAGGTGTTAACATAAGAGTTGATAGCGGAAAGCAGTGAGCATGACAAGTATATTCCTACACACTGGATGATCAGTTTAAAAGGACTGTATGGTCCACGGTATGGTTTGCCAGATGTCTTGTATAATATTGCATTTTCATACTACAATGTGACATCCTAAATCTGACCTGAAACATCAAACAGGACATATTTTCCTTTCATTTTCATAGCATCCATCTGCTTCTCTGAATACTCAGTTTCTTGGCTTGCCAGGCATCTGGCAAAGTGGCCACTGCATACACACATACATGTATACAAGGATAAAGTGCACTGACAGACTGGTCTTCCTGTGGTCACAGAATCACAGAACTGTCTAGGTTGTTAGAGACCTCAAGATCATCAAGTCCAACCTCTGACCTAACACTAGGAAGTCCTCCGCTAAACCATACCACTAAGCTCTGTACCTAATCGTCTTTTAAAGACCTCCAGGGATGTTGACTCAACCACTTCCCTGGGAAGCCCATTCCAATGCCTAACAACCCTCTCAATAAAGAAGTTCTTCCTAATATCTAACCTAAAATACCACTGGTGCAATTTTAGCCTGTTCCCCCTCCTCCTGTCACCAGGCACATGGGAGAATAGACCAAAATCAGACATCAGATATCAGATGATGCCTGTCTTGGGCTTTGGGCTCATCTGAACAGCGCTGCACAGGTGACATGGTCATGAGCAATTTGCCTGCCTGATACCACAGAGGCACTGCATCCAGAGCTTCTAACTCCTTTACAGGCAGCACATCTGAGGTATTACGGAGAAAATTTGGGCTCAGGGTTAAATCTGAGTTAATACTAAGTGTTAGAACATGGTTGCACCACCCAAGTCTTTACGGATTGAGTCCAATACAAAAGATTTCATTCTAACAAGCAGTGAAATTGAAGGTAACTTGCAGTGTGACAGGCTATTAGTTGAATACAAGCTATCACAATGGAACAAAAGAGCAAATGCAGTGCATGTTGGTGGAGGAACCTTGCCTAGAAGTACATAATTACTACATTTGCTACTACTACAGCAACTCTATGGTACTCAGGTCCAATCCTGAGAAGTGAACACAGCTCAGTCAGCATATTGAAGAAAAGACGGTGGAGAGCTATGAGAAGGATTAGAGGAATTGAGAAAAAAATGCCTCTCAGGAGAAGATAACCTGAAATAGAAAGAGATACAGCAATTGGAAGCAAAAACCTACAATATTCACATTTTTCAAAAGAAAGTGCAACTGTTTGGAAATGCATACCAAGATTTAAAATGGATTTTGCCTCATTAAAATATTTAAATTCAAATTTGTTTGCATTTTCTAAAAGATGCTCTAGTTCAAATGAGTGAACTAGAGAGGACACAAAAGATCACAAAGGTCCACAAAAGAGTGGACCTTGAAGATCAGCTTAAAGTGGGAAGCTGAAATCTACAGAAAATGATGCCTTCTGGCCTGATGTATGAACACAGTTTCTTTCACACTTTTGGCTGGTTTTGAATTCTCCTTTCCTAATTATACATTTTTTCAGATGTACAAAAAGCGAGTCTCTAAATTTTCAGTTGGACCTATTAAATTTTTGCTCAAAACCAAATCAAACTCAAAAACACTAACTTCTTCCAATATTCACCTCCTAAGGAAGAAAATTGCATTTCAAAATAACACAGTGATTAGAAGTGATACCTCTTGACAAAAAAATAACTATTCACTATCCCTTGAATCCCTCCTTTAGCCTTGTTAATTTTTCCAGCTAGCTGATGTCCTAGTTAAGTTATTCCAGTCTGCCCAACTGGATCGATCCCACTAGTCTGATTTCTCACTTGAACTGTGACAGCATTGAAAACTACCATAAGATCTGTATGTATCTCAAGAGAAGGGTGAAAACTGGTGATATGCTCAGAAAATCTGCAAGGTCTATGAGCTCAGCTGCAAATGCTGGTGGAAAGGGCAAGCTGGTCAGAAGCTGAGTGGCTGCAAGGAAGCTGGAGGGACAGCAGAAGCTGCTTGTGTGATGGGCAAAGATGCCTCCTCACTCAGAGGCCCCCATCCATACTATGAAGGGAACTACAAGAAGGGGCTCAAAAATCCAGAGCAGGCTTGGTAACTGCCCACTTCTGCTGCTCTCACTACCCAAGTCACTTCTGAAGGGTCCTTAGGATGCTGAAATCCACACAGCCTCTTTGGCATCTTTTGCTGGCAGGATAGTTTTGAATGAAAGGATAAAAAGATCACCTCCCTCATTGCTTTTCACACCTACGTGTGAAAAACTGCAAGGGAACAACTGAAATTTCCCCATCCTTTCTACTCGGCTCTTGGCCTCAGCCCTGCTCTGTATGTTAGGGGAATGCTGAGCACATGAGAACTAGTTAAACTCTGGTCACTGCCATCCTGAACGTTTAAACGACACAAAATCACCCTGCTGTCGAACAAATACTTAGCATATTGTCACTGCTGAATGGGTGAGAGGGGAGGCTATCCTATTTATTCCAGTCTTGACACTGAGTTACCTATGGCAGCTGGCTGCTCATTCTTCAAAGTCCCAAATGCTTCCCAACATATAGGAAGGGACATGCAAAAATATCGCTGCATTATGGAGCTTGAAAATTGGGATATTAGAAGGGTTTTTAGGCAGAACTGATTAAGATGTTTTATTTAAAGCAAATGTTGGCACAATGAAAAAGTTAGATCTTTTGGTTTGGTGGGGAAAAAAACACAAATATTCTGAAATTCTGCCGGTAGTGAATATTTCTGTCACATCTTACAGCAACTGTGCTCCCATCCTCTTCCCTAACCTGTGATGCCCACATGATTTACATTGCTCACAATGCACCCCTCTCCTGCCCACAGTGCAGGGAAGCAGCTGGATCACATGCATCTCTAGCTATGACATAATGCTGATGATGTCATCTTACAGAGAGCAGAGAGGGCAGGAAACAGCTCTGGTAAGGTAAAATGTCAGAGCAAATGCATATGAAATATTTTTCTTCTAGGATAGCTAGCTCTTTCATGAAAAAAACAATAGCTTTTTGGAAGAAAGGAGAAGTTTGATGTGGCAATGGCAACTATCTACTTAAAAACAAAACAAATGAATAACAACTACAAAAACTAAATGCAGTAAAGGAAAATCTGTGTTGATGTGTAGTGGTATCAATTCAGATGTGAGGAAACTGCAGCTTCCTTAAGAGAACCAGAGCCATTCCCTTGCAAGGAATTATAGTTGCTTGCATTGAAGGCAGAATTTCGTTCTCAAGTTACCATTTCACTGCATTAAGACTTTTAAGGTAACATAAAGCTTAAGCTCATTCTACTTTCCTCTGTATAATTTACTCAGCATGATCAAATACATGTTGCATAGTAAGAAGACATAGACGTGCACTGTGTAGCACTGTACAGCTCTTAACACCCTGCTACATTCTGTCTGCTGCTGCTCTTACCTAGTATGCTATTTATATGGAATGAGGACCCATGCACAGGCACTGCCCTGAGACCAGAGACACCAGGCTGGTACCTGGAGGCTGTGCCCTTGGTTACTTCTCCTCCTGCTGCTGCTGATCCTGCCATTTGCTGCTATCTGAATTGAAACCAAAAATGCAACTGCTTTGAAAGTGGAAGTTCTGCTTTTGTACTACCTAATGCAGGCAGCTGAGGAGATGGTGCATGTGTATTTGATATAGGAGTATTTGCTGTGAAGATGGAATGTATTCAAAATATCAGTCTTTCCAAAACGAACACCCAAACCAACCAAAATAATCAATCTAACAAATCAACCAAAATAATCAACCTATCAGAAAAAGACTGACCTTTTACAAGATACTTCCATGTACATTCTTGACCGAAGCATCTTTCAATATTTTAAAATGCACATATTCCTAATGGCAGCTGCAACTTTCAAAACTCATGCTGAAATCTCTGGTGCTTTGTCATGAAAGGGAGAGAACCTGCCCTCCGTGGCTGTGCTCATTACACTTTTCTCTACTGACACAGAGACAATGCAATTTATGCTCAGTCTTGTAACCTTTTTTTCCTTGAATGCTGAGAAAAGGGTGGGTGGCGTTTTTGGCAGAGCAGTTCTGTAAACCTTTGATGAAACTATTTTGACCGCTTAGTCACCCCAGTTCTAATGAAGGGTCTACTGATAGGTCTGGACATGCAAACGGGGCTGTGAGAAGGGGTTAGAAACAGGGAAAAAAATAGATTGCTTACCAGTAATGGAAATTAATTAGTTAATGTTTATAAAACATTTTGAAATGAAAAGCAGTACATGAGCCTAAATACTATTAAATAATGGAAGCTCACTGAGTGGGGGGATCATGAATTAACAGCAGGGACTTTTGTTGTATGAGTGTCTGACTGTTAAGCTTGTTTTGCTTATATCTGACCATTTGTGAAATAGTCACGAAAAAACATCCAACAAAACCAGTGAATCAGAACTGCTGCTCAGACCATGAGCACAACAGCATGGGAGTTCTGCCACAAATATAAATCTCCCTCAGGTCAAACACACTGTAAAATACACAGGAAATTAACACTCACGCATCAGGGGATGAAATTCTGACATCATGTTAATGTCTGTTCCTAAAAACTCCATCAGTCCTGAATAACACTGCTCCACTTTGAACCTCACTGGAGTATTCACTAAAGAAATTACCAGCACTGCAGTACGTGCAACAGGAATAAAGCAAGTATAGCACCAGTAGTCATTGCAATTACTTCAGACACTTGTAAAATGTCAACAAAAACCTAGAGCCAAAATTTACAAATCATCTAGCAAAGACTGCAGCTCTGAGCAATAAACAACATGTATTGTGAAGAAATCTTGTTGTACAAGCTTCACTTCTAATAGGATTGCAAAATTAGTGGATGCAAGGAGGATGACAGGTTTGTGCTTTGAGGATTTTATTAAGGCATTTCCTACAGCACCTCCTTGCCATGTTTCAGCTCAAACTGCTTCAGACGTAAGTAGTCACTAGATGGAAAACTGGCAGAAGTTACATAAACGAAGGATAATGATCACCAGCAAAGTGTTAGAGGAGGTGAGAGAGTCTAATGGAGCACTGCAGGGACTGCTAGTGCATGTTTCATTTAGAAAAACTAAATAAAATTAATAGAAGTACCAGGTCTGATGCTGTTGCTAGGGTGAAAAGTTAAAAAAAAAAAAAAAAAAAGTATGGGCTAGTGGGCTAGTTGAAGGATAAAGCACTCCCTAACCATGCGGAGTACTACATGTAAGTAGTCACCACAAAACTTGCTCAGTTCTCTGTGTTTCTCCACAACAACATATGAAATACAGGGAACAAATTTTGAGTGAGTCCACTGGCAAGTGTTATATGCTACCAGAAATTCAGATGGATTTGGAGGTAGATGGAAGTTTATGTGCGTGAAGGAAGTAACCTAAATCACAGATAATGAATGTGAAAGAAAAAATTAAGTATTTGGGACTATTCAGTAGAGGTACTAGAGTACAAGTCTTTGACTGCAGACAGGAAGTCAGTTGATAATTCATTGCTGGTCTGGATACATGTCATTTTTTGAGCTAAGACTCTAAATCTTCTAAATTTAGAAAGTTGCATTTGATTTGAAGAAGAGCAAGGAATGGTGGAAAACCTCACCTGCTCTGTTGCAGAAGAAAGATTTTTCTAATTCTTCTCCATTAAAAACTTCTAAGAGGCATCCTAATAGCATTTTTCTATACCACCTCTTAACACAGAAATACTGTATCAGGGAGAAATAATCTTAAAAGTTCTTTTGAATGACATATATAGAAGACTCCCTAAAGACACTGAACTTGGAGCTATACGATAACTGCCCCTATGCTAGATGTCAAAGAGGCTATGAAGTATGAATAATAGTGTTCCTTCACATTCTGATGCTAGAGCTGCTGATTGCTACAATAGCCAGAGTCCATTTCTGGCATTAATAAGCTATTGTGATCAATGTTTAAGGATGGCTGTGGAGAGGAGAAAACCAAACAGATAGTGGTTTCTGCACTAACAGCCTTCAAGTCCAAATTTTACTGTGAAAGAAACTTTCTGGATCCTTGGCCCACCCCAAAATAATACCTTTTTAGGCACTCATTCTTTGCAAAAACATGAGTGTCAACTGCAAGATGACCAGCTCCCGGCAAGAAGGGATTTGATGGCTAATACAGGAAAACTAACAAATCACTTTCAGGAGTTAGAGATTTGATTAGGAGAGTAAAATGACTTCCTTTCACTATCAAGAACTATACGAAGTGTAGAATTCAGTTTCAACAGACAGAAAATGCCCATGGATCCTGAACGGAAAACTAAAAAAAAAAAAAAGTTTCATGTCAAAATATTTGTTTACATCCTTAATTTTAAATACATAATTCACTACTTTCAAGAGACTACTTTGATATAAAAGTGACACCTTGCCAAATGAGAATCAGTTTACCATCAGTCTGCAACTGAACTTATCTTCGTAGCAAAACACAAGGTAAATTATTGTGAATGAGAAATGAATTAGA